>NW_027175954.1:5847500-6305000 GCF_023055335.1 Clinocottus analis | reverse complement strand
TGAGACAAAACTCTGGCTAGAATAACTAAAGCATTGGAAAACATTGACCTGAAGAGGAATAAAGAATGGAGGAATTGAATTGAAAGATGGGCATATGCAAACAGAGAAGGAAAAAGCACGAATGCTGGTAAGTAAAAAATGGGCCTCCAAACCAATGGAGTTCCTCCCTTGACCCAATTGTCAATTCCACTCCCTTCACAAGACCTTGATGTCTTTCTTCAGTTGCCCGTGCTGCTGCTGACACAAGGCTTTTGTTTCAGTAGGTCACAAAAACAAGAGCAGCCCAGCGAACCACCAGAGCCCAGAGAGGAACAGAGAAGCACGAGCAGGACAACAAGTGCACCAGACTGTGTTGCACCACTGACTGCTGCAAGCCAGTCAGCAGAGGAAACTCAAGCTCAAGCAGAAAAGCTGGTTCCCAGTGCATGTCTGCAATGTGTCTTGGTCCCCCATCTGCATGTCCTATTTGAGTTCAATGCTTACAGCTGGAGCCATATTTTGATAGCGCCGCAGCACTTAAATATGCAAGAAGAGAAAAACATGCATTTACTTTGTTCTGCAGCCTGTGTGTTGTATTTCCATGACGTCTGGTGAGAAAATAGACTGGGGAGAAACTTTCAATATGATATCTACAAGAAGAGACTGACTGATATTGAAACATGCCCCCTTTGTGCTAAATTTCTAAATTATTTTGAGGCCTGCACTTTTCTGTGTCACACCTGTTTTTGAGGACACACCATGAAAGTGTGCCTGTGGGGAGAAACACTTTGGTAAACACCACTAGTGTTCTCTTTTTTCATCCTGACAGTACAACTTTTCTCAAGTAATCTGGTGCCTGAGTTTGGCCTTCGTCTCCCTTCCTTGCACATCTGTCATTGACCATTTCAATCCAGTAAATGTGTTGCTGACTCCTGAGTTTTCCCTTTCTCCCACTCTCGTGCTCGCTATTTTCTTTCTTTTATTTCAGCAGACACAGTGACCCACTTCCAGTTCCTTCCTCTCTCCGCAGCAGGGTGTGCGTGAATGTTAAAGCTAACGGTTTTGGTTTTTGCAGCATTTTTTGGCCCCCCCATCCCACCCGCCTCCCCTACTCTCTTTTGCTCTTTCTCCCATACAACACTCCCACCCACTCGCTCCCTCCGCATGACCGAGGGAAGCGTCGTGTTTGCAAGTGGGAGTGAATAGGGATCTTTGCCATGAGTCATTACCAGGGGACCCCTGGCACTCGGCTGTACCCCTCCTCTGCATGCAAGGAATGCCAGCTAGATGCACTCCAGCCTTAATGAAAGAGGGCAGTCATTCAGATGCAGACAGCAGAACTTTATGAAAGTTTGATAGACAGCAGGGTGTTGACAAAGAAAAGCAATTTTTTTTAAATGAGGTTTTTCCATGCGTAACGAGTCCATCCAGAGGAGCAGAAAATTGATGGTCAGGATGTTATGAGGCCCCCCCGTCCCCCCCACACACACACACAGATACACACACACACACACATACACACACAGACACATACACCTTTTTTTCTTTTTTAGGTGTGCACAGCTGTACTTTAGGGCTGAGGAAACATTTGCAGGCACGCACAGGGCTCTGGCCCTCTGACATACTCTGTCATTAAACTTGAATGCACACCATGCAACCAGTGTTAAACCTGCACAATCTATAACATAAAAACGTTGTTTTTTCCTTCCCTCATCTTTGTTTCCTCCTGTTTTCTTTTTTTCTTTTACCCCTCCTGACTCCAGCCTCTCCTGCCTCTTGTTTTTCTCCCTCATCCTCTCTACCTTCCCCCATGGCTGAGTCTGGCAGGGCCACGGGTTCAAAGACCTGCAAGCACCAGAATGTAGGTCAGCCATTGGTGCTGAGTTACCGATTAGAAACAGCTGTGCGTTTGTGGGCCATTCTCTCTGGCTGCAAAGGGTAGAAGCCATCACAAAGCCATACTGACTTATAACTTCACTGCTCCACTTTCCTCGCCTAAAAATGATGAACAAGGGGAATGCAAGAGCACTTTGATTTTGGTCACCTCTTAAGAACCTTGAACACAAACAAATGTTGTGAATCCTGCTCATCACTGCTGTCCTACTGATCTCTGTACACGTAGACAAGTAAAAATGTGTTATCGTGTTTCCTCTCGTGTTGCTCGTTCGGTTCCCCCTTCAAAACATCCCTGGAGGGTCATTACTATCCTTTTCACAAAGCCAGACATATCTGTGGTCCTGCCTATTGTTGTATGATGAAAACATTGCTTAATTGCAGAATATGTTTCCCTCCTGCTGCTCTTCACAATAGCTGATGTTTAACAGGAATTAACCATCGAGTGCCTTTGCTGAGTCAAAGCAGCAGTGGTCCTTAAGGTGACACTAATACTAGCAGGTTTGCATTAGCCCTCCATGCCCCCGCCGCCCTGCCCTCATTGCCAGTGCTGGTTTTTATGTACATATATACACACACAGCACCTGGGGGTAATTACTTTTCATGACCCATGGGGAGGCCACCTGTCGGGGGCCTCAGCACGTGTATGGAGAAAAGAAAGATGGTTTATTTTTGTAGAGAGGAGGGTCTGGCATATAAATCTTCGCATTCAGTATTAGACCATTACTCACAGCGACCCCTCCCCAAAACCATACCAGCAAGAAAACACACCACTGAAGTAGTGTGTGAGGAAAGTGAAGCAGTGGAAGAGTACAGCAGGAAGAGAGCTGTGATGACTCCTTGCAGTCCGGACACTTTAACACCCCTCCCTCCACTGCCAGCTCAGCAGAGGATATGAGCCAAACACTGTACCTTGCAGCTGTGGGCCCAAAATGCCAGATGGGCAAAATAATGCAGACAAACTCCCAAACTCCCACCTAAATACATACAGCATACTCACAATGCAAGTGTGTGTGCAAGCACATAAAGAGCATAAACAAGGGTTCACATGCAACCCAATCACAAAAACAAATGTTGTGCTGTATGATCCTGTTAAGATGGAAGTAATTACAGTGGCCTGTTGTCACGGACATGTGTCCCCGCCACGCCCTTTGAGCACTTGTGAGTTAGTTGATGAAAACTTAAGCTAGACATTTCAGCAATGCAGGTATTCTCTCACACGTGCAACTCATTATTAGTGGGGCACGTGCGCTTGTATGTTTTTCCAAAGCTTATAAACACTGACACTTCTGTAAAATATGGGCTACATATGAATGTTTCAATAAGTGTTTCTTTTTGTGTGATGACTGCTTTGTAAAGTTGTATATCTTTATGTATTGCTTACCTAGCATATTTAGCCATGTTTTGGAAAGTAGGTTAAATATTGATAGTTTAAAAGTGAATTATGCTGCAGAAGTGGTTCAATATGTTTCTGTAGATTAATAGCTAATGTTGCCTCAATATGAAGATCGATTCCACTGTCATGTGGCACTGTTATCGGTCCTCTCATCAAACTCCTGGCAAGAAAGTGTATTAGTAATTTATCTGTGTTTTACATATGTTCATTTTTTTCAGTTTAAATCCACTGTGGCTGTTTTCTAAGAACAAACCGTTAAAGCCACATTTCAACCCTACATGGGGTTGATAACTCAAAAATCACATTTTGGGAGGAGTATCACCTCCACTGAATGCATTAAAATGCACCGTAAACAAGTCACAAAGGTGAGAGGCAATGACACACCGGGGATTTGTAAATCCAGACTTCCTGACAAGGATTCTCAGTGGGACATCAGACTCCAGTCTGAAACAGAGGACAGGACCTTCAGTTCATCTCCTTGTTTTGTGTTAAGGCCGCGTTCATTTTCTTATATTCATCCATTATCAGAAGAGAATCACATCCATTGGTGGGTGGTCTGTCACCACCGTTCTCCGCTGCCCACCCACAAGTGAAGATCAGCCTGGTTTGCATATTTATATGGAGGATGTTTGTTGTTCGAGACCCACTGTTTGAGTGTATGAATTAGCTTAAGTTCAACAGTTGCCATGGTCACGAATATGGTTGTTTTATTTGACCCCCCTCTTCCTTGAGTTTTAAGTTTCAGTGGTTGTATGGCTTTTATATTAGTGTTGGTGTCTGTGCTTCAGGACTCACTAGTTATTCAGCACTAACATTAAAGTATAAAACTGAGTGAATTAAAACATGCTAAGAACAGTGTTTCTGTCACAGATTTTCTTTGACAAATTCACCACAATTCTCAACCAGATATATGAAGGCGGCCGCCTTATGTGCACTCATGTTTAAACGTCACATGAGTTCCTGGTCCCATGGAGGACATATGCCACAACAACATGGTGTTGTCATGTGGAATCAAGCACAAGAGAGGGAGGACCAAGCGACTGCCGTTCCACCGCAGTACCCATGCCAGCGCGGCGGAGGAATTGAGGAACCCAAGAGCCTGGAGAGTGTCCAGGTGACCAATGCCAGACCCAGAAAACAGTCCAGGTGCTTCCTCTAGTGCCACAAAAAAATGTTTTAGACCACAACACTGAAACTGCATGGAGACGAAAAGTTCCACGTGTGAACAGATGTCAACTCTGTGGGCACACCACACAAATAGAGAAAGCAAGATAGGGAGGGGACACAGACGGGAGAACACATGAGTGAAATAGGAAGAAAGATAGTTTTAGATGGTCTTCAGACACGTGTACAGACCCAGATTACTGCCAGGGCGACAATTAAATTACTAACAAAGTGCTTAATATATGCCAAATCAGCAATATGCAAATTGGGAGAGCAAATTATATGGTAAAAAAAGAAATCTGATTATATCCAAAGTCATGATATCAAAAAGAAAGTAGAGTGGCTAATGACAGAATGACTGTTCATGCTATTAACACCGTTAGCTGTCTGCCGCCCGCATGTTGAGAGGCGAGTGGAAATATATGTAGCACCTTTAAAAGATGAAGTAACTTCTTTTAACTACTATTTATTAACATGCTTTTTTCTATCCTTGCATACCCTTAAAAAAACAAGTGTGACCTAAGAATACTTACATCCCATGCTCCTCAAAATGCTGAGATAGGGACAGCTGTATTAGATATAACTCATACAGACGTGGCATCACGTCGAGGCTGGTCTTTAAAATCCTAAATTAAAAAGGCCGATGGCCTTCTGAAGCCACCAGACAGGTCCTCCCAAAACATGGGGACACAATGTTGCTTCAAAACATAAACATAAAGATCGAAAATGATAATTGTGGAAGGAAAATGTCTAGACTGGATGCACAAGCGTGTGTCTATGTGTATGTGGGGAGGACTGCCCTATACCTCTGGGATATTCTGGCTGAAACAAACAAACAAAAGCCCAAACTGAGGTTTGAAGCCGGGCAACATCAAAGGTTTCAAGCAGGGTTGAGATGAATCTTTCAGAGGTTTCGTTATGTGACGCAAGTTGCCAGCTATACCATGAGAGAGCCCTGTCTTGAAATCATAATAACATGATGCAATATAGACTTATGCCAATGTAGAGTACTCTCTTTGTGCTTGCACGAGCAGAAACGGTTGTTCTCTCTTAGAGAAAAATCTGAATTTTCTCTGTTTTCTTTGTACAAAATGTGTACATTTTTTTATTAAATTGAACACTATCAGGCAGATAAGTAACCAACACTTGATTTGTATTGACTAAGTTCCTGATGTGTACGTGCCCCACCTCGCCCTTTAGTAACATTTCCAGACAGTTAACTCTTTGGTATTTCTCTGGAGGTACGTCACATCTATGACACACACAGGATGTTCCTGAATAAGCTCTGGGGGATGATGAGACCTGTAATTGTTCTATGTGCAAGTACCTACTACGCAAACCATGTGGGATATTGCATAAAGCTAGAGCTGAATGGAAAATTGTGACTTTCAGGTGTGAAGTCACGCAAGCAGGAGCACCTGTTTATCACGGGACTCAATTAGTCCGGTCAATATGGCATAATGCTCAGAGACAATCAGAGAGCTCTCACGCTAATGCGATGTGACCTTTGTTCAGTGTAGGCATGAACACTGTTTTTTCTGATCTGAGCTTTGTAATAGGCTTTAACTCTTTCAGCTCAGGGTTTTAGCATCTATTTACGCCTACAGGGCCTGTATGGCTTCATTTGTATTTTGTTCAAAAGGTTTTATCCCTTTAACAATAATCTGGTCCGGTTGACAGAAAGTGCAAAATGTGTCCATGGAGGTTAGTCCTGGACCGTAGTGCTGTTAACAGGCATAATTATGATTACATGTGGAACAACAACAGTGGAAAGCATACAGTTACTGACCTTTGGTCTGAAGAAGTGGAAGGTGTTTGAATATGGGAGGACGGCAACTCAACAAACAGAAGTGTTAACAAGACGAACAACTCCCCATCTCCCCTAATCTATCTTGCCTCGTCTCGATTATGGCTTTCGTGATAAACAACAACAGAGCTGTGAGTTTCCACATGCAAGGACACAAACAGTATCTGGGTTTAATAAAATGAGTTAAGTTAATCTAACAATATTCACATTAAGGAGATCATCCTGGTTAAGGAGGAGTCCAACACAAACTGGCTTGTCTTGTCTGTCCTGACTCCAGAGCGAACAGACTATTGTTTTTTAGGATTAAAAGGCTTCATAGTCTGCAGAATATTTTACTGTATTGACTGGCCATATAATCTTGTGAAGAAAGGAACCACCCTCCAGTCACACGTTGAAAGCATTTGGGTTATTTCCTGAGAACATAACTTTGATAAGGGTATTATCACTTTGAGACCGCCTGCTGTCGAGCAGGAAGCAGAATACATATGTTGCTGATGTTTTGTTCCTCAGTTGTGCCTAAGTTTGGAAACTGAAGCAGGCAAATTAAACCTTACGTGTTCATTTCCGTTAATGGAGGATGTCTATTATCGCTAAACTGCACATTGGAGAATACACTTGTCTTTCTCTTTTCTTTATTACCAGTCCTTAGTGTGATGTATATTACTGTAAATGACCAAAACAATAATATTAGACCACAATGAAGAAACCTGTAGTTTCAGTTGACCGTGAAATAATTAATCAGTTGATTGTTTCTAAAAAAACCAACAAATGTTATTATGCTCACAATTAAGCAAACATTAATATAACGTAAGTAAGTATGCATACTTTATAGTTATTTAATACTCAAAACTACAGGACCTCGCTTAACAAAAAATCCAAACCTCCAATAATAAAAGCATTATCAAAAGGTCTTCTTAGTATGTCCCACACACACACACACACACACACACACACACACACACACACGCACACACACACACACACACACACACACACACACACACACACACACACACACACACACACAAAGAGTTGCCCTTATTCACTGCTTGGATTTGGTCAGCTGCTTACCGGTGGTATGAACAGGATGGAGATGTGTGGCTAAGATGTAGTGATGGATGGAGGAAAACAAAGAAAGGGTGGAGAGAGTAGTCATTTGGCTGACAGGCCCGAGGCATTGAGCAATGCAAGGCCTGAGCCACTATGATCAGAGAGCATGCAGATGATAAGTCTATAAATAGAAGCATGCAGCAGCAGGGACAAAGGCTATTTCCTTTCATACGGTGCAAAAGGATGGTTGAATTTCTGTAACGTAACGAGCACTTTAGAACACAACTTGTTGTCATTGTGCATGCATTTTTTCATGAGGACTATTTTGACCTTATTTAAATGAAATAGCACATGATTAGATTGCTATTCACAGAGCACCAAGAAGGTTTATGAGATTACAATAATTTGCACATATATTTTGTCAGCTGTTGAAAATAAATAACACTGATTCATGCATGATGATGATGGATCGCATAGCCATGAAAATAGACAACTGGTATTACGTTAAGAAAATAATTGTTTTTTCCTTAACATGACATGGTAAATGTGATACAGGCTAAAATCCAAAATGTTTAAGGTTAACATGAATTTTACAAAACCAGATGAGTATTTGCAAGTTTTTTTTCTATGTTCTGAACGAAGAGAAAGTTTTTCCTCCATTTTTTCTGAATATCCCTTACTAATCTTTATTATTTTAAATAAAGATTATTGGTTAAAATGATCTCATTGTAACTCAGCTGATTGTAAAAAATATGTCACAGAATAATTGTATTGGATGTAGCAGCAAAAATCCGCATCTTTGTAGAAAAGTCCAGTTTGCTAAGAGATTTTAAACAATACGTTAAAAACTATGCACTATAAATGCCATAAACCTCAGACATAACTTGCACAAGATGATGAATGTTTGCTTACCTAAAAGGGTCAAGGTCAAGTTTCTCTCAGGCATTTGCTTGATTGCATTGACCTCAAGTGAGGTCAAACAAATACTGGCACAACAAAACCTGAAGAGACGAACAACCCATGTGACTTCATAAATCTGTGGTCTTCTGGAATCTGAAAGAAGTTTAGTGGCAGAGTGAACCGACGTCACGTCATATGTGGGCATATGATAAGAAGTGTATTAGTTGCATAACATGTTTTTAATTACCCCAGAAATAGTCATTAGATTTAGGCCAAAAAACTACATCAGGCTTAACCAGAAAGTGCAATAGCTTAGTTATACTTTATATGACTAGGTTATATTTTATGGCTGTACATCGGCTGCACTGTTTCAAAAAAGGATGTAGTGAGGCGTATTTGATCTCTTGTTTACTGTATTCGTATCACCACAAGGAACGTACATGCAGGCAGAATAGCAAACAATACTCTCCTGTGAAAAGCTATCAAACCTCCTCATAAATAAACAATTATAGTTTCTGCATGGCTTCTGTTGGGTGGGCCAAATATAATCACAACTTCTGTAAATGTTAAATTGTCCTCAATCACTGGTATCGTGAATGACTTGTATAAATGTTTAACATTTACACTTAGTTGCCAGTTTATTTTGTACACCTAGCTAAAACCAATGCTATATAATACAACAGCCCTGCAATAAATTCTACCTTTATGACATTTATAATGTTCTGTTTTAAAAATATACTGACTCAACTTTATGGTAATTTTGGTGGCTGCAGTTTGTAGATGAATGGTGTTGGTGGTAAGAGTGAGAGGTGCGAAGTGCCCCTGTATAGCTCATGTGGAGTGTTTATCAGTTAGACTGAAGCATTGCTGCAGTGGCTTGTTTTTAGAAAAATAAAATAAAATAAAAAAATAATAAATAATAATAATATATATATATATATATATATATATATATATATATATATATATATATATATATATATATATATATACAAATAAAGAAGAAATGCAAATGAAAAGAATGTATTCTATTCCACCAAATGATATCTATAAACAACGCTGAATATGACTTAGCTTCATTTAAATAAACAGGCAAAAATAGTGGACAGCAATGAGTCTTTTTATCCCAATATGTTGGAATGAAAATTGATAAAGCACATTTTCAGCTACCACCAACATATTTTGCATTTGTGTTTCTGTGGCTGCAAGTAGTAGTCATACACAGCATCACACATTGTAGGAATGTTGATGTACAATCGCTGACAGCAACATAATTAACCAGCAATGTGTGCCGTCTGAATTCTTGCAATCTATGATCAACCGTCTACAGTACAGGTGAAGTTTCCATGTGACACTTGTTACCAAGAAAGTACAACACAAATAAAGTGTGTGGCTCTGATACTGCAGGGCCTTTTTATTTAATCTCACACTAAAAGTGTCTTGCCTTATCACTACGCTTTTGTGATTTCTTCAGAATGTACTCAAATAATGTGAGGGACAAACATCTGGCTGCAAGCAACATAAGTTACCTGCCATGCAGAGTAACCCACTTGTATACTCTGTAAGAACTCCTGCTGAGACAGTCATAACTCTTTTTGCAAAGTAAAACGTTGCCACATGCCCACGATTCAGCTGCAAAAATAGTACGTCAGGCTTTATTCTGTTGGGATCTACTTAAAATGAATAGCTGAATAACTAAATGCAAAACATTCTGCTCAGAAATTAGACCTGCATCACTTTTGTGTCTGGAGAGCAACTACTTACTATCCTTTTCATTATCAATGTATCTTGTGATTCACTTATTGATTAATTGTTATCGAAACAATTTATGAAACGTCAGTAAATATTTTTTAAAAAGGGCATTTTAATTTTTTTACTTATTTAAATTGTTTTGTAGGACCAACTGTAACTATATATAGAGGCTGGAACCAGAAAATGTTTGATATTATATCATTCTTATTTGACCTCCACAATTAATTATTTTAATAAATCTGTGAGATTAACTTTCTGTCAGTCAACCATTTGCTACAGTTCTAATGACTGTGTCACAGAAATAACATAACACAGTTTTCTTGTAAGAGGCAGCTATTACTTATGCAGATGTACTATGCTATCTATTATTCTGTGTAAGACTGGAAATGATCTTACATCTGATGAAGTTTAGAACTCAAACGTTAAGGGCTTAAAACTTTAAAGCCAAAACCACATGCTTGTCCCAGCTCTGGCTGTGGTTGTATTAAGATAGAGTTCTCACTAACAGGCCTTTGTCCACACCTACCTCTATTCAAACTGCATCTATAAAAAAAGGGTGATAATATTTACACTTCTCAAAGAAAATGTGTATTCAACTTTGCATGCTCTTTTAAAAATAACATACAGATAACACTGTAGCTCAGTCACTTTATTTCTTCAGGAGTCATATACCAATTCAGTTTATGCAGCCTTATACAGGGCTTTCATAATGACTTGGACAGGAAATGAACACAGCACACAAACAGTTTGAGTAATCTTGCCATGTCACACACTCTATGGGAAATAGCTGACGTTTACAACAGAGCCTTATTGACTAAATGACCGTTGAATGTAGCGTACTTCACGGTCCAAATCCAAACGCATACTTTGGAGAAGTTATTAAACTTGGCAACCAAATCAATAGCGCAAGTTCAACTATGACAGACGCCCGGAATTCATCCCAGCCAATCAGAGGCCGCCTGCCTTCGTGTCAAACCAATCAGCTGTGGAAGGGGCGGGCAACCAAGGATGTTGCTAGGGTATGTCCCTACTGACTTCTGCCCTCAAGCCAATAAAATCGCACCTCCCTGTTTGCAGCCCCCTCATAGGCTAAGACATTCCTTGAGAACCTACCCACAGGCTTTTCTCATTGGAAGAACGTGCGATCACTCACCTCCCTGAGTTTTAGTTAGGCGCTGTTGATACTGTAGTTTGGAGTCGCCAAGACTCAGAACAGAATATAGCAGCGCTCGTACATCGTCCTGAAACAGTTTTACAATTTTAAATTCCATTATTTAATGACATCTGTGTGAAAAGATCATTTTTATTTTTATAACAAGACAACAACGAGATGGAACTTAATTCTCTTTTAATTCTGCTGGAGGCTGCAGAGTACTTGGAAAGAAGAGACAGAGGTATTTCAAGCTAAATTGACAAACTGACAGGATTTAGAGGCTCGTGAATATTTTGTGAATAGATCATTAGGACGGCAGCTAGCTTAATCTTCTATCTGATGTAAAGTTTTTACGTGCCGTACCACAGTGCAGGTATGTTGTCACTCTACAGACAATGGGACGGTGGGTGAAAACTGGACCTATAGCCTATATGCTAGAAAAAGAGTAGCTCTGTTTTTTTATTTAAAGTAGGTCATTTTGTATTAACTGTGTCTGCAATGTGTCTACTACAGCTCAGGTATTGTATCTGCTCAGTATGCAGTGTGTTTTCGTATTTTCTCTCTTCGGAAATGAGTAAACAAGAGTGACATTGACAATATGAACCAGTATCATATTGACAGATGCGCATAAATGACCACGTAACGTTGATTGCTTTTACAACATACACCTTGCTGAAGGCTGTACAGCACTATATCGATCTACTTGAAGCGATTACATTGAGAATCGATCACGTTTTGTTCCCCTACAAGCCTCTACAGCTATTTCATGTTTCCCCCCCGAATGACTCATTGACAGCTTTTTCAGATGATTTATTCTTGCAGACACCACAATAAATTAACAATTATATGTGTTGTGTTTGCTCAATAGAGGCAGAACACGGTTATGCGTCTGTTTTACCGTACAGGAGCGACTTTTCCAGTAAGAAAACGAAAGCCTCGACAATTTCCAGAAAAACTCCGAACAATCGGTAAATATAAGTCTTGCTTTTTGTATTTGTCTGCGTATAGAAAACACTCACACACATGCACGCACACACACAGTTTGGCTGTTTTCATGCACACTGCCTTCTGTCTGTCTGCTGCTGCTGCTGCCTGGGCTGGGCTCTCTGTTTTGGTCTCTCCAATAAACACTGCCACGCGTACACTGTCAACTCTGCTGCTCCCACTCTTTCTCTTTTTCACTCACGCACACAAGCACGCAAACGCACACACACGCACTTACGCACGCACATACCCTCTCTCCCCGTGCTGAGAGAAAACACACCCGACATGCACGTAACCTTTCGTTTTCTGCACGACTATCGTGCATTTTCACCTGTGCCTCTGTTTTTTTCATGTGGTTGGTGTGTTTTGTATGTGTGTGTCTGATGTAAAATGAAGTTTTTTTTATGACTGGGAGTGATACCCCCCCTCGTTCCAGTCCAATTCACATACTGCGACAGTCTGCAACTAATATAGACCTTGTTTCAAGGCCATGAATCAAACAGAATATCATTACACAAGTGAATAGATTTAAGTTTCAGTTTCGGTTCTATTTTGTTATTTATTTATTTAGCTCTTTTTAGACCAGTTAGACAGCTGGTAAAGGTCATTTCAACCTCAGCAAGTTCAAACGTAATTCTCCTCTATGTAATTAAAAGGCCCGCTCCATAGCAAGGCCGCTAACAGGGCTGCTAACCCTGACTGTTTTCATTATTGGTTAATCTGCAAATTATGTCTTGGTTTAGTCGTAATAGTTTTGTAAAAATGTGCAAAACGTAATATTTTTTTCCAACAATCAATCCAAAAGCCAAAGATATTTAGTTTACTATCATCCATGAGTTCATTGATTATTGCAATAGTTGATGCTTAATTTTCTTATCATCAATGATTCCTATCAGCTGTTGTCGCTGGAAGCATTTCTGTTGCTTTATGACCTAGAATTGGGGACCTCTACAAGTTTTGCATGTTTTTTTGGCCAAGTGTGCAACAGTGAAAGGGTTAGGGTCATTTGTGTTAAATATGTTTTTGGTAAAACTCTCCAGAAACATTTGACCGACATGCCTTTCTTGGTGCAGTTTTACTCACAGAAACATTTGCACATTAAGATCGGGTGGAAAAAAACCTTTCCCATTGGCTAATATTAGTTTAGGGAAGCATCATGACCGTGGTTTCCTTAGTAGTGAGTCTAAGAGTTACATCATTGTGCGTACAGAATATTAACCTGTTGTATCACAATAGTAAGTGCACTCCTTTTTAAGGCGTTTGGTTTTGTGAATTCAAAAGTAATATTTCTATATTTGTCACGATTGAGAATACAGACTCAACCGCATTCCATCAGACATAGTAACACACTTGTTTATGTGTGTGTTGGTGTGGGTGTGTATGGGGTTGTGACAGGTGGGTGTGGCTGAAACAGACACCGATACACTGTGACAAACACCAGCCCACCAAGCTTCATGCACCAGACCTGCATTTCCCTCCTTTTTCTTGTGACTGCACTGTGGGCCAACTCCCCAATTCCCTTTATGCTCTCTGGCTGGTTTTGGTAAGCATCAACAGGATGCAGGATGCAGAGGGTAGTGAAGTAAAAACTTGTTTGAACTTATGTTCAGTGAAACAGTAACTGGCTGTTTGTCAAAAAGCACAAGGTTTGCTTTGTCGAACCAGAAACTGTTCTCATGTTTGATGTCATGGATAAGTCGGTGGAGTTTCCTTTTTTAATCGCAGACTTTTGTTAAAACAAAAGGGTTTCTAAAGAAAATACTGGGAATTTGATCCCTTTGTGTTGTCCTGCTTCACCTCTGTCACACTCCATAATATATATTTACCCAGCATGAGCTTTGGCAGTTCTACATCCGATAAAAAAACGTGGTCTAAAGCTAATATGTAGGCCTGTGACCAACAAGGTCAAGTGTATACCATAGGAGCACAGAGTCCTTTGCATGCCACCCCATCCCTTTACATAACATGTAAAAGTGTGTGTGTGTGTGTGTGTGTGTGTGTGAACCTGCTGTAATTACAGGTCTGTGTGCATTCCCTTCCTCTGAATGCTGCTGTATTATTTCCTGGTCATGCCCTGTGCTTTGTCTGGGACATTTCCCCAATTTGTGCAGGTTTGAATAGCACAACATCCTCCATGATGTCGGCCTTTTAGATCAGATTATTAGCATCAGTGAAACATCCTGTCCTCCTTTTCCGAGGATTTTGGGCAGGCGCCACATTATAGCACTTGCACGTTCAACTATAACCCCTTTTTCGGTGCCGCGAGCAGTGTCGCCGCCTCGGCCTCCCACAGCTGTGGGAACCACTGCTTCACGAGCACAAGGGCTCTCCAATAGAGGAAAATCTGAAAAGGCTTGTTGTCCGTCTGGCCCTTTTGTTTTCGCGGTTTTTGTTTTGTTTTTATTGCCGTGGTATCCATGACGGCCTCATGAACAGAGGGCCTGTTTCAGATGGACTGCAGTGCCCTCGCTGCACATCGCGACAGGGGAATAACCCACACGCTGAGGAATTCTGCAGCGTCTCGGCCTCCAGACGTCTGAGTGTGTTTTCATACCGCGTCCACGCTGCTTTTCAGCCCGAGTGCAGCAACAACAGCAGTGCGAGCATGCTGTTTGTATGCATGTGAGAGCGGGGTAGGGAGGGGTCTCTCTCTTTCGCACTCTCTCTCTCTCTCGCATTCTCTCTCTCTCTCTCTCTCTCTCTCTCTCTCTCTCTCTCTCTCTCTCTCTCTCTCTCTCTCTCTCTCACACATTCTCTCTCTCAGGGAGCATTTCGGCTCTCTGCTGCACACTTTCTGACAGACGTCACACAGATATGAAAAAAGATTTCAAAAACTTAACTCAATTTTTTCACACTTGTCAAGATGTCTATTCCCAGCATATATGATCAAGCCTATGTGTTGCTTGCTTGAGGCCTGTTTATCATAATAAATATAACACTTGTAAAATTCTGTAAAACTCCATTTTAAAGCAACTCAACCATTCGAAAGCCCTAAAGCCACATGTAGCCCGAAAAGCAGAAATGAATCAACACCATTCTTTGATGTCTTGACACATTTTTCCTTGTGTTTCTCAGATGTGCTGTGACTCTGCATTTCTTCCATTCATCTTGCTTTCATGTGTCTTACATTGAGAGAAAAACTGTTCGTAACCATGTCTCTGTGTTTGGGATTATTCATGAGATCACATCCTAACTCTCTTGTCAAGTGATTTGAGTGTGTGTAGTATTCTTCACTGTTTTGACACCCCTCTGTCTCTTTTATCTTCACAGATCGTCGCACAACGAGCTGGAGAAACACAGGTAAGATCACTTCTGGGACTCTTTGACCTACTGCATCTGTGACGTTTGTATGATTTGCGTGTTGTTGCTGAGAACAATTGAGTCCGTAACATACGAAGCAAAAGGACGCTAGCTGCAGTTAAAACGTCAAGATATTTTCTCCTCAGTCAAAAGCACCAGATTGGATCGGAGGTCATCTTCAATGAGATTGAATCAATTAATTCCTCATGTCTGAAAATGGATAATAAGCTCATTTCAAAGAGCAGCTTCATGTTGATTAGATCTGTCTCTATTTCACGGATGAAACGCGTTACCTTGTATGGCAAGGGAATCCTGTCAGTAATGTGATAATCCTGCACAGGCTGATACTGTGAACGGAGATGGGTGGATCTTGCCTGTCATTTCTCTGTATTAAGAGGCCCACAGACGGCACGCACACACACACACATATGGTTATCCCGCTGAACTACCCCCAGCATGCATCTCACTCCACCTTTTTCTTTTCCTCCCTTCGGGTACAGCGCTCAACTCGCAGTGATGTGATATCTGCGCTCATTAAAGGCACAGACGTCTGTTTTTGCTCTGTTTTGACTTCCAAAGGGGTTTCTTGTCAGGAAGCAAAGCTTGCCTTTGATACAACAAAGCCGAGCTGCTTTAGGGAAGATGACTGGTGGAAGAAACAAAACTTTTTGGGCCTGCTTTTTTTTTTTTTTTGCATCAAGGTCATCCCAAGCTGATTCTTACAACAACAACAAAAAACTGCCTGTCAGAGAGGAATTACAAAACAGCTGATGTGACTATCAGCATGTGAGGCTGAGATGGGTGTGCTGGGCTGCATGTGCGTGACACACGGTCACCCATGCTGAGGGATTGGGGTTTGCCATTCACATGTCTGGGAGTGAGTAATAGATGTGCGTAGGGGCAGACAAGAGAAACAAGTTCAGACATATTTCTCCCTGACCCGACAGACGGAATTGAGCATTCAGCTGATCACAAAGCAGGTGTTGAGACATAACACTTACGTCAGGTCCAATGACGGGTGTGGTCGGTTTGCAATGAAGTGACCAGTCAAACTGACAAAAGCGAGTGCCGGTAAAGTGTTCCATAATCAGTTTACTCACTTCCCTTGTCGTCACTACGGCCACAAATTTCTAAAAAAGACGTTTTTGTTTTTTTATTACATCACGTTCAGTGTCTTAACTGTAATTGTAAAACATGTGAATTCTGATGTCAGCGCTTGAATACATTTAATTATGTTTAAATACTCCTTGATGACGCATTGGTTCGTATTTAAAAGTACTTTCTTGCCGTAATCTTTCTTTCCGCCCCTGCTTGTTTGTGAGGAAAAAGTTCCATCTCCTATTTTGTAATGACGTGCCCTGTAGTGACGAGAGGTGATCCTTTGCAACGTGATGCATCTTCAAAATGACACGGTCATTACTCCCAACATACAGGTGTTATAGGTGTAAGCTGTGACGTCAAGCCTGAGCACAGTCATCTACAGTGCGTGTGTGCGCAGTGCAATAAACCAGCTGTATTGCTGAGATTATTAACAGAAACAGAAGATTAATTGACAACACTCTTCACGCTCGTATAGGTCACTTATCAGGGCAAAACGCCAAACATTTGCAAGTTTCAGCTGCTCAAATGTGAAGGATTTGAATAACTTTTGGTTTCGGGGTATTGGCCCAACTAAATAAGCACTTTAAAGGCATCTCAGAATGTACAATGTGCCTTTTTCGGCGTTTCCCGTCGAAAAAGCGATCAGATGTCTCCCAAAAAATGATCGAGAATGTAACTGAAAGCCAAAGTCTCATCATTTCTAACCCTACTGGTATGCTGCTCAAAGGAATGATCCAACATTTCAGTGTCCTCACCCGGTCTCTGTCTGGCTGTCTGTGTGTGTTTCTGATTCAGAAGAAACCCAAAAGACTTCCGCTGTCCTGTTCAACCAGTTCACTGCGTGTGTAACCAGTTCAGAGCTACAGACCTGTTTAATCTTCAGCAATCCCAGTATAAAAGCTCGACCTCCCTCACGCCCTCAGACGCCACTCCAGGGAGGTGCAGTTGTTTGAGCCCTGACTCAGTGTCTTTGTTCGGTCATGTGTCGGTGTGTTGGCTTCACGCTGCTGCAGCACAGAGCCATCCTTGTACTGTACGTACTCGTGGGCGGCGAAGTGGCCGATAAACGTCTGGTTTTGACACCGGAGGCATCGACTCGGTTTATGAATAGTGCAAATAATGTGCGGGACATCGGATATGGAGGTTATTTGAGGTTCAATACTCTGGGCGACTTTTCAAGTCATCCGTCCATTTTATGCCAGTGTGACAACTTTCAAATGTGTTTTTGACTGCATTTCTGTTCCACTCAGACCCACAGGCTGCCGCTCAGCGATCTTATGCATGCTAGGTGTCTCTCACGAAACTGACTGCTGCCTTGGCAGCCGTTCAAGAGGCACCCTGCATATATTTGTGTCCTGCTATCATAGTGAGACGTCTGGGTGGGTGCCAGCTGCGTCCCGCAGGGTCGCCTGTCCTGACACAACCTGCTTATCTGCTGCAGCCGGAGTGCAGCCGTGACAGCTCTGTGTAGACCGTCTCGAGGGTGACTGCTGCTTTTTTTTTCTCTCTCTCTCTCTCTCTCTCTCTCTCTCTCTCTCTCTCTCTCTTTCTCTGTCTCTCTCTCTCTGTCTCTCTCATATCATTGCATTGCATTGGCACGGGCCAGAGCTGCAGAGCATCGGCTTGACATTTCCGTGAAATGCTGCCGTGTGGTTGGTCTCCGCCGGCATTGCTTCCTTCCCATTTCTGACTTCAGCCGCCCTTGATCACACGTTTGACGACTTGCCTGTGCCACAAGTTTCTTTTTCGAGAAACGACAGCAAATTGTGAAACTACAGATTGTTTTTTTCCACATATCACCTGTTTACAGGAAATCCAGCCACGTAATGCAGGTATGGTGTGGCTATGCCTGGTATGTTTGTGCTGCTTCCCCAATTGAAAAGAAGATTTACATCTCTATTTTTATCTTTCCAGACAATGACACCGCCCGTAACTGTCAGGTGCTCTTAGTGAAATGTTTGCAGATTGATTTCAACAAACAGTATTCTCTTACAGTATATATGCACAGCAACTGTGTAGCACCTATTAAACGTAGCTCTAAATTAACATGCAGTTCATGGACACAGGAGCAGGCCCCCAGTTTGTCATGGTCTAATCTTCTCTCTAATTAAATTTACTCTCCCGGTGTCTTCTACTCCCAGCTGTGATGAATGACTTATTTGGCTTTGAGGAACTCTTTCCACTCGAGTGAAGCTCCTGTCTCTGTGTATGTGTGTGTGTACGTGTGCGTACGTGTGCGTTGTCTGTGTGTGTGCGCGTGTATAGGCCTGGGCAGCACCTCACTGAGCCGTTTGAGTTATGGCGGTGTGTTGGTGGGAGGGAGAGCCGTCCCACAGCCCCGTTCCTTCACCCCCTTTGCCTTCTACTCTTTGTCTCCTCTTTTCAGAGACCACATCTGGTTTTTCTGTTATGTTTTTTTTTCTTTCTCCTCCTCATTCTGGCTCTCCTTTTTCATTTCTAAAAGTGTTTGAGTCAGCAGAAACCTGAGGCAGCAAGGACGAGAAAGGCAGCGCTCCCTTCTCACACAGGGCTTTTATCAGTCTTTACTCGCCCTCCTGCCAAAACCCATCTGTGCCCGTTTCTCCTCTTTTGAGGTATAGATCTTCTTTTGTGACTGTGAGTTTATGTGGAAGATGGCAGGCTTTTGTGAGGCATGTTAATCTGCATTTTAATGTGGATTGCAGCAGACAGCCATTGTGGATAGAGTTGAAGTTAAGGTCATAATATGTTAACATCCTGCCTTTAAAAAAAATATTTCTTTTGAGTTAAAAGGCTGCTACACAAAGTGAAACACTTTATTCCTTATTTTGTAATTCACATACTCACATGATTGCATGTGGCTTTTGGACTTAACTTCCTCAAATGTCACACTGTCGGTTACATTCCTCACGTGAGTGCAGTAACCTGGAGTCATTTGGTGTGCGTGAGTCGCTCATAACCGAGTGATGACTTATGTACTGTACGTACTCTAATCAGTAAGGCACACGTACAGCACGTAGTGATTTGTAGCAACACGTATAATAAACATGACTGTTGAGCTGAAGTGCACTCTAGTGCCATTTCTCTATGAATGTATATGTAGTTTTATATTACGATATAAATACATGACTGCAACTAACAAGGATTGTCACTGTTGATCTCGTTGGCTGATTATTGATTTATTTGTTTTGCCTGCAAAGTGTAAGAAATCATCTGTCAAAAAATCTCTGGGCAAGGGAACATCTGGCATTTTATTTGATTGACTATTTAATTATCAAAATATGATTCTTCAAGATTAATATTTTGTATCTAATCGATCCAGCTTTAAATGCATGCATTTTGTGATATATCATTTCGTTGATAAAATAACCAGATGGGAATGACTGTGTCCCGCTCATCTATTGAATAAAATAACAACAATTTTACACAATATTACCAGTTTGAATTATTAATTTCATCACAATACAAAGTAGTCCTGTTATGGAGAAATACAACCAGATATATTAAAGAAATATCTACTTTAAAACAAATCTCAGACGGTTGACGCACGTATTTCCTCTCTCGATGCATTTTGTCATTTGGCCCAACCTTACGACAGACTGGGTTTGTCTACATTTCGTGAAGTAAGAGGACAGAGCTGTATGACGGTCTTGGTTGCTGCTGTTGTGAGGCTGGTCTGGGGCAAAGCATAAGAAACGAGCTACAGTTGTAGATCAGCAGCAGAGGTCACATGTGGCATTTCTCCACCCTGAGGTCATCGGGCGTCGAGGCGCTCTCTGGCTCCGTCAGGCCGAGCCCGGCCGTGCACACTGTTTACTATCTGTTGACGATTGTGTGTTAGGCCTGTGGATGACCTGCACGGGATTTTTGTACACTGACACAGAAATGTGTGTCTGTGAACTTGAACGTTGTAGACTGACAATTAGGTGAGAACGTCCCCGCTCCCTCTCTGGTGTCGTTGCTGTACATCGTTTCTGTGTCAGTAAACGTGCTTCACCGCCGCAAAAGCAGCTGATGCTCATAAAGGCAACAGTGAAGGGTGCACTTTAACAAGGTGTGGGCACAGCTTTGGGGTTTGAAGGGCAAAACAAAACAAAAACAATTCAAGAAAGGAGGGAAAAGGAGGAGGGAAGGGAGGAGAGTGAGTTGTCTGAACCATTCATGTTTTGGTCCCAGGCCCTTGTCGGCCTGAGGAAGAGAGGAGACGAAGACATTCTTGAGCGTTGCCGGAGAGAGAGGGAGCGGGAGGCAGCGTAGGATGTGGCTGCTTTGTGTGTCGAGCAGGCGGCCCGGAATTCAGGTCAGCAGAGTGTGCACACATGTGCTGGAATGTAGTGAAGTAACAGAGTCGATTTAGGCAAAGGGGTTGGGGGGGGTCGTTGGGGGGTTTGATGGAGGTTGATGGGGGTCACAAAACTTGCAGGCCGAGTATTACTAGAATGCTCTGCAGCCGCATTCTGATTGGGTGCCGCTCGTTTTTTTTTTTTTTTGGCAAGCAGGGAGTCACAAGCGAATATTTGTTTGATTGATGCATTGTTGGAGTGGATTAGGGCTGCGGGCAGTCTGTTATTCGTCAATCTGTTTTCTACACTCCTTTATTTTCTCTAGTTTTGTTCTGTTGTGTTCAACAACAGTAGTGTGTAAGCTTTTTGTGACCCCCCCAAATGACTCCTTACATTGTGACTTCCTCTTGTTTGAATTGAGAGGTCCCCACATTTTTAAATTCACAATGGGATAAAAGTCTTAAATAAGCCTCATTTTGTCTTCTAGAAATATCTTCTTTTCTGTTTATTATCTCACTTATCTTGTGGCCTTTTAGTCGGGCCCAGACCCTCAAACAGGACCCCGCCCCACTGTTCTACAACTTCCTTACAGAAGTAAAGAGACAAACTTTTACAGTAAACACGGACGCTGCCACTAGATCTCGGCGTGTTGATCATTGACGAGGGTTCATTGTAAAGCCAGAACTCGCTCCGTGTCAGGGGAATGTGTTTATCGAGCTTGCTGAACTTGTCTCTGCTAGTCCGTCCAACATTTGTTTTCAATGCACCCAGCGGATATAAATGAATGTCCAGGTCTGTCATTTGGCATTGTGTCCATATGATTCAGAGACGCACAGGGAATTCGTTCTTTAATCCGACCCCTCTCTCTGTTTCCTTACACGCTCTCCTCTTCAAACTCTGTTTGACATCTGTTTTTCTGTTAACACCAGTGTAAGCTGGCCGTGCTGAGGAAGGGATTTTGGAATGATCCATGCTCCCACAGGGGATTGTTTCAGTACACGAAAAAAAAAGAAAGTAAAATGAATCTAATTACGAGGCATTCCCGAGCACGCCCAGTGGATATTTCAGTTTTGTGGAAATACTACGACAGCGCGTGAACAACAATCTTCCTAATTCTGCAGTTTCCTGTTGTTTAATCACCAGTAAAGCATGCCAAGCTCTTTCTTCAGCGCAAGCAGTGAAGTAACCAGGCCCCTCCCTCCGTCTGCGCTGCTGTTGTGGTGCGTTCAAGTTTCTGTTTGCTGCTCGCGTGTGAGAGCAGAGTCATGTGAGAGCGAGCTCCTGCCGCCAGGAGAATGTGTTTATGGGGGACGTGTATCCGTCTGTGTCTCCCTGCAGTTGTCACTGCACACAGTGGGTGGGTGTGGCATCCTCGACGACAGAAAACAAATACAGCCCAGACGACTGACATTTCATATCAAGGTGTTGAAAGCCTTGCGTGTCTCCCTGTGTGTCTCTCGTCTCGCTGACGCCTGATCTCTTTTAAATGTAATCGCGCTCAAGGCGGGGCTGGACGGGGACGGAGAGACCGACGACGGGCCTCTACAAAGGTTTGTCGGCTGAGACCTTGAGTAGGGTCCCTCATCACCTCAAGAATCCCCCCATCTGGCCTCCTGCTCCCCAGGAACCTGCCAGCCAGATGTGCAGCCACTTCACTGGCAACCCCAAATTCCACCACGGCAGCAACAGTCATCCATACTCACGCATAGCAGCCCCCACTTTCACTGCACATAACAGAGCCACGCTGTAAACAAAGGGGCCCGATGCATGAAGTTTGTGAGGTTTTGGGGGATTTTGTTGTACCCTACTCAAAAGGTTCAATTAGACCACTTTTATTGAGGAAGAATACATTGATATGATCTCAATTCATTCTTAAAGCCTTTAAAAACACAGTTCAGCTCCACTTCATGTTGGAGATGTGAAATAACAGAGGTTCCAAATGTATACTTTGTGCTTTGAGATGAAATGATTGCATAATTGTGCAGACGATATAAGCAGACGAAGCAGGGAATCTCCATGCCTGTGTCTTGCGGGCGCAAGTCAAAACAACACCAGAGGCCTGGTATGGCACTTTCTTTTCTTTAAACCCGACAGGGAACACACCGAGTCAGCTATGGCAGTGAGAGAAAACATCGCAGTGGTGTTTCTGGTGACCTTTGACCTTAGTTTAGCGGGGTTTGACTCCTTGCCAGACAAGCCACTCGGTCCTGTGCATATGGGTTGAGGAATGCGCTGGGCTGCAGCGAGCTCATTAAACAGTGCAGTGAGTGAGGGGTGAAGGCCCGTTGTTTGCACTAGTGTGCCTTCTCAGGCCCTGCAGATCCTAACTTCTTTTCTTTGGTGCAGCAGACATAAATATCCTTCCTAATGCATCCATCGGACATAAAAACAGACTGCTGCAGATGCACTTCTTCCTTCTGACTACAACAGAAAAGTTAAAAGGGAGCATGTGTGACCAGATTTGCGAGAAAAGCATGATCAATATTCAGTGAACTGTTTAAATAGCTTGTTCCAGTTTTTAGCAGCACGCAGCTTTCTGAGCAAACGCTCCTTTTTTTCCCTTCCTCTGCCTTTGCTTTGTTTTGGCACTGAGCCTCTGGACGGAGAGGAAAGAGGAGGGGGAGGGAAGGCCAGAGATCAGACAGAACTCATCCCGTGGTTATCTGCACGTGAGAACGGTCAGGTGGTCGTTTCCCTGCAGACGTGACTTACTATAGAATCTTCAGCTGCAAAGAAATTGCAGATGTTTTGTGTTCCTTGTTTTTGCAAATTTTATTTTTAGCAGCCACAAAAACTTTCCAGAGCTAAAAGGCTTCCAATGAAATAATAATAATAATAATGCACGGTATTATTTGTTTCTTTGCTGTAACACCACCTAAATGTGTGTCCATCAGAGATTAAAACCCTGACTCTCGCACACAAGAGTACAAACGCTTATTTTGCATCACATCAACAGTCTCACAATGTGACACTATTCATGATGGAATACATCAAAGACCGCCTTATTTTCAAGCCAGACAAACTGGAACATTTTATGATTTAGTACCACATGGAGGACTGTGCGAAATGTCTACTCTCCTTCATGGACACAACATCCACCATCATCTGATGCCACACTTTGCATGGCTGTTCGAGGTAATCTGATAAGCATAGCGTGACCGGGGCTCGGTTTAGGAATAACAAATGTGAGTAAGGGAGGGTCCCAAATCCGCTGCAAATCGTCTGTGTGCTCTTGAAGAAGAGTGTCTCTCTCTGCAGGGGAACATGTTTATCTTGCTTGCATCTTTTAAAGACATAGTTTGAATCGTTCCCAGTTTGACTGTGATAATAATTCAGAACGAGGCTCAAATGTCAGCCCAGACAAATCTCCACACATTCAGGTGGTGCACATTCCTTACATCTGCATGCCAGGTAAAATATGTCGTGAGCCTACAGGTGGGGCCTGTGATGAATGTTTTCAGTAAAAAAAAAAAAAGGTTTCCCTTGAGGGGGGAAAGGTAGAGAGCCAGGCAGAGCATTGAGGGAACGCCTTGTTTTTGTTTTTCATTACAAGAGAGGGAGAGAGGGGGGCACAAGATGGTGGCCCGTTGGCTCAAGTTACCCTTTGGATGAAGTGTGTGGAGCGCTGCCTGGTGCAGCTGAGCACACTGCGCTCAAAGAGCCCTTTTTTTTAAACCCAGGAGAAAGTCACCCACTAGCTCGGACCCTGCTCCCTTCCAAAAAAACACCCCCCCCCCTTCTGCTGCAGACCCCCAGCTCCTTCCTGCCCACTTCCCCTGGCCGCAGTCCAACTGCTTCATGTGGCTCGACTGGGGCAGGTTGGAGGTGGGCCCCCGCCCCTGTCCTCAGAAGACACTTGTTTTCCAGTGGGATGAGGGTGTGTTAGTGTTGGCAGGGTGGAGCAGAGGGGTGGAGGGGTTCAGGGGATATGAGGGAGGAGGGGCTGCCCCTGGGAGAGAAGGAAATAAAAGAACGAGAGCACTTTCACACGCTCTTTTTGGAGGGAATGCCTGTATGCACCTGTATAGAGGTAGAGATGGCTAATCCCTTTGTAATATATTTAAATCAGGTGCAATTTTTTTAGGCTACAATCCAATCCCTAAAAGATAGATGCAACTATCATTTATTGATGATTTTGATTCGTTAGTTTAGCCCCCCGAGACTCTCTTGATGGCCATAGGTCGCCTCTGGCTGACCTCTAAATGAAATAGACGAGGCTAGGAAGAGGGTCTTACTTCATGTGAAAAACACAGGCGACGCCCTTCCTGAAAGAAAAAGAAGGAAAAAAACGGGGGAAGACTGTGTGTGGATTTGTAGAGAGTGTGCTCTCCTGTGTTCTCGGCTCTGCAGCCTGAGAGAGCTTAATTTCTCTGATTAGGTTTATTGTGCTTGAAGTATTGGCCAGTGGAGACCTTGCATTGTTGGAGTTTGTTTACCGTTCAGACAGAGTTAGCCAAAGGAACGAGAGAAAAGGGGGAAGGCTAGATCAGAACAAAGAAACGGTTCATGGACTAGCATGACTAATGGAGGATTGAAAGGCCTTTATGAGGAAAATTTGAATGAACCACGGACAGACATGGGAGGTAATCTGCTGATTAAAAAAAACTAGAAATTGTGAATAAAAGCCTTCTTTTGGAAAAATATACAATATCCGCACAAAGTCAGTCAATATCCACACAGACATCAACTCTTTGTCATCAGTAACACTGAATTAAACATCCAAATGCTGCATCCAGTGAGCTGTTTACTTGTAGATCCAGGGTTGACGGCCTGAAGGGCTTTTGGCAGGGATGCAGGGTTTTCCGGGGCCACGGTTTGTATCTTGAGTTCAACCGGCAGAGTGATCTGACCAGATCACTTTGCTCAATGAGCAACTTTTGCTCTCGGTGACCGTGGGTCTCTGAGGTGTCTCCTACGGCTCTGGAGTTCTGTCCGCTTGGTGGATCCATTAGAAGCACAGTTTTAAAAAAGCAAAATGCACAACACAGACGGACAAAGGTAATGCATCACTAGACAGTGTGCGGTTATATTGAGGTCAGTTTGTTGCACCGGGCCAAAAACATTCTGCATAAATATGAGTTTCAGTGAAAGCAATGCAAAGTTGTTTTTGTGACTACACCACCAAACTGAAGCAACCACATTTAGTCACACAGGCAGGCAAACCCCAGCAGGGATCGACACGTACAATATACATTTAGCTAAAAACAGGAAAGTCTTGCAGCTAAGGCCCTGTTTGGCTCTTTGAATGTGTGTCATGTGTGGGTGTACTGTGAAAACAGCTCTTGTTGACGAGGAAACATGTAAATGTTGAGGTGCTTGCATGAACTCTGGCTGTGCGATATGATATGAAAAAAAGTATTTTGTAACTAACATGATATTTCCTCTCGTGCTGGGAGGATGTGATTCCCTCACGGGGATTTGAATTGTTGTTTGAGCCTGTGCGAGCTTTGAACATGTGTAAGGAGCGAGACTCTGCACTCCCTCAACCCTTTGAACACGCAGCGTCCCGCGGTCAATCCCAAAAGTCCCAACTGAAACCGATACCGTAGGATTCAGTCATTGCTTTAGTACGTTTTCCAGCACGAGAGACATGACAGTCAGCGTGGTGGGGGAAGAGCGTTTGTTTCACCCCTTCAGGGACACGTGGATAACCGCTCGTCGGTGTGTTTGTGTGGTAGGTGCCTGCTCACTCGTCTGCTGGTGGATGTCTGCTGACTCGCCCTGTGCTTGTGTGTTTGCAGACGTGCCAAACTTCGGCTGTACTTGGAGCAGTTGAAGAAGCTGGTGCCTTTGGGTCCAGACAGCACAAGACACACCACACTGAGCTTGCTGAAAAGGGCCAGGATGCACATCAAGGTATTACAAAAAAAGAATACAAACTAAAATAATAAAGCTCGGCCCATGTCATATACTTTTTTTTTTTAATCTTTCTGATAAGTTTGACAGATAATTGACACAAACTTTAATACTTGTTTGTTATTTATCAAGCAAAAAAGGCTGTTTGCTGGTTCCTCCGTGTGTTTTTTTATTATTGTCAATTTAATATCTTTGGTTTCTGAACTTTTTAGGAAACTTCCCCTCAGCTCTGATGAATTATCTACACCATCAATTAATTCAAAAAATAATTGAATTAAATTAGTTAAAACCTTGTTTGAAAACTCCAGTTTGTCGTCCTGTTGAGCTCCCAACTCATGCACTACTTCGTACTCCTCTTTAAACGTTTAGATTTTCCCCCCCACATTCTTTAAGTTTTACATTGTTTTCTAATCTTTCAATCCGAGCAGTTCAGAGACTGAAGGTACAAAAAATGCTCCCAAGACTGAAAGGAAAACTAATTATTCAACAAAGTGGAATATGCGGGACATTTGGTGGCTGATCTTTAGATATGGGAAAGGACATAATTGGATGTTTGGTATGTTTAAGGCCCACCCCCTCCTCCATTGTTTATTAACTGTTGCACGCACGATACTTAAAAATGAGTATGCAGCAGGAGCAGTGACCCGAGAAGAATACGTGTACAAAGTGTACATCTAAGTACAGTTCAGGACACGCTGTACCGCTCTTGCTGTTTACGAGCAGCACACTGTGGTTGGTAGGAATTCCAGACGTGGCGAGCTTTAACCCTTCATTTCCTGTTTATCGTGCATGTCCTCCTCTCTGCTCTGATGATCTGCGCTGATTCTCGTCAGTGTTGCATCTTCTCGCATCGCAAGGTGCCACATGTATTCCGCTTCGCTTTCATTCACCACCGAACACTTTCACATGCAAATGAGTGCACAAGCTAATCCCGGGTTGAGTCAAACTTCGATAAGTTTATTTATTTTTGACTTCCTAACCTACAGACCTCACGCTGTCATTCAGCCACTTGCTTATTGTTGTTAAATTCTCTCCTTTGTAACGCTGGCAGAGGTCTGATTGACAGGACCAGTTACAGCCTCTGTATGATTTTCAAATAATGTGGCGCTCACAATTGAAAGTTATCTTCTACTCAGGCGTTTGCGTCAGCGGGAACATTGTCTATTTATATAGAGTTATTCTTTAGGCCTGTCATCATAGTCATACATGCGCAAAAGGTCACTATGACATTTCTTTTTCCACTATTTTTGTGCTCCTTCACAATAAGTTTTCCTTTAGCACGGTACTGCAAAACATATTGCAAGGGAAAGAAGAATGGTCCGGAAAAAGAAAATTACACGCAGTGACCTTTCACGGACGAAAGTTTAAATTTACCTGATAGTGCTTAAAAAGCTCCTTTATAGAAACAAGCTGTAAGACCATAGACTTTGTTGAGATGTTTTTGTCGTACCATCACAAAAAAAGAAGAGATTTCTTCATCCAGTGAGCTCTATCATTGATTCTTGGTATTCATGTGTTTGCAGAAGCTGGAGGAGCAGGACAAGAAAGCTTTAACCACGAAAGAACAGCTGCAGAGAGAGCACCGCTACCTCAAACGCCGCCTGGAGCAGCTTTCCGTGTCCGGATCCGTTGAGCGCATCCGCACCGACAGCTTGGGCTCCACCATCTCCACCGACTCCGAGCAAGGTACGCCGCTTTCAACCAGCAGCACGACAACAGGGATCAACTCACGATAAAACCTTGTTTGTCCCAAATCTGGACAATTGTTTTTTTTTCCGGAGAATTTGAATTCTTCCACCAGTGATGTCGCCAAATAAACTCTTAGCCCCTCGACAATAAGCCCCGGCCTCGTTTGCAGGCGATGCCCCTGGGGTTAAAGGTCAATGCCTCAGAACACAGATAAAAATATCAAGCCTTCTTCTTGAACTGCTGTTGGTGGGACATGTCATGACATGTGGTCTGCAGAGTACTGGTGCAGGTTGGAGCGCAACCGATTTGTCATGTTTCAATCAATGACAAAAATATAGGTCATCTGCTCCTCTCTGATGTGAGGGGCAGACAAGTATCCTTCATTAGAAGTTGAATTAGGGGCGGGGGGGGTCTGCGTTTGCCGTCACGATTCATCGTGTTTCCCCCTCTCTTTAATGGTCGTACAGAACAGCTAAAAATGCACTTTCTCCTTGAAGTCGTAATAACTAATTCTTTTAAAGCATAACCTGAGTTTAAAGGTGCAATCTGCTGCTCACCAGTGTCACAGACTCCCCTAAAATGCTTAGTTTGGACTGTTACAGTTTATTAATCCTGAGTGAGGTAAACACACGTGCAGTTGTTTATCAATGGACGGGGGGATTAGCTGTGGGAGCACAAAGATCTGCCTGTTTGCTCAGAGTTTAACGGCTGCCTAAATCTGGGTTTAATCCACAGGCGCTGCAGGCTCCCATATAAATATGCCCACAGTTGGGTGGAAATAAACAGTTTCTCCTCACTTCTTCTATTTGTGAACAGCGCCAAAAATAACCATGTGTATTTTCTTCTCTTTTTTTTTGCGTGCAGAGGTGGACATTGAGGGTATGGAGTTCACTCCTGTCGAGGCAGACAGCGTGGACAGCATCAGCGACGGCGAGGAGGAGGACCAGTACAGCCTCCAGAGCAGCTCCAGCGACACCAGCTACACGGCCACACATTCCCACAGACTGCAGCCGCACCACTGTTAGACAGCGCGGGGCCATCCATCTCCCAACTAGCTTCCTCGGCCGCGCTTCCCTCCCATCACCTTTACCTTCATCGACCCTTTGCAATCGCTGACGCCGCCCACTTCCCGCATCCGACCGGTACACGACGGTGGCACACCCAGAACATGTTCCTCCTTTTTCCAGCCCCGGCTCTCCAGGAAGTACATGGGGCTGAAATGCCACTCAAGCCTTCCTGACCCCTCCCCCCTCCTCCACAACACCCCTGACCACTGACCCTACCTCACCCTACTGTATCCTGCCTGAACCTGCCCCTCCAGACGCGCCCTGCCCTCCCACTGCCCTCACAACCCCCTACTTAGTGTTGCCGCGGGCTCATAGAGCAGCAGAGTTTGTGGTTTTAATGGGGATTTCTGCAGTGTGGCGGACAGCTTTGACTTGGTAATCAGGATGTATGTATGTGTGTGTGTGTGTGTGTGTGTGTGTGTGTGTGTGTGTGTGTGTGTGTGTTTGCAAAAGAGAAAGAACAAGCGAGGATGTTTAAGAGAGGTCAAAAACAAAAGCTTCATGTCTTCTCCACGAGACAATAATATGCAGACGAGGCTTTGCACAAAGTTTGCGAAGTTAAAGGTAAAGCGCTTCAGTTTGTTCTGCAATATTTGCATCATTGAAAGTTATTTACATCACACAGCATCTTCCCTTTACACAATACGATTTACAGGATTAGCTGTTGCAGAAGTCCTGCACTTTGCTTGAAACATTTAACTGCTGGAAAATGATGACGATTTAAGAAATATTTTGACATTTGAGGAAATGTATTTATTTGCTTCTGTGCCGAGCCACTTCAGCCATGATGTTCTAACCGAGCAGGCTGCAGCTTCACGTTCAGCAGTTTAACAGTCGGGGCGTGATATCGGTCTCCTCATCGAACGCTTTGCAAAGGAGCAAATAAGCTTTTCATCTCAAAACCAATTTCATCAATTTTTCCACTTTTTAGGATGTGCTTCTGCAAATGCGTTGCACTAAAATAGGACTTCTGTACACAAAGTCCCATCTTTATGACCAAATAAACTGAAAACGTTACAGAGCAGTAGCAGAGAAGAAAGAATGTATATAGATGTACAGTTACTGTCCAAACCCTCACGTCTCCCTCTGGTTGGGTTGCCTAACCACTACTCCACACTACTGACCACTACACTATACCACCCTATGGTGTGGATGGACTACTATGTCAATTTAAAAAAAAAAGGAGTTGCCTCATAACTAAAAACTCTATTCCTTAAAGATTGATTCATATCTTGAGATTCTTTCTCAGTAGCGAATTGATGTAGCAAAAAAATACGAGAGGCGGGTGCTTCCTCTGAGTGTTTAGATGATTCTGGTGGACCATGAGGTTTGGAGGGAGACTTTTTCCTTTTACCCTGTAAATGGCCAGTGGGTGCTTTCGGAGGGCGGACCTTCAGAAAAAGGGGCAATTCTCCTTTTTCTTTTTCACTAATGGATCCTTCTCTTTGCTCACTGGGCGACTCAATCAGAATTTGCATTTCTCAAGAGCTTTGTTACTTTTTCAAGCAGTGTTCGTGTGTGTCTGGATGTCTGGATTTTTGTTTTTGTGTTTCCTGATTAGCAAGTCAAAGTTGTAAATATGGAGAAAATGTGTAAAAAAAAAAAAACTAAAAAAAAGGGCCAGCTCTAATGATTTGTACTCTGTAGAGGCCTTTAATTTAGATAACTTAGCAAACTAATCACATTCAGTTAAACTTTGAACTTCTATAACCGGACTAATAATCTTATGTTCTCTCTGCTATCTGTTACTTATTTCTGGAGCTTCTGGGCACTGCAGAAGACAAATGTAGACTTTCTCTAACTTGTCTTTAACTTATAGTTCCTATTGACGGAGGAGTCGCTTCTGTCGCTCTGACTATTTAATAATCAGCAGGCCTCAGCCTCTGGCGGTCTTTAGAGCTTGGCATCCCGACACTTAAAAAAATAAAATATGGCCAGTCCACCATGGCAGGTCTGACCAAAAAAAATATATATAAACTACAAAAAGACTCATGAACACAAAAAACTTGCATACTAAAGAAGCTACTTGTCACTAAAAGTGATATTAGCCAGTGTAGTCTATATTTCTTGTATTACATTTTGTATTATATTTTCCTAAATGTTCTCTTGGAACAAAAAGACAAAAAAAGTGAGTATATCTATCAATATAAATATATATATATATAAATATATAAGAGACAGACATGAGGTCAGGCTTGTTGAAGGGAGAGTGGGGGCAGGGGAGCTGATACACTGGCCCCTCTCCCTTGGGTGACTCTCCTGCTGTCATTCTGTGCCTTGGTGAGCCTATGACCTCCCTCCTTCTCTTCCTCCCACCTCCTCGCCCTCACTCCCTACTCAGGTCACACTCCCCTCCTCTCCCCTTGATCGCATCCACCCTCTTCCTCTTCGTCTCTGGCGGGCTGAAAGCTTTGATTTGAACCCTTTACCATGCCAAAACACTTCCACGAGCAAGGGGCACTTGAAGAGAAGATCTCATTATAAAATATATTGTTTTTTAAAAAGCCCCTTTGGTCTCTACTGAGCAGCCACTGTTGTTGTTGTGCATCCTTGTCCAGGCACTCCCCACCCTCTTGACGCCCGATCGTCTGCCAGTGTCGCCTCTGTCACAGAAAAGTAAAAGAAACCACACACTGGTAAACTCCCATGGCAGCTTCCAGTCGCCTGAATGGTCACCAATGGGGTTCAAAACTTCTGGGCATGAAGCGTGTTGATCTTTTGTTTTTTTTGTTTGTTTGTCATTTTACTATTATTGCACGTCGACTATGTGTTTGTTCAATGGAGTCACTGGGATAGGAGCGATTAAAGAATAATACAATCAATGGCAGCTTATAGGTGTAATACTCCGCGTTCCCAGTGGTCCGTCCCAAAAATAGTGTCACCCATTGACCAGAGGACCTCTTGAGACACAGCAATATTACCATCATGTGCTTTCAGAGGGACGGTGGGCGGCAGGGTTTAAAGACAAACAGGTGGTTTGGTTTTTTTACTCTGTGGTGCATTTTTTTTTGGTGACCTCCTATCTGCACTCTCTCCATACACTGCAGGAGGGCAACACAAAAAAAAAGAAACTAACTTTTTTTGGAAAAGCTGTTTTCTATTTTTCATCAAGAGTTTACATTAATGTCAGAGGATTTGTACATGACTGTATCAGAAATGTCCTTTTTCAGTTTGTTGGTCAAATGAACAACCTGGCAAACCATATTAATGGCATAAAGTTATTCTCTTGCACAGAACCTCCCGGCAGAAAAGTGACAGATTGAATGGAATCAGGGCCAGATTTGAGATTACAATTATTCAGTGGCGTCATTGAAAAATGTACATAGCACAAACTTATATAGGCTTTGAGCAGCTGACTGAACGCGGTAACATTTTGTTTGAATGCTGGATGGATAGTCTATATGGAATATCTTTTAATGATGTGCCTTGGAAAAAGTTATCTTCTCAACAACAACAAAAAGCAGAGATTGTAGAAATTGATGAAGACTGTTAAATCAGTCACAGTGGCTCAAGTTGTTAAGCCCTTGGAGAGGAGAGAGAATATGTTACAGCCTTCATCATTGCAAAAAGGTAAACATGTCAAGCTCTTCATTGAAGTCCTATTGAGATTGAAGTGTAATTCAAGAGATCATCAGAGCAAGCACAGACAAGATGTGTGGTTTGTTTCCATGTTTTTTGTTGCACAGAGATTTAATTGGGTGTGTTGGGTTTTCTAAGAGCACAAAAGCAATGTGATAGTTGAGGTCAGCAGACAGAGGGAGAAAAAGAAAAGGTCTGATGAAATCAGGGTGAAGCACAGAACAAGGACAGCCTGCACAGAGAGCAGGGTCAAAGCAGAGAAGTCTGCACACTCAGATGAAATTAGAAACACAGAAGACGCCATCCTCAGCCTGCTGAGTACCGGTGCTTCTGTAAAACCAACACAATGACTTCCATAAAATGGTATTCCAGCCAAATAGTCACTTTTTAAACCTTTGATGCTGAATGACACGTGATTCCAGACAAGTAGCTTTAAATACATGTACGCTTTAGGTCAGCGTCCCGCTTTCCGCACCCCCAGGCTTCATGTGTTTTCCTTCTCATTTCGCATCTGTATGTGCAGGGTGAAGCTCCAGAGTCAAATGGGTGTCACACCAACATTGTGGTTCATATTTTATTCCCACAGGAGCCTCAAGGCTGTAAATGAGGCCGAGCTGGCTGGATTTTATAGTTGAGAGGAGGATGGTGGGGAGCTTGTTTGGGCTGATAAACTGTGCAGAGTAGGGAGAGTTCTGTGCCAGAGACCTGTGAATATGTTCCTTTTTAGCGGATGTGTAATATGCATTCAAAAGATGTTGTATAAGTTCCTTTTTTTTTGTTTTGTGTGTGCGAGTGTATGTACATGACTACCTGGTGCTGGCTACATTTTAGCAAACACTTTGAAGGTATTGTGTATTCTCTCCTTGTAATATAATTAAAATGTTTTATACATAACGTGGCTGCAGCCTCATCATTGCCTGGTAAATGATTTATAATCCACTGTATGGTATTACTTTTATATGCATGACACTTCTTGTGGGTGACTTCAACTGAAAACAAGCAGCGGGAATATGCAGATACAGATGTTAACAGACTTCCTGTTTGGTTTGTGCAGCTGTGAAACTGATCTGTGGAACCGAATATTAACTAGCTTTTAAAGTACAGAGTTCACTTGGAGAAAACAAGTGAACTCTGACCTTTAAACTAGTTATTAACTGGTGAAATCAACAGGAGGCAACATTAACTCGATATTTTTTCTTTTTATTGAAGCTTAGTTTGACAATGAGCAAACACAAAACAACAAACATTGGACTTTAACTTTAATGGATTAGTTGAAAAAGGTTTTTGAACAAAAAATAACATTTCAAAGTCCAATGAATCTTGTTCTTATGTGTCTTTCTACCTGGTAAAACTACTTTTATATAGATAAACCATATCACAAATGTTTATTATTTTTGGAATAATAATTCAATAATTCTGTACATTTTCAAACTAGAACTCAAAATCTTTACAATAATATAGCATCTTTATCGCTACTTAAACTTTAAATCAACACAGGCTGAAATAATCTATTTTAAATAAAATAATAAAATCTATCGTTAATAAATATTTCCACTGACTTACCTCAGTCACACAGTTTCTCAGTAAATCTGAGCACAGAGATGTGAAAACTTTGCTCAATCTGACTTTTTTCCCAGAAGTCAATTGATTATCACAGCTTCAGTGCAGGCCATTCTGGGCGTGACTAACCAGTAGCATTTCTTACAAAAGTTTATTTCTTATTGTGCGCAAAATTACATAATGCATTGTGTGCCGATCCAGAGTACCACGCACTGTATGATGATGTGCTTGAAAAAATGTTTAACAAGGAAGAAATCATGAGGGTATCGAGCAGTATAATTATACTGTTTATACATTTCCTGCGTGCAACACTCAATTCATAATCCTTGTCTTTCCTTCTTCAAGATTTAGTAAAACTTCACAGGATTAAGATTTGGTCAAATGAGGAATTTAGGCTGGACCAATGAAATAATAAGATATCACTGTTCAAGAGCTTTGTCATATTGTATGAAAATATGCTTAAATATATAAACATGCTAAATAATTAAATAAATAACATATTTGGCAAAATATGAAAATGTGCATTTCTATCTGACGTAGTTACAGCATTAAAAAGGTGCTGCTAATCACAGTCTGAACTTTACCACAAAAGCAACAAGTTCAGACAAACGCTCAGGACCTGAGATTCAACGAGGACAGAGATGAGACCAGAGAAAAAAAAAAGAAAGACAGTCCAACTGTAGAGCGGAGCGGCTGCTTCGTATAAAAGAAGAAACACGGCGAACAAACGGAGATCAGCGGGATCCCAGAAAACTTCAGTCCAGTCAAGATGATCGCTGTGATCAAAAGGCCTTGTGTTGAGTTCATGTCACCTGGACAGCGCTCCATGACGCTGTCCTGTCAGACGTACTGCTGGGGTTTCTGTGGGACGGCAGCAGCTGAAGCCAGGCTCTTCGCCGTCTCCTTGGCCTTCTCTGATGCGTCCTTCACCGAGTCCCTGAGCAACCGCTGGGGAGTCTCTCCTGTGAGAACGGGACACACAAGACAGAATGAGGACAATGTGCTTTCTGTAGCCCTTTTAAGACATGGAACATGCAATATTTTTGGCTTCATCAAGCTGTTAAAAAGGGACACTTTCTTGTTATTCAGACATACAGTGTGTGGCTTTACAGTAAGAGCTCCTTCCGGCTTTGTTCAGACATGACATTTGCAGAAAAAGGACCCTGTGGCAGATGTTCGGTGCACAAGAGGAAACATACTACTGCTAGAAAACAGTTTTAAAGTATAATGATGAGGATTTCTCAAAGGCTGGATCAGTGATTTATAACCTATCTGATCATTGGAAGCTTAATTAAAGACCATTGTGAATGCCAAATAGACTTAAATCCGCCTTTTTCTTAGTGTCTCGCACAAAAACACGCTGCAACTTGTTTTTGTGTTCTGCTGGATAATAATTTATTTATTGCTGCTGTTGGTATGAAGGAAAGTTGAAATTATAAGAATGGAGAAAGCTGGTCAGGCTATTACAGCTTTATAGAGCCTAACCTCCTTTGTCCCGGGCACATGGAGCGGAAAATGATTTTCATAGAGTGAGCCGATGTGTAACTATAACTATTCATTGAGTTGGCTGAGAGAGGCTGTACTAGCAACAGATTTCACCTGAGACCGTCAAACTGGTTTCAACATGTCCCCTTTTCCTCACTAAAGTTGAGTTGATTTCTTGTGTATGATTTGATTCACGCACTGCGTCACACAGTGTGGTGCAGAGGCCCCACTGACTCTGCTGAAAGGGAAAGACAACTGAATTCACAGCTTGAATGAAAGCACTTTAAACTTTTTAAAAGTTCATATCCTTGGGCTCTTTCACAATATCTGAACAATCTCAGCATTCCCATAGTCTTTTGGGAGTTTTAGGTGTATATTTTCCTCTGAAGGACATGTCTAAAAAACAGACATTGCAGTCTTACAAAAGAAGCAGCACTCTGGTATCTCACCTGATTTCTCAGACACTGTCATTTTACTGCAGTGTATAAAAAATACAATTGATTTTGCCTGTTCTAGAAATAGCGGTCTGTCAAATGTATATAAAGTGGTTACTGGGATTTTAAATTACACTGATTGTTGAAGTACATGCAGCTACAGAAATGTTGAATTGGTAATACTAGTTTCTTTTGCACAAGTTTTTTTTTTTAGGAATAAGTGAGATTTCTTTATATTAGCTCATAACCATCAAAAGGAAAAAAGGGACCTAACATACATACATACATACATACATACATACATACATACAGGGTGTTTTCAGGATCTCATACATTTTAATTTAAGATAAATGTGTGAACTGACATTTGTTAAACTTTGACTTTTACTATTTACTTGCAGTATTTATCTCTCTCTCTCTGCCCTTTTCTCTTCTTGCCCATGTTAACTTCCTGATAACAACAAGTGTTGATTATAAGGAAGAACCGACTAACGAGCTAGGTGTGCTGACATTTAATCATGACATGAAGTGGAGAAGCACAGTCTGATCAGAGAGGAAGCCACACTGAACAACAACTACAAAGGCTGCTTGTAATTCTATTCAAGGTAGGGGGTAATAGTTCCATATTATTAATTATTGTCTCAAAATAGTCTTATTAAAACAATATTCCTATTGTTTGTTTTTTTACCATTCATCATTCTTTGTTTTTGTATTTCTTAAAAACACACCAAAAAAAACGTTTCACCCAATGGGATGAACAAGTGTTGTTTTTTTTACTGTGAATTTGAATAATGAGCACCAGTTTCTCTGAAAACTTGAGTGAACATATTTCATAGTTTTGCATCAGCTCTTTCCCGGGGCCTTAATAGCAGTTGATGAGAGCATCCATGTCAATTAACTGAATTAACTCAATGTATTCACAGCAAGAGATCAGGAAATGGCTACAGAGCTAAATGAGAAAAATACTTGACTTAAAAGATGAGCGTTCAACAATCTCATCCATAAAGTCAGACAATTAAAAGCACAAACTTCAGTTCAACATCCAGATCAGATGACAGAAGAGACAAACAGTCCCGGTTGCATTGCATGCAATCACAACAATACATAGATCCCGCCCACTCGTAACCCTGCTCTGTCCAACCTTTTCTGTCCAATCAGAGAGGTTTGTTTTAAATGGATGGTTAACAATAAACTATATAAAAACAAATAAATAAAGCCTCCAGGTTTTTGGAGCAACAACACTGGAGGTCCTCTGTTCTACTATTGACTATACTGCCATACAATGGCTAAATGCAGTAGTTGACAATACTTTCTCAAAGGTTTGCCTCTATTGGATAATATGTTTTGTTTAATGTAATTGTAATTTGTGCAAAACAAAGGGACTAATGCACAACTCTATGTTGCATACTGATAGCTGCATGAAAAACTTATATATAGATAAAAAAATGAACATTTTGATGAACAAACACATTTTCTGTCAATTTTTTTCCAAATATATTTCAGCTTGGTTATAAAAAATTAAAAAAAAGTGTAAAGAAAAACTTAAAACAATGAAAAACAACAAACACCACAATATGGATTGTAACGGTCAGTTTATGACATAACAGTAAACTAAACTACACACTATCTAGCAGTGGCGGGCCGTCAGGGCCTTCAAAGCCTTTTCAAAAGGCCTAAACAGAATCACAAAGTTATAACTATTTTATAATGTAATTATTTTTCACAAATATACTACATGTAATATGATACTTTTTTGCCTATTAGCTTATTCTCTCATGTCACAGCTGCCTTCATCTGTTCTTCTGCTCCTTCAGGTCTCTTGTAAGGCTTCCTGTGACCTGTTTAACAGCATTTTTATCTAATCACATTCCACCTGTCATCCTCTTTGTAAGAGCAGCCTGATTAAAATACATCAAAGGGTCTTTTTGAAGGCCTGGACGTGTGATTGGTCACAGAGCCTGCGTGACCATTAACATGCGCTATGATTGGTCAGTGTAGCTACCATCTCAAATCCAGTAGCTAGAATCTCAGGACTTACTGATGACCTCTTTCCCACAGAGGGTTATGAGCGTCAGGTGAGTGAAATGCTGATTATGTTACCGTTTTATACATTTGCAGTCGTATTTAATCATAAACAAGAGAGGGTCCACACATGGGTGGACTGTATGAACGCGCCGTGTATTGAGTAGTTTCGGTGCGGTGCATCGGAGAGTCTGCGCGGACTCCGGCAGGAAGCAGCTCCGCGGCTCGGGTCGGGTGTCTGCTGCAGAGTGTGTCCACACATGGTGGAAGGTCTGAACACGCCATGTATTGAGTGGTTTCGGTCTGTGACAGTAACTCCAGGGACACTTCCCCCCCCCCCCCCCCCGTCCGCCTGTAATGTGGACTATACGGCACTCATTGAAGGCCTAGGTCTAAAACCACGGCCCTCCACTGCTATCTACTACCACACCAATGCTAGATCAACTTTTCTATTCATCTGAATTTCTGACTTTTGTGTATCTGCACACGAGGGGAGGCGGTCACTACCTCAGCTACACAAGTCTACTTTGTGAGGCTCATATGGAGCACCATGTGACAACTCTGGACATGGCCTGGGTTGGCAGATGGATGCCCACAGCTAACATACTTACCACAACGCTCAGCCTGATCCCAATCCCTGCAGTGCCATCAACAAAGGGGCAGTGGGACAGAATCACAACAATGGAGAATGTCCTTTCAGACAACAGCACGCTGGATCAGCACAACACAGAAATTGTAGCCAAACAAGCCACTAGCTTCTCATCTAATCGCCTCATCTCGTTCACCGCTCTCATCGTTCAAATTGAGTTTTCGAACTTAAATGTTTTGTATCGCATTCGCCTTCTTAATAAAGTCTCTACAAGTCAAGTGTCTCTAAAGATTTGCATCAACAGATGAAATGAATCATCCTTCTCCTTATTGATTCAACAGTAGTAGTAATGGTCGTCTGCCACTATTTGCTGCTGAAGACTTTCATTTTACAGACTGCACCAATTTTCCATGTTTATGTTATCAGGTTATTAATATCTTTCCCCTACAGACTTATTTATGTGCCTCTAATGTGATCTCGTCCGCAGTATTTTGTTTAGCTAACACTGCTTGAATTGTTTCAGCCCGAGTCTAAATTCAGAAGTCCAAGCTGTTTGTCACTGTGGTTACCATGGTTTCACATCCCTCTGCAGTCACATGGTATTTCTAGGCAAAAACAAGGACCTTCGGCTGCTTAAATGAACTCGGTTCTACATGCTGATAACTTTCCAATGCCAGAGTAGTTAGTGCTTCAAACTTAGGTCAGGGTAAATGGTAACATTTGACTGCCACTTCAGTTTTTACTTTCACCATGAAAACAGAGAAAAAAGTATAAATTAAATCATAAATAAGTCAAAAGAATTGCATAAAAAGTGTGGCAGTTTCACATTTTAAGGAAAGAAAGCCCTACTTCTCATAAGAGTTTCTTCTCTCCACAAATAGCAACAGTTAAAAATAATCCGTTCTGTTTCCCTCTTCTCCTTCCCTTGCACTTTTCTCTCGTTTTTGCAGGAGAAGCGTACGTACCCTGTAAGTTGGACAGCGCGTATTCCAGCCCTTTCATGGACTTCACCTGATTGCTCTTGAATCGGGCCAATCCAAACTCCTGGGAAAAGACAGGGAAATTACTTTACATCAGGGAGCCATGTGAAAAAAACAACACTTAGCCAACAGTTCTCTCTCTCCCCTTTTCTCTAGGGATATCAAAGTCTGGCTTCTTCCACATCTAACAATTATTGGTTGACATATTTTTGGCACAGTTTTTACCTCTCCACTCGAATCTCTCACTTCTTTATTTTGGCATTCGAACATAGGATCCCACGCCTCTGATGCCTACAACTTAAACAAATGTTTTGAATTGGATTCTGTATGTTGCCCTGAAGGATAAATGTATTTACTCAAACTGAAGTCTAAATATTAGGGCTGGGAAAATTAACGTAGCGTTAATTCTTTAACAGCGTTAATTATTTTGATTATGCGTTTACTCTTCTCACAAGATGTTTAGTGCACTCGTTCAAGCCAACACAGACTGGGCTTTTCTCACTGAGGAAGAAAAAACGGAACTGAACTGAAAAAAAGGAGAGAAAAAAACTGATTTATATACTACATATTAACGCGTTAACTTTTTAATCGATTAACAACGTTAATTATTTGATAATTATTTGATCATGCGTCAACTGCATTTTTGGGGGGTGAGGGAGCTTTTACTTTGAAGTCGATTAATGTAGGTGCTTGCTCCCACTTTTGTAGCCTCGCTGGACAATTTGCCGAGTTGAGTCTGACGCGGAAGCACGTATTGTTCAGTAGTTTCTGTTCTCAACGAGCACCGCAGGACCGAGTCGCCTCACAAAGCTTCACAGGCGGTCAGTCTACCGGCAGCCTCGCGCTGCAAGCTTAGCGTTCCCGGATTAAACATTAATCGCGCATGCTCAAAGCCGCCGCTGATACTTATCAGCTGTCCTTCACATCTCCACACACTGAAATGAATTGGAAAACATGAAAAGCATCAAATGCTTTTGTATAAAGTGAATCAATTGCTGGTCTTTAACATACATCTTTAAAAAGGTAAGCAACAGACTGAACATGGACAAAAGAAGGAGTGGTTTGTCCCTCACGGGCACCCTTACTACTGAACAGTACCTGTTCAGAAAAAATATATAAAAAAGATGTATAAACTATATATGTATGTATGTTAACTTGATGTTGCTCCAGAGTGCTGTCATATTGTTCTGATAACATTACTTTAAAATAATAGCGTGCAATACACGCATTTTACTTCATAATTGAATTTTACACATTATGTGATGAATAACAGAAAAATCATGCAACTAATCAGTTACATTTTTTTCAACTTTGCCCAGCCCTAGTAAATATACATTTCTACAGGATGGATGAAAGTAGTTGATTGTCTATAAGTCAAAGTGCCCTTTGCCACCATCTTGGTACTATTATGTACAGGACCCTGTAGCTTTTTTTTAAATAATAATGAACATTGCAGGGTTTTATGTTAATGTAGCATGCGTAATCAGAAGCTGCACACAGAGGGTAAAAGTACCTGAATAGGTCTAGAGAAGCCATAAACATTTGAAGAGATCCACGCCTCCCGTTTCAGCTGGGTGGTGGCTGGTTGCTCCGCTGAGTCTCGGAAAATACAACGCTCTTCAACTGACTGACATCGGGGAAGAGAAAAGAACAGCAAATGAGGTAAGGGACAAACGCTGTCAGGAACAGAAATGGAGGAGCTAATGAATGTTGTTTTTCATGCAGAGTTTTGACATATTGAATAACTTTAGAATAAAAACACATGCTGAATCCACAAATGAATCTACTTTTCCTGCTTAATCTTCACCACTTCATGATTCTGTGGACAACACAAGCTGCAAGCTTCTTCTTTGGGTTTAATGACAGTACATTTTAATTCACAACATACATCTACAGCAACTTATAGGTGGGAATATTTGAGGAATTTTGCAATTTGATCTGGATGCTTTAATCAGTCAATTGCTTTGATTACGACTAGTTATTTAGCTTAATGTCATGTTGTGGTAGATTAAAAACAAGAGAAGATTAACTCCTGCATTAGTGTGTAGTGCACAGCAGTGAGAGTGTGAAAATAGCACATCCTAAAGCTGCATAATGTATAAGTCATGTCAAGGTCCTTCATCCCTGGAAGATTAATACATGTGAACTGTGTTCAAACACTCGCCCTCTTTGAAGATCAGGCTGGTTGAATTAATATTTCCGCCTTATTTCTGGCAGCAAAGCAGCAACACCTGACTGCACTATTCACGAAACAGAGTCAGTCTTTTCTACTCTGCCAACATAGTTTATACATAGTGTCAGACAAGGAGAAAAATAACTTTTTGAATTGAAGAAAATACTAATCTTGATTCTTGTACAAATCAGAATTTAACAGACTGCATAACTGTTATGCAAGTGTGGTATGAGGTATGCAACACTGCATCTGTAATGACGTCAGCGATGTCAGTGCTTTCCTACATAACTGAAGAAACATGATAACTTTAACCACTGGAGATCGGTGAAGCCCTTTCTTTTGGCCGCTTGGGGGCAGATGTGAACACGACACTGATATATCACCACCTTTTGAATTGAAATACATTTGTGAGCAAACAGTTGCTAATCTTCACATCCAGCAATTCCAAGTATGTGCTACTATGTTTCTGAGCAGTTTTCTCTCTCTTTTAGTTTAGTCTGTAAGACTAAAACATCCAAGGTACAAATCATGTAAGCTCACCTTTGTTAACCAGCTGGAAATATATAATCATCCTTATATTTCCTGAAGACTCAATGCAAAAAAGGTTCAGAAACCAAGAAAAGGGAAATATTACACTAAAAGCAACAAACCACAGAGAATCAGACAACTCACCATGAGAGTTGTGTGGTTGAGGTTCCAGGTGTAAGTTGTCAAACTCCTGTTGACAGGGTCCACGATGGAGTCCTCCATGATGTACACAGAGCGAGACATACCGCCGGGGAAGAGATACTCAGCCCAGCGCGGAAGCCGATTGGTCTTCATCAAGAGGCGTCTGGAGAGAAGCCGGTGGTCCACGGTCACCTCCCGGTACACAACATCCTCTGTGAGAACATGGGTGCTGATTGATATAAAAACAGAGTAAAAAATGAAGGACACTTAAGTCATTTGAGTCACCACAGTTAAAGGAATATATTCTTGCTATAGATTTTGTCCCCCATCTTTTCCAGTGGAAGCATATTAGAAAGAGATCTCTTTATCCCAGTGTAAATATTAGCAATGATTTCAACAATCAAAAACTGTGTAAATTGTGTCAATGCAATATGGTTTAGTGTGTGCTGGTTTAAGGCTGATAGAAAAAAATGGGAACCTGTCCTGTCAGGTTAGAATTTCAGTTCTGTTTAAAACTAGTGGTTCACTTTTAAACACTCAATTAAAAGAGAATGTGTATGTTTGTTTTCTTTGTCCCAGAGCAACTTTTAATGCACAAAAGGTTACTGATGTTTGTGAGATACTACAGAGAAATATGTTGTTCTCTAATTGTATTGTGACTAAGGGCTCTTTTTAGTTATAGGTTCTTAAATGCAAAGCAGACATAAGGTAAAATAAATATTTGTATAGTAGGGTTCAGCGATACACTCCACTTCTTCCTAATAACTCAATATGATCATGTTTAAAATATTTTTTTGTTGCAAATTTCTGTAGCTTGTAAATTATCACATTAAAAACAGTTACCAATAACAAATAAAGCTTCACAACGTAGTCTTGTTTTGCCCTATTTTCTGGTCCTTCATCTTATAATTAAAAAATGTAAAACAAAATGCAATCTCTAAAGGGCTGTGATTTGTGTCACCCACCACATTCTTTACAATCAGCCTCTCTGATAAAATATTGACAATTCAATTATTACCTGAATGGATTCGGATACCTCTGCCAAAAAGCGGAGACAACATGGTCCCAAGTACTCGTAATGTCGATGTTATTACTGAAATACTTGACCATTCTTCACTCGCTGATGTACGGGATGGCTTGAATCTCGAGCCACGAGGGCTCTGGCTTCGAGTATACAAGGAAATGAAAACGTGGGTGCTGACTCCATCCAAAATCTGGCACAGGCCTATAAAAGGAGAAGAAAAAGCCCGTTCCAAATCTATCAACCATCTGCAAGTCGTTAAATAAATAGGTAATATTATATACTTACAAATTATGAATCTGGTTACATTACATAAAATATCTTTGTTGTCCAACAAATGTACTGGACAGTAAAGGGAAATTATTTTCATGGCAATACAAACTTGTCAACCTTCAGCAATTCAGACATACCGTGGTAGCTTTCTTATCAGTATTTCTTAGTATAGCAGAACATTGTAGTCAAAGTTACATGTCTATAAGCAGAACTGCTTTGAGGCAGTAATTGTATTAATTTAATATGATTTTTGCTTCAATGCAATGTATACATTTCTGGCTTACTCTGCAAATGAGATATATTCCAGAAATGTTTCTTTCTCAACACATCTATTGACATATTATAAAATTATTTATAAGGCGCCAGAAGATTGTATTTGTCAACAACAACTCCCGCTCTATATCCTTCATTAGATGTTGAAAACAACCTCTCTACATAGAGTAACTTATTGCAATAGTGATGTAATAATTATTCAAACATTTGTCTAATACCCATACAATCTTGCAATAACTGCATACAGTACCAACCATACCACAACCCTGGCCTGTATACTGTTTTATATACTTCAACATAATTACCTACTTACTCCACAATAACTACATGTATTTGTATATTCTAGTTTAACTGCAGAGTGTAATTTTTTCTTCAGCACCATATTAGTCTTCCTAATTATCTTTGAGGAGAATCTCTTTTATATTTGAATTTTAAAAATCCCTTTTTTGCCAACCGTGACACGTCCTTGGTGCCATGTGCTTGTTATTCTTTACAATACATCCTAATATCAAATCTCAAGTCTGCCAACAGTTGATAATAAACTGAAACAAGTGGTATCTGAGTAAAGTCACTGTCACTTACGCAATATGTCCACGTGTCACCTTGACTTATGGCTTTACATTGTAGGTAATGACTTGTTCTTAGCTCGATGGCTAATGCTCCAGCTAACAACACTTTGGTCTCATAGACTTGCGCATGAAGTTAGCTCCCTGGACAGCTAGCAACAAGCAAGCTTCTTAAACGACTGTACTGCGACAGTGGGCATAATATTATTTGGGTATTATACAGTTCAATCGTGACTGTGTATAATTTGACAGGTGGTTTACCACAGCAACAGTTCCACCTAGGTTAATTAAGTTCAGCTGTGTTAACTAGCTAGCTAACTAGCGCTAAACGAGTCCCTAGATTTTCAACCACTCCTGAGGAAACAAGAGAAATCTCACCTGACGGTACTGACAATTAAATATCAGGCTGCTAAATGCCTGCAGAGAGCCTGGTTGCTGTGCTTTTCCTCACAGATTACAACGTGAGCCGGTCACATTCATTATCCTCCATGTGACAGACAGGACTCGCGCACTACGGACCAGAGACGCGTCGGACCGCATACATGTCTTCTCCTGATCAATAAGCGGGCAACACAGCAGCGTGAATGGTGTGTGTGCCCCCTACCGTACCGGAGTGGTATTGACCACATGAAGAGTTTATAATCTGGATTTTAGGCATATTTTCTCAATAAATCAATCAATACATTTGTATTTAAGGTGCAGACTCACAATACAGTATGGTCCAATGGTTAAAGATACTGAAACTTTAGAAAAAGCAGCCATGGCATCCACAATGATATTTTTGACACAGCAAATCATCACTAAACATATACGCCTTGCTTTAAATTAGCATACACAATATGGGTTCAAATATATGGCCCCTGAATGACAAAAAAAGTTGTACAGAATTTGCTGTTTTTATTAAAATTATTAAAAGAAATGGTTTCAAACAAATGGAGACATGCAATTGAGATCTACAAAAGCCCACTGCTCTCCGCAGGCCCAATTGCACTATCCGTCACAGACATTAGTTAGTTTAATTAACATGAACTGCATGCATTAAAACCATGGCAGACTCGAGTAATACGAGAGAGTAGTTCAGCCACCACATAGCTTTTCCTTGTTTATTTTAGATTAACATTACAATCAATTGTATTATATGTATATAGTCCAATATCAAGGGGCTTCACAATTTAAAGCCTACAGCATGCAGCACCCTCTATCCTGACAAGAAGAGGAAAAGATGCCCTTACTTTGAGGCCCTATGGGTCAAGATGCCATCACCATGACATCATCAGGGGTTCATAATCTCAGACTTGATAAAACTCCTTAAGAACCACAGAATAAATTACAGAACTGTTTTTTTTTTTTACAGGCAGTGAAAAACTAACCAAGACGGGTAAACTGACTTTAACATCTAAAATTAGTGGTGTCCCTAAAAATGCTGTGTTGCTCATAAAAGAATGCACTAGGTTCCATATCATCCTCAAGGTTTCACCATCTAGTGGATAAACTGGACATCCACACCAAACATATGACATTTTTGATGAAAGATTATTAATGCCATTATGCAATTATTGTCATCATGATGATCACTGATGAGTGACTCATATTTGTGAAAAAATAATTGATGTTATGAATAGCCTACGGCATAAACCAATGGACTGGACATATGGACTGAACCGAGGTAATGTAATGTCGCTTTTATAATTATTTTCAGTTACATTACAAATACGAGAATAAAAAAACAAGATGTACAATGTCGCATGTGCTCTTCCAGACCAGTAGGTGTCGCAATAAATTATGTCGCCCGGTCCAACTAGTGTCTCGTTTCCGGTTCTTGTTCTTCTTCACGTGCCCGCAGAAGGAAGTGTCCTCTATGCTGTCATTGTAGGTTCTTCGGAGGTTGAATATCCAGAAGATAAACAAAACTATGTCTGGGTACACACCAGACGAGAAGCTCCGCATCGAGCAGATTACGACGCTCCGGAGGAAGTGGCTGAAGGACCAGGAGCTCAGCCCGAGGGAGCCCGTGATACAAGCGAAACCTCTCGGCGGCGTCGCCAAGTTCTGGGCTGGATTTCTGGAGCCCAAGAGCCTGTGGAGAGTCTACGTGAGTCCCGGGACACCGATAACGCGAGCGAGCAGGCGAAACAACCGCCGATGTCGACTGAAACAAACTGACGGTTCATACAATGTGACTAGTGTCAATTTTACGTATAAAATGTTTAAAAAACGTAGTTACAACACAGTTAAATGATCACGATCTTCCAACATTTGATACAACAACAACGCGTGCATATTGTACGGTGTTTATTATTTGATAATACCTTATTATTCGACAATAAAGTATGGGAGGGTATTATGGACTATATGTGGATAGATAAGGTAAAAAAAACATGAAGTAGCTCCAGTCTTGTTGTAGAGACAAGTGACGTTGTTATGAAATTGAGCACAAACTAGCGAGGGGAGGTTTAAATGAAACAGGCCTGGTGACGTGTTCGCTGAGATATTGATGTCAATACCTATGTCCTTCTTCATATAGTAATTGTTTTAGTATGTACTAAAACATTCTTACGTTATCTTAGTCCGTATTACTTGATTCTACATTTGAGACTTGTCAGAGTTGTTTGGGTCCACTTTATGTAAAGTCCAAAGCTATTCTGATTTCTCTTTTTGCGAGTATTTTACATGCATAAACTCCTGACTTACTCAAAGTTAAAGTATTCTGTTTGGATCAGTCTGAATTTACACTGATTCATGATGTACATTTACTGAACTATATACGATAACCTGTCTCGTGTGTATCTACTTGCAGACCCACAAAGTATACAAAGGTGGAGTTTTCACATTAACACGGCTGTTGATACCGGCTTGGATTATCCACTACTGTGTGAAATACCATGTTGATGTAAGTCAACATAAATGTTTTACATTGTTTGTGATAGATGTTACATTTGAAGAATGTTGTACTTATCTGGTGAAAAGTACTGTATGCATTGATAAGTAGGTCTCCTGTCTCCAAGTTATGTGCAATAGAGTTAGACCAACAGTTGGGTGAATGCTTAAGTTTCTGACCTGCCACAGATTGGCTTATGTTTTTATTGTTGTGTATTTCTTTGTGAGCTTTTCTTTCAGGAACTTGTGTATGCTCCTGAATAATAATGTACATGTTTAACTATCTAAAGTGTTATTTCATTATTTAGGTAGCATAGAAGTAGCATTTTAACAAGTGTACCATACATCACTACACATATCACATATTCAATGCATGCAGAGGTCAACATACTAAATAATAACATCATTCTCCCTTACAGCAAAGGCCATATGGCATTGTGGAATTGAAACCCAAGCTGTTCCCTGTAAGTATGACTTTTTTATTAATTGGGTTTTTTGCACATACAGATGCAAATTGGCATGATTTACCAGTCATACTAAGATCTGATTGTCCAACAGTCTGATTACATGCAAACAGGCCATAGTCCTGAGATGTTCTGACGGTGACCTCAGGGAGCTGTTCCATGAGATGTCTTTGTGGAGGAAAAGAGTATTTCTTAATTGTTTGTCCTTGTTTATGTTTTCAGGGGGACACCATTCTGGAAACGGGTGAAAGAGTTCCAGATCTCCCTGAAAGCCATGGCCATCACTGAAGTGGAAATTGTTCAATGATTTTCTGTTGTAAAAACTGTGTAATAAAATAAATAAAATATTATCAAGTAATTTATGAGTGTGACTGATTACAAATGAATGTAAATAGAGACATATTACAGTGGAAATTATAAGTATAAATATTTTTAAATATTCCATGAGTGAGAGGCTGTATTACTTTTACGAAAAATATTTTAGGGATAGCTATAAATTACATTTTGATGACATGTAACTTCCCTTATTTTATACTTTTCTTTTTGAAGAAGCATAATGTAATGGGACTCATGTAAAGTAAGAGCATTTACATGCCATAATGTGATAATCTGTCAGATTATCAGTTAAAATGTGAAAAATCAGCAGTATTTTATGGAGAATTGGATAGATGGGAAACCAATAAGACATTTTCAACATTTTAGATGTTTTCTCTGGTACAACATTAGCTAACTACTTAATATCTTAAAATACACTGGTTTTCCAAATTACAATTGTACATATAAATGTTAATTTCACTAAACTTTGAAATAGTCAAATTTGTTGTCTACTAAGAACTCTCACCTTATATATGCAATATTGTTATGTAGTATCATGTAACATAAATACTTGGATTTAATGCTCTTATTCTGTTGACTATTGATTGTAAGTGTGCCTACACTGCAAAATAGGTATTGTCACTAATATGTAAATAATCTGAGTATTTTAATTTGTATAGTCATTTCAATTGTAGTCATTTTTTTCTGTAAAAACTTCTTGAAAATTAGAAAAATGCGCTTTTATTTTGAAGGACGGAAGTGCTTTGTAGTTTGAATTTAAAAAAGAAAAACTGTAGGATTTAGAAGGAGTGTTATAAAGCCTGTCTGCTGGTTTAGAGTCGCTCCTGAATGATAGTTGTGTCGAATTGAATGGGTTTCTTCAAGACGGAGGAGGCTGATCGGTTACCAACAGCATTCGTGTCTGACGAAGCCAAACGTAAATATTACACAACTTTTCTCGGTCGTCTAGCCGGAGAGGTCTTAGCCTCCCTTGCTAATGCTACATAGCTATCACGTCATGCTAACAGTGGCGAACCAGGTGCGCCAATTTGTGAGCTCGAGTTTGAAGCTTGAGCAGAAAAATGTAGCGTTGACAGAATAGCGTGTGTGCATGTCAGGATTATTGACTAAATACCAGCACGTATATCTGATTCATTCGCAGCTGTTTCACGTTACCGAAACTAACACTTAACTAGCGTTAGTAACGCAAACTGACGATGGTTGGTAGCCCGACCTACTATGCTAACTAACGTTAAGCGACATAATCGAAGGAATAACCCAGCGTGGATGTAATTGTAGTGTTATTCAGACGTGTTGTTTTCCGTGGTGGCATGTCTGTTTAATTTATCGGCCGATGAGTAAGGTACTAAATGTGTACAGCGCATGATGTAACTTGAGGATTGTGACAGTTGTTACGTATCACAGACGGTAATATTGCTAGCATAACATTATCCATGGTCTGTTCGATTTGAGGATTCATTTATGTCATTTATTCTGCTCCAGTTCTCATAAGACATGTTAGTTGGTATAACATCGTTTCTTCTTGTTCCGACAAGATACTCTCGTGATATAACGATATTTTCAACCCGTTTATGTGTTGATTGATTGGGATTGTGGTATTCTTGAACGCGTGTCAGGTTATTTATGTATCGGTAGGTACGCATTCAGAGAGAGACAGTTATGTTAACTGATATGTATTAATATTGAAAGTGGACAAATGCTAACCACAAAGTGTATTCTTATTTTCCTTGTAATGAGACATTGTTCATGCTCATTAATTCATTATAACATGATAAAGAACACTCAAGGACACACCTGTCAACAGTAGATAGATAGATAGATAGATAGATAGAATGCTTCACAGTAAAATCTGATGTGTAATAAAACAGTTTTTTGTCATGACACAGCATATGCTACTTAATGTAGCACAATAGATGTTTTCTGCGCAATTTACAGTGTGCAAACCATACATTTGATTTAATAGTCCACAGGTCTCATTTTAGACTTAAGTGCAGTACCTTGGCAGAACTTTACAGGTTGCTTTATGGCTGCCTTATCTTTTTTGCTTTCGTATGCGTGAGAATTTCCATAATAATTTGAACCCTTTTTTTCCCCATGTCAGATTATGTCAGCAATCAAGATTGCCCTGCAGCAGAGCCAGAAAAAGAGCAGAAGGAAAATCTCGGAAGCAATATCTGGAGAGGTGTCGCCGGACTCCAAATGTCCAATCTGTTTGGACAAATTTAACAACATTTCTTACCTGGATGTCTGCCTGCACAAGTTCTGTTTCCGCTGTATTCATGAGTGGTCCAAGAACAAAGCCGAATGCCCTTTATGCAAACAGTCTTTTAATTCAATCTATCACACTATAAAATCAGAGCAAGACTTTAAGAAGTATGACCTGCTGCCAGTGGATAATGGCTCTTTTGGAACTTTTGGAGGAGTGCGGTTTAGATACCGCACAACTCTTACCGGAATCCATCGACAGATGCTAGGAAGGACAGCGCCACCTCCAGACAATGGAGTAATGTTTGAGGCCTCAGCAAACGCTCCTCAACAACTGCAGGACCGCTACATGCGGCGGATGATGATGAGGCTGGCAGCCAGGAGAAGGGCTGCGAGTGAAGGCAGGGCAGTGAACAGTCTCGGAGAGACAGAAATGGTGAACTTCAGGAGGGAACTGTATCGACGGGGGGTGAGGATCCGAAATGTCCGTGACGGTGGCCGCTTAAGAGAAACCTCGGCTGAGTTCTTCCGAAGAAATCCTGCCTGCCTGCATAGACTGATCCCCTGGCTAAAAAGAGAATTAATTGTGCTTTACGGAGCCCACGGCTCTTTAGTTAACATAGTTCAACACATCATCATGTCGCGCATTACACGTTATGATATGGAGAATGGAGCTATTCTAGAAGAGCTCAGGCCGTTTCTCCAGGGGCGCACAGAGCACTTTCTGCATGAGTTCATCAGCTTTGCAAAGTCTCCCTTCAATATTGAGGCCTATGACCAGCATGCTGCCTATGACTACCCAGCTGCTTCTTCAAACGAAGACAGCAGTTCCAGTTCATCTGTAATAGCTATCTCAGAGGATGAGGAGCACTCTGTGGATTTAAATCCCCCAGGAGACTCCACGTCTTCGCTAAGCCACTCTATGTGGGACGATGAGACGCCTGGTCCATCCTATTCTACAACGGCTGAGCAGAGCAGGGCACAGTGTCTGTCGGTCCTCGACTCAGACTCAGACAGCAGTTTAGCGGAGGAGACACGTTTGGGGTTTGGGGCCTCTCCACAGCCAATTAGTTCTCAAAACCAAACCGATGAGAATCGGGCTGATGTTAACAATGATGGGTGTCTGTCCTATGACAGCGATGACTGTGTCATTATAAGTTGTGTTAAGCCAACATTAGAGAGGACTCCGGAGCTAGTTCAGCTGTCCTCTGACTCTGACGAGTCTGCCAGTGAAGATATTAAAGCAGTGCCTCTTCTACCTCAACACATCCGCTTCCGTAGCCCCAGTTCTATGGTTTCACAGAGTAGTGATCTAAGTGGTGCTGGACAGTCAGAACATGTAGAAACTGACCACTATCATCAATTGAATTCAAAAGAAATATGTAGCTCTTCCACATCTAGCAGACCCAAGACATCCAGTAAGTCAGATAGAAAAGACAGATCAAAGGACAGGGACCATCGGCGAAGGAGGAGGTCAAGAAGTGCAGAACACAGGCACTCCAGCAGGAGCCCGGTGATCTCCCACAGCAGTGTCAGCACTTTATCGAGAGAAGGTGGTTATTCTTACTCCAGTGGCAGAGACTACTTAAAACGGGACAGCAATTCCAGGAGGAGGGACTGTGATCACCGCTATCAGTCATATAGGCATTACAGCCAAGAAGGAAATGATAGTGGGTTGCATTACACAGAGAGGCGGTCCTACTATTACAGCAGCCGCAAGTACACGGATCGTCACTCTTGCTCCAGGAGCGGCAGCAGGGACAGGCGTAGACGGGACAGGAGACGTTCTCGTTCTAAGACCTACTCCAGCAGTCGCTCTCCTTTGATAAAAAGGAGATCACACAACAACAAGCCAGGGGGAAAGAGGAAGTACAAAACCAGACATTTGGAGGAAACATCCCAAAATGCACTCATAAACTCAAATGCTGAAGGTGACGCCCCCAATTTATCCACAAAACACAAGAAAAAGAGCAAAGAGAAGCGCCGTAAAAAATCCAAAGACAGATCAAGGAAGATGAGCAGGAGTCTTAGCGTGGAGCTTGTCAATGAGGAAAACTCTCACGAGCGAAGCAAGCGTCACCATAAGAAGAAGAAGAAACACAAGAAAAAAAGCAGAAGGCACAAGAGTAGTGAACGCACGGGGAAGCGCTCGCCCACTGTCATTACAATTGACAGTGACGGCGATTATTTCGCAAGCGACAATGCCAACCAGGCAAGCAGCACTAACCAGGACAACCCCATCAACAATACCACAGATGGCCCACTTGACGCCGCCCCTCCGGACTCTATAGAGTAGTTTTATGGAAGTTCAGATCCGTGGTAGTCAGGTGGGAACTGATGGATTCACCCATCAGTAGCTAATGGCTGCCAGCAGTATTTTCCATTAAAACAATGTTCAATATGTTGAAGATCACCAGACCTTAAAGGATCTGGTAAATAAACATATATTTAAATGCCACCGCAAATGATTTCTATGGTGATAGTTTATTGCATAGTGGCAAACATGACTGCGCCAACACCTACAACAATTATATTTAATGTGCAAAGTGCCACTATGAACAAGGCATAATGGATTTATATTGGGGGGGTTGCACATCTTTTTAAGTGTTGATTCTTATTCAGGAAAATTGTTTTCTTTTAATCAAAGTTTTTTTTTTATGTCCACGGTGCTCTCAGGGATGGTATTAATTACAGTGATTTTCTTTCTTTTTTTTCAGTTATCTTCTTCAGAAACAATTTCTACCAGCTACACACAGAGTAGTACTTATCTGCAGATGGTGTTTGGATTTCTGAATGAACTCTTTTGTAGTGAAAATTATTTAAAATACATTGTATTAAGCAACTGTTTGGTTTTCTGAAAATAAAGTAAATTACTGTAAAATATTTTGCATAGATCACAAAGGAGAAGTGTTTATAATTATGTATTCAAATTCTGAATTCTCAAAACCTTATACAGTTTGTATACCTTTCAAAATACAGCTGTTGCTGTAGAATTCACTTATTTCATGAGACACCTTTTGCTCTCCATCTTTCATGTACTTCCCACAAAACAGAAATACAAAGTGCCGTGCTGATTGTGCTCTTCAGTGTCATAGGGTTGGATGCAAAACTTTTCTTTTCTTGATTCATAAAGCTGGGAAAAGCATTGTCCTTCCGATTGAATTTGTGTTCTTTATAGAGTTTCAAGTGTGTGTGAGGTTGGCCTTTTGGGCTCCCAGCAGCTTACATTTATGACAAAACTGAGCACTGAAAGTTTCCTAAAACATTATACTCTGCTTTCTAAATTGTCAGTATGTGAAATGTCAAGGCCAAAGTTAGTAAGTTTAATATGTTACTTTGAAAGACGATACCACATTTTTTGCATATTTGAGTGTGCCTATTATTTCAATGACACACTATTCTTCATAGGGCTGCAGACCATTTCAAAAGTATGTTCTTTCCAGGATCCATTTATTTTTCTTATAATGAAATTCAGTTTGATTGTCATCTTGTATGAGATGGGTAAGTTATAGTGTCATGGTAAACAATGGAAGTACATATTAAGTTGAAAGGTATTCACTTCAGCTGGCTTCAGAAATACAATCAACTAAAGTAGACATGTCCACTGATATATTTACAACACAGATTTAAAGTGAACTTAGGTTTCGTAATTTAAATTGATGGAAATAAACTGCTGCTGCAAGGTAAACAGATAATATTTGCTGGGGAAAATAGGTCCGAAACCACTACGCTCATTTAAAATGTTTGTTCACCACAATGCCCTTATTTTGAAGGTTGACAAACCTAACCGGAAAGGGGGTGTCTGGCGTTGTGCTGACGGGTTTTAACGCGTGTGGCTGCAAAGGGTCTTTGCTCTCAACTTCTTTAACTGAAAAACATTGAGGACTCTCGCCATGGCTTCCGTGGTGCCCATTAAGGTAATAAGCTGACATGTATTGTCACACTAAAACTCCTCCAAACTGAGCATGTTGCGTTAGAACGCAGTAAAGCGGGGACATGAACTAGCGATAGCTCGCTCGATAGCGTTATTTCATGCCAGGTGTGCTGTTGTTTAACGCTCGCTATTGGCGTCGTATTGTTTTAGGAAAGCCACGTTTGTAATCTTTATTAAATCAGCAAACAGCCATAGCTAAGGTAAATAGGTTCATTCGAGATGAGCCAGTTCTGCGCAGAATCGATCGCCATGCCGGTTAGATTTGTGTCCGACTTGCTCTGACGTCATGCACACGTGGTCAATACTCTCACGAGAGCAAGGCGGCCGTCGATTTCAGAGCCAAGTGCTGCAGTAGCTTTCCACAGACTGCTTGGGCCAGTGCATGATGGGAAACGCCTGGCTGTCACCACATCAGAGAGCTGATTGGCTCTTAGATCTGACAGCAAACACCACGTGTTGTAGAAAAGCCTTAATTTATGTGTACTTATAATACTTAATGCTGAACTGTTGAGTATTAGTCTGATGTTTAAAAACATATATTGTGTGCTTTATGATACAAAATCGTATTCATACAACTCATATAGACACACATTTCTCTCTCTCTCTGTCTCTCACCCTCTCTCTTTATTTATTTACTTATATATATGTATATATGTGTATATATATATATATATATATATATATATAAATATATATATATATATATATATATATATATATTAATCACATGAATAAATCCAAACTTTATCTGTAAACTACAAATAGCCTGAAGATCGGAATTAACAAGGAGTCATTTTTTCTGTGACTTCCTGTGTATACTTAAAAGGCAGGTGAAAACGAACGCCTCTTGCAGCGGCCCCCTGCTCTCGTCTGGATTCCAGGCGCAGCTCTAACGAAGAGCCTAATAATACAAGCTGATGTTTGCATGCTACCGGCAATGTTGCTCTATGAAGTACTGTTGAAATAGCTCGTTAGGGTCAACGGTCATCGGAGGTTGAGTTGATTTGACACGCGCCGTGACAGCTGTCAACAGGTATCCCACTTAATCAGTCGTGGGATATAACAAAGTACTATTACGAAAGTACTTAAGTATTTACTTTTCATTTAACTCCTCCACATTTTATCAGGAAACATCCGTTTTTGTTCACTGTATTTTTTTGGCATCTCTAGTTAATTTCACAGATTGTAAGTTATGAGTACCTAACATACTACAAATGTAGAACATGTGACGTCTTGTTCAGATATACAACAGATTATACACGTTTATGTGGCACAATAAAATGAAAATAATCATTGGTTGCAGTCATAGAATATATCTATAATAATTTAATATTAGTTTGCTCCCAGTCAACCAACAATATAATCCTTTATTTTATTCCATAAGTAATAATACTCTATTGATATGATAAATGGTAGTACACAAGAGCCATATTTCTACATTGAGTAGTTTTACGCTCGCCGTTCACGGTAAATAGATTTTCTTGATCTACTTCCATACTATATGCCATGTAATATTTTGATTGTGTTACATTTACTTGTAACAGAGTATTGTTACAGTGTGGGATTAATACTTTTACTCATGGAAAGGATCTGAATATCCTTAAAATAATTTGATAATTACTATTATTGTCAACAAAATATTTTACACAACAATTTGATGTTGTAACATTGGATTATAATTGTTTCAGATGGAACCAATCCAAACAATGTAACATATTGGTCGTAGGTTAATCTATGACTTTATATCAACATTATATTAGAATATGGTCATATATTTTATGTAATATATCCATACTATATATACCATCCAGTACTAGGAATAATTACATCTTTCAAATGTTGTGTGAAGTAAATATTTGCCTCTATTAGTACAGTACATACTTACCCTGGAGCAATGCTGTTATTTGACTTCAAACAGTGAAATATGTACAAACAGACACCATTTGTCCTCATGGGGAAATAACAGCATCTTGTCATCTTGTCTTTGGGCTTTTCAGTTGTTAATGAGGTATTGACTATGTGAATATATGAGTTTTAAACAGCACCTTTTTCAATATATTGTGTTTTTCTCATGCAGTCATTCCCCATACTTTACATAAAACACAAAGTTAAAACAAAAAAAATGAATTTGTTTTGGCCAGATATTAATTATGATGTAATTGTGTGTTGTTTTTTGTTCAGATTGGAATAATTGGTGGTTCAGGCCTTAATGATCCCGATATCTTGGAGGGAAGAACTGAGCGTTATGTTGACACACCCTATGGAAAGGTTTGTTGTGTATTCTGGTCCAAAGATGTTTCTTGTTCAATAAAGTAGTGTAAACAATACAATACTCTACTGTTTTACTTGTAAATTAATTTGTTGTTGTATAATTTGATTATCCTGCTCCTCTTGAACAGCCATCCGATGCCCTAATACTGGGGAAGATAAAAAATGTGGAATGTGTGCTCCTTGCAAGGTAAGAGAGGGTGTTTTACTTTGAACTAATACTACCATCTAGTGGATCTTCACTGACGGCATATTGTCAATATTTCACTCCATATAAACAATGAGGTGCCAAGCGTCTAATACTAATCCTACAACTACTACTACTATTAATATTATGAATAATACATTTTATAATAATAATAGGAAAATCTAACTTTATTTATTATGTACCTCTCTAAACGTTGTTACACATTGCTTTGTAGTTAAAACAATACATTTACATACATAAAGAAAATTAAATTAACCAAAAGCCCAAAACATTGAGTAAACTGAACAAAAATGTCTTAAACGCAAAGAAAATAGCTGAAAAGCAATTTAAAAGTCATTTGTTCAATCAATTTAAAAAGCAACAGGTTTTCAATGCAACGGAGCCAGGATCGGTGAAATGTCGTCTTGTTTCCTATCCTGAGTCGAAATCCAGGCAGCAGACTTTTTGATCAGCTGAAGGCGGGAGAGGGGTATTTTGTTGACGTCAGAGAGCAAGCACTTCCAGTAAACTCATCTACTAATTATAAAGATGGTTTCTAGATTTTTGTGAGAAAGATTTTTCTCACCAAAATCTTTGAAATATTTCCAAGATGATAAAAGCAGGCTTGATGCATTGATTTAACAGGTTGTATAAATTGAGGTTGTGATCGTGGTCTTGGTAGTCTCTGAGTATATTTGCAGGTTTCAGACATAAAAACCAATGAACATTAATAAACAATGTGTAATTTGTAATTACACTTTTTTATTTGTTTTTTATTTGTTTTTTCCGGATCTTAGGCATGGGAGACAACACACTATAATGCCGTCCAATGTGAACTACCAGGCCAACATCTGGGCACTGAGAGAAGAGGGATGCACACATCTATTGGTGACCACGGCCTGTGGCTCACTCCGGGAGGAGATTCAGCCAGGAGACATTGTCATCATAGATCAGTTCATTGACAGGTGAGTGGGCTGTAAACACCAGTGGCGGGCTGTCAGGGCCTTCTAAGCCTTCTCTGAAGGCCTAAACAGAATCACAAAGTTATAGCTATTTTATAATTTAAAAATATATAAATGTGTGTATGTTTATTTATTGAAGGAAAAAAAACTGATCAATAATTCAGTTGATGACTGGTTGTTACATCATTTGTATGTATGCATGTTAAACGGTTTACACTTTATGAAATTTAAACCAGAAACCTGCAGTATGAAGTTTGTGATTCTTAAAAAACAACATCCTGCAAAAACTGTACAGGATGTGCATCGCACAATACTGTAAACATCTTCCCACACATCTGACTAACAGGATATATGTTATTGTGTGACAAGAGTGTTCAGATAGCTGAGTAAGAAATGGGGACGGACTAGACTCGCCATGTCTGACACATTTTACAAAGCCAATATTTGTGAACTATAATGTTGAGCTGGTAAAATTGTAAACCTCTTGTTGACGTTTGATTAAACAAAAGTCATAGTTTTCTCACAGCCTCAGAGAGAATATAAAAATGCTTTCAATGTGTCGTTCCTCCTTTATAAATAGTTGACACGAATATGATAATTAGAAAAAGATATTCTTGTCAACAGTGAGGGCTCTTTCCTGCCTGTCTTATGTTTCATTTTGGTGTATCACTTTCTCTTGAGTTGTGAGAATGTTCGCCTTCAGTTCTCATTCAGTTCACTGAGCTAATAATAATAATACCCATGTTTTTGTGGAGAGGTCTTGTCCGCATAAAGATCTGCTCATGTTTGAGAAACTGTAATACAGCTTTATATTGAGGTCCATTATTCGTGCTGTTATGACTTTGATACTGATTTTGGTGCAAGTTGAACACAAATTAAACAGGTTGACACTATCCTGTTTACTTAGATTCTTAATCAGTACCCATATTTACTGCTTCCAAGTCTTCAGTCAATTCAGTCTGTTGATTGTTGTTGTTTGTCTCATGTATAGACAAATTCATAGTTCTGATTCTAATTCAGTCGCAAAAACAAACCACTTCACTAGAAATGTATGTTAATTCTTCTCTTCGTTAAACACTTTAGCTGGTAAACCTGATAATATATTTATGTTCCACTGATGTAGGAATGCAGAGTCGGACCTCCCGGCATATACCCAGTGTGTAGGCTGACCCTGTGGAAGTGTTGCGCTCGCTCGGTGAGCTGATTGCACAAATTCCATAAAATAACCTAATTCATGCTGTTTCAGGAGGATGGGCTACGGTATTTGTTCCTAGTCAGTTGGCATACAGCTGGCTGTATGGAGATACTTGCTTCCCACAGTCGTGTCAGTGTGTATGACTGCATCACGTTGCCTGTGGCGTTGCTTGGCCGTGTTGTTGAATAACTTCACTACTGGCATTCAGCACAGATGAGATCTATTTATCAGAAATGAGGAAGTTGCTTGTTCAGACTTGTTCAGACTTGTCCTGGCTTGCTCAGACTTGTCCTGCAGCATGTGACACCATGCTTCTGAAAGCTTCACATTATTGAATCCACAATTGTCATATCACCTCTGCCTACTTGGTTGCAATAGGGTTAGTGCTGCTGGCTTTGTTGCGTTTCAAGCATTACTGTCTCACGTGGATCTTTTTTTAAAATGCCTCCCAGCTTGACCCTTGATTTAGATTCTCTAATTCTTGCCTTCATATTTTGTTGATCTGTTTTTTTGTTTTTTTTTCGTAAAACCAAAACACAGCTCAATCCCACATAAGTCCAAGAATAATACACAATGCGTCTTTTTGCAAATTGAAACAGGGTCTATCGCTCAATACAATCTGAATAATAATAGGATTTCAAACATTTAGGTCTTTCAAGTGTCAAGCTGTACCTGAGCCCTAATATGATTGAATTGTGTTGGAAATGGATGTTTAAGAATTGGTAGAACATGTTTAATGCTTAGTAGTCCATACCACATTCTTCTTGTATTTTAGGAACACGTTACACATGTTATAATTATAGGATGTAGAAGCCATTCTTTATAACAATGATTCTGAAATGACATTGCTAAGGAAATGGCAAGCCAAGATAATTTGATTTCTATAGCATGAACAGGCGTTGTAGTGTGAGATCATAGTCCCACACACTGCTGCTCTTTATTTTCAGCAGGGTGGAGCTGCAGCTGGCAAACTCTATTTAAGCAATGACTTTCGTCTTTTAATGCCAGAGTTGTGAGTAAGAGATAGGGTTGGCCATGAACTTCAAAATATCAGCCTACTGTCGGTGAATATTTTGGATGTCTGAGATGATTGTGGTTTGACTAAGCAATCCCTGGGAAAATAGAAGTAAATCAAACACCACTTAGTAATCTACCTTTTCATTACCCCGACATAATGAGGATCATTGTATTCCAGATGTTCTCAGGTCGCTGGGCTAAGTGAGTCGGCCTCTTGTCTACTTAAGATCCGGCTCCATAAAGAGCTGAAGCCGGCGTGAGGCCTGGTGGAATCCCACTGACTCAGCAGAGCTGGTAGAACAGACAGCTGTTGTTGGTTTGGCGTTAAAGACCAGGTCGCTGCTGCTCTCTCTCAGCTGTGGAAGTAAAGTACTGTTTATAAAATGTTGAATTAAATGCAAATCTGGAAAGAACTCAACCACTCTGGAAAACGTGTTGTCTATCACTAAAGCTGTGGCCGCTTGAGAAGTTTTTAAAGGGGCAAAATTATTATTTAGATTATGATCGGCTGTTGATTTCATAGTGTTGACTGACAATGTTTTTCTGTCCTCTCAGACATACGGTCTATGTTCTTTTCAAAGTTTTGGTAACAAATCAAACAAACTCATTATTTTATTTGGATTTTGTTAATCAGCAACAATTGAACCTCCAACGGCATCTATGATTTGCTTCGGGTGCCTTGATACTAACTTTCAGTTCTTCCTTTGTGCTTCTTTTGGCCAGGACGACAAAGAGAGTTCAGACGCTGTACGACGGGCAGCCCACCAGTCCTCCAGGAGTGAGTCATATTCCTATGGCTGAGCCGTTCTGTAACAGAACCAGAGAGGTGGGTCCTCAAGTGCCTCTACATGAATCCCATTTCATACATGTCACTTCCTGTGCGCCCTGATCTTTTATACAATCGTATAAAGCTAAAAGTGTAAAGATAGTGGAGAGGTCAAAAAAGTTGCACAGGAGCTTTACAGTTAATATTCTGTTTTGCTGACAGCTAAGATCTCATATTCAGGATATAGCTCGAGCTTTTAAACTCTGATTATAGTTCCAGATTTAGGTTAGGAAAAATGTAAAAGCATCTAACCAGGATTTATTTAATATTTAAACTCTTGACTATGCAAGTTACTCCACAACTTGTATTACTTTTATTACTGTCATTGTGTTGCTTATTATTTAGAAATGAATGTTAGGAAATTCAAGTGCCAACAGTAATATTGCTGTTGGCATGCAGTTTCTTTAAATCTCCCGTTTGTTTTTATTGAAAACACTAAGTCATGAAAATTGGAGGTCCACACAAAAGTATTTTTAAAACAAATATCTGCAGATCTGCTGAAATATGGATCAGCGGATGGCACCGGCAAAACAAGTAGTTTTTCACTCCTCCAACATTACAGTAGAGAATGAGATGAATGGCGAATAAAACCGCGTAAACATACATAAACGCATGGTTTGTGTCACTAACTCTAAATCCTGGTGCAGGTTCTGGTTGAGGTGGCGCGGAGTCTGGGGGTCAAGTGTCACGTTCGAGGGACGATGCTGACTATCGAGGGGTCACGCTTTTCCTCGCGGGCCGAAAGCCTCATGTTCCGCCAGTGGGGTGCCGACGTCATCAATATGACCACCGTGCCAGAGGTGGTCCTCGCCAAGGAGGCCGGCTTGTGCTACGCCAGCATTGCCATGGCGACAGACTACGACTGTTGGAGGGAGCACGAGGAGTCGGTGAGTGGCGGGCTGGAGGTCCGAACAGCCGTTTTTAATCGGCTGATGTCCCTTGTTTGTGAGTCGGTATCAGCGAAATGGGATGCGTGGATGGTGCACTTTGGGTGACGTGACGTCTTTCTTATTGTGTTGTTCAGCTGCAGTGACACATTTGTTATTTGTTTTTAGTTTTTTTTTTAGCTCAAAAAATGTTTCGGCTTACCATTCCTGTACAACTGGATAAAAGTGCAGCTAAATGTAGTATTTTATTATTTCTCTATAGCAGTGGTTCTCAATATTTTTCAACTAGTGCGGAATTGTTTTTGTTTTAAAAAAATATGTAATACAAAGGTATCTTTGATTGCTAAGATTGCTATGACTCATTATTTCTATTTTCAGTTCATGAAAAATTGCTGTTATCCCATAAAGAAGCGGAGGACTCACACGGTCCGGGTAAAATATTTGAGTATGCCTGCATGAAATGATGTGAGATTATTCAGCCAGTGTATAGTACAGTAGAGTGATAACACTGTTTCCTTCCTGTGCTTATGTTTCCTCCTGTGACCTTATGTAACCCCTAATTTATTGATGATTATAAATAATTTAAAACATGTGTTTAATTTCACTTACAGAGAGGGACTTCGGTGCAGAAGCTTGTTTTTCTCCTCCTTTTTACATTTAGAAGGTTTAGAAGTATTTCTTATTTACATTTTTCAATTTCTTAAACTACATGTTGGACTTCTTTCTGCAGTGTCTAAACTTACTAACTCACTAAAATGTTGAGTTTTTTTTATTTTTATCTAGACGATTATTGGGTTTCATTTTATTAGTTTGATGGGGTTTTGACAAAGATTTTCACCATCTGTTCTCTGTCAGTGGACGAGAGTATTTGTGGCTCCTTTTGGCTTCCGATTGACCTTCACCCTCAGACACTCTGGATAATGCAGTTGAATTACTGTGTGTGGGCGAGTTTGGGCTCATTTGTCACTGAGCCAACCAAACTCACAACTCCACTTCCGAGTTCCGCAGCTGACCTCTTCCCCCTCCTGTTGCATCACATCCTTCCGACTCCCTCTCCCCTCTCTGCTCCCTCCCAGCCTCGTAGCCACCTTCCCCTCAGTAAGCTTGCTTGCCAGCCTCCGGTGGAAGTTCTGCCAAGGAGGCTGAGTCACACTGAGTCACCACAAAAACATGAACCCATCATTGAATGTGACAGGAAAACAAAGCGTTTAAAGAGAGGAGTTAAATAGGGTCACAGGAGAAAAGACAAGCACAGGAAGGAAACAATGTTATCACTTACTGTACTATACACTGTACGTCTGGCTGAATGTCTATCACTTAATTTTATGCAAGCATACTTAAATATTTTACACCGACCATGTGAGTGAGTACTCTGTTTCTTTGTGTGATTACAGCAGATGAATAAGCATGAAATCTTCTCCATTGCTCAAAATGTCATCCTTTTCTGGCAATAATTGAGAGGAAAAACTGTCTATTCAAACTGAAAGATATTTAGTAACTTCCCCACAGCAGCTCTGCAGGATAGCATCTTCCCTCAGCTATGCATCACGGCCACAAAATGTCCATGGAGATTTGTTTATCCCACACAATGTCCCAATGTTCTCTTATTTATCAGTGAGGATAAATGTCATCATGCATTTTTAGGGAAATACAAAATTGCTGTGAGACTGAAAAGAAGTGAAATGTGCATTTGTGTAAATGATATCACACACCAGCTGTTTCTTCCCTTGTCCTTCAGGTCTGTGTTGACAATGTACTGAAGACCATGAAAGAGAACGCCAACAAAGCCAGCAGTATCCTGCTGACTGCAATACCTCAGATTAGTCAGATGGACTGGGCTCCGACAATAAAAACCTTAAAAGTAAGTTATCAACTTTATGATGACTCATTTCTATTTACTAAGACTTTTGGAAGGTTATGAAAGGGTCTGTTTACCTTTTGAGCTGCTATCTTTGACTGAGATCTCATTGATTTGGCCTCTCGTCTCACTCTCACCTCTTAAACTGTTTCAAATAAGTAATTAAAGTGCCATAAGTAAGCAATGATACCTCCATCTGCGAGGCTGACTCGAATACTGTCATTGTGCTGTGTTGCAGCTTTTCTTTAATAGTCTCATACAAAATACAACGGAACGGAAATCTGTATTTTCAAACATTGTACATGAAAACACACCATGACTGTCTTCACTCAATATGTGTCAGTAAAGATGTTAAATATGTAAATAAGAGTGCACATGTTTGATAAACACAGTATCTATTACTAAAGTATCATCTATTTGCAACAATACTTTTAAACATGCTTGAAGTACTTTGAGGTTGCAGGAAGGTAAGTAGTTAAATTAATATTCAAAACTTTGTTTTCACTTTGTTTATTGGAAACTTTTACACTTTGGAAAAATGTACATTTCCAAAAAAGCTCCGGACTAATTACTTTATTTGAATTGTGATGATAGTAACAGATAGATCTGTTTTTATTTTTTCAACTTTCTAAAAACATGAGCTTTTGGCCACAGATTACTCTGGAACAAATGCTTCTGTCACGTGATCAAAACGTAGTTATTGTTGACGTACATCTTTGAGACGTACATGAGGGGAAAAACGCTCTTTTGTTCCTTCTGTTGCAGTCGATGGCACAGTCTTCGATCATGCTACCTAAGCACTAAGCGTGTCGAAAAAGGACCTAAGACACCACCCGCACCGACACGGACAACAGACTCGACTCCACCTGTGGATTTGTCATCAGTGAATCACAAAAAAGTGCCTCACATAAATAATGCATGTGCTCAGTCTTCAGCTGGAGTCTGTTTCTTCCAGACTCAAAAGTACAAAACCCCCACAGTTCACAAAGTTTTCTCTGGAACATTCAGTGTCCCACCACATGTTCAGGTGCGAAACATCTAAATCACCATCAAAGAAATCTTTTAAATATTATACTAGATACAATTTTGGTGGATTATATATTTTTTGTTGTCTGTTAACTTTCAAACGTATATAGTTGCCTGTAAACCATTGGTGTCTTTATTGCTGTTATTGCAGGATACAATGAATATGCTTTGAAAGTTCTGCACATGAATACTATTAAATACTATTTTACTGCCTTAGTTACAACAATATATCGTTTTTCAGCCAAATCGGCTGTCTTCAAAGTATCGAATGTCCTCAAGTGAAATATTGTAAATGCCTGGATACATATTAGAAACATGTTTTATCAAATCATTTTCATACTTTGTGTGCTCTTCACGACTGATGCAAACCTATTGTCCATATTAAATCAGCTTATTTACAGTATTTTGGAGTGCTTTTGAAAAACTGACTCTTTGTGATCCTGTCTGGTTGTGCACTTAAAATGCTTGATTTACTGTACATCAAAATCATGAAATTATTATCAGTGCTGGGTCTTCTCTTACCACTCATGTTTTTCATTTTAGTTTTATTATCTATGTCACCTCATTTCATCACACTCGACCTTTAAAAATGTGTTTCCTCTCTGTTGGCTTGTCTCTGTTGTTGCATGCAGCAAACATTGGCACAATAAAAGACGGTGAGTTGTGCTTTGAAGTTGTTTGTAAAACATTTAAAATGCAACTTAAACTAATTGAAATGAATCTTTTCATTTTGTAATCACATGTTCCAACATGCTAAGACATGCAGAGTGGAATACTCCTGTGTATGTGCTAAAAATAAATGTGTACAATAGAATAAGAATTAGAAAAGACATTTATGTCCCTTGAACTGTTCAGTTCAGATTTTAGGGTTTGGTCATGATGAAATTTGGCCAATGATTTAAATCATTTAACTCTTATAACAAAAGTCATTCGTTGAACAGGATTCATTGAGGGGGTAAAAAAAAAAGTTTCCTGGTTAAGTGAAACAACAGGTCTCAGACTGTGTACTGAACCTATATGCATGAGCATTTATCTCGAGACGGAACAACAGTGTCATTTATGCCCATCCAGGTTTTGGGGACTTTATTGTGTTATTTGCCAAACCTCCCTTTTGTTTCATGACGCCATAACAACAGCTAGGCTTAAACTAAACCGAGCTATTGTCTAACTCGCCACACGGAGAAGCATTGCATATTTTAAAGAGTCATGTTTGTGTTTTAATAATAGGTCGTTTTCTTTCGTGTTTGACCTTTGAATTGCAACGCAGCTATGCTTTACGTTCAGCTTTTGACTCATGTTTGCGACCCTGTCAGGGTGCGACAATAAGCTGACGTCCATTAATATATAGAAAAGTATTTTCTAAACATAATTAGTTAACACAAAAATCTACTTTAGTGCTCAATTTCTATCAAATGTTGCATGATCAAATAATGTTCGCGCTTATCTTGTTTTTTTTATTGTCTCGTATCTTTCAGAAATCCGTCCTTCAGAAAATATGTGAAGCATGTATTCCCGCTTCTCTTCTGGTTATTTAAACACTAAAATCTTACATTTTATTAAAGTGCATAAGGAACCAGTGAATATCATTTGTCCAGACAGGAAGTGGGACTCAAGTTTCTGCAGAATAAATAATGCTTACAGCACAGTGTATCGTTTGACAATAATGTGCAAAAACATTTCGAATGGCTTTGGTTACATATTTGACATGGTAAGATCTTCCAAACATAGTTCATGACGATAACCAACATTAAATCTTGTTTTTAAAAAAAAAAAAATACAAATCATTAAACAATATAGTAAAACGACATTATAAAAAGTTGGATTCATTTGAGGCACATTTGAATGATTCGGGAGAACATAAACCAACATGCAACACATTTCGTTAATGTCGTTAATATCCCAAATCACTGCCTTTAAATCAGCATAATATTGTGGACAAATTATTTGTCAATAATCGTAATTTCGTTAAGAAGTTAAATAATGATGCCTATATCAGCAAAGATCATGGCGTATAAATAAAGTGTTTAACAGCAGAAGAGTCTGTGAATAATTTGGGCTGCAGGCCTCTTCAGGCCCCGTTTCTCAGAGTCCCCAAATCAACACATAAATATCACAGTGTCACTGCCCATTTCACAGAGACTGAAGGAAATCCACCACATCGACGTGGCCGTTCTCTCTGGCTAGATCGATAGGCAGATAGTTCATATTGTCTCTGGCCTGCGGGTCAGCTCGAAACTGCACCAGCAGCCGCACGGTGTCCACGAAGCCCGCCCTGGCTGCGTCATGCAGCGGCGTGGTCCCGGTGCTCCTGTCCCGTTTGTTGGGATCCGCTCCGTGATTCAGTAACACCCGAGCCACCGGCAAGCTGCCCATCATCATCACCTTCATCAGAAAAATAACCGCGAGTTAGAATCCTTTCGATTTGACATAAACACATCATGTCCTAACTAAAAGGAGCACGAGGACCATAATTTGACTTGGAATTTAACGACAACGACCAAATAACTACTCCATTTTCTCCCCGATATTTTATGAACCGGATTAGGAAATGGGCCTATGAGGCAAATCATTTTTAAGGACCGTGCCATTGAGAGCTTTGTGAACTGAAACTCTAGGTTATACACTTAAAAAATAAATACCAAAGTAGGCCTCAACTACCATTTAATTTACAGTACTCGATTTATTGAGTGGAAATATGAGCAAAATGAACCACTGGAAGCACATTTAACGCACCAAGACAATGCGCGGATTGTCATCCCCTCTGATTTGAGCAGCAAGTTAGAAGCTCCGCACATATGTTGTTTCGTTTTCTTAGATCTGGAATATGAATGACATTCTATGAAACTAACTTAAGAGGATAGGATAGTTGTGTTATTCCTCAATATAATCTCGGTGGCTGCAAGTTATGATGCAAGCAGTCCCTTAGATGAGTCTGAGTCTCCATATTAAGACGCGTGATCCCTTTTCAGAAAATAATATTATATTTTTAAGATTGTGCGCGTTGAGTAATACTGTTTGTGAGTAGAGTGTGTTATGGTGTTAATTATGTTGCATAGTCTGATATTTCTTTTTTTATAAGACCGACTTAATCCCACATGATATTTTTTGTGCGAATTGGGGAACAAGCTAAGACGACTTTGAAGCACTGTGATAAGACTATACTTTTTCCTCGTAATGCAGTCATAATGCCTCATAAACCGGCTGTTAACCACACGCTGAAATGTTTGTCCTGATAAGGAATAATCCAAAGTAACAACTTTTATTTCTGTTGTAAATCGTGCAGCTGTCTAAAGGCTCTGTAAGTTATAGTTTCGATTCATTTAGCTTGATGATGACTTAATTCCCACCTGTAGCTGGGTAGTGCTATTTCCTCAACAAAAGTGAGCCAAAGTTTGATCTAAAAATCCACAAAGATTCACACAACTGCGTCATTATTTGAGGTGCGTTGCTTTTTTTAGCAGGCAAAATAAAGATACAATAGCCTAGTTGAAAAAGTCTCCCCTGTGGGCAACATTTGGTGAAATTCAAGTACATTTCTAACGTTAACTCCATTTATAAAACACATGTAAGTGCGAAAAGAAATGTCGTCGGACGGTGCGCATCTGACTCTGACCTGGAGAGCGGTTCGTCCGAAACAGTTTACCCCGTTGACTTGAGCTCCTGCCCGCAGGAGATCCTCCACATCTGCCGTGTTGCCCGTCGCTGCGGCTGTTGTCAGTTTATCCTGCAGAGTCATGTCCAGAAATCTGCAGCGAGAACGTCCGTGTATCTGTCACTTTGTCGTTGTGACAGGTATGACAAATATTTGAGGAAGCCACCAAGCGCGATATAGGAACAGTCACGGCTCAGTGTTGACGAGTGGCGGTTTTCCCCAGTTCTCCTCTTTTCGCTCGGTCCACAGGTTGTCTGGGTCGTACAACTACACCGTGCATTGCCTGTCCAGCGATCGGTCGGTGTGTGTTTCTTTGCCTGGCGATTTGAATGGGTGACGTCAGTAGCTGTTGCTGCAGTGGGGCCATTGTGCGCATGCGCGCTGCTATAACTGTATAGCAGCGCTATGATGGAAACCGACTCCTCCCGACGAATGTGACAAGTTCCCAACAAATTCAAACGCGGGTTTGGGGGGCGGCTCTTTCCGCGAACGCAGCTGCGCATGTGTTATGTATCCTATCGGAGTCTGCAAACGGTTGATGAAGATCATGTGATATGAGCAAAAGCTCCAGACCAGATACTAATTAGACGTGGCGATGAGGGAGGGGGGAAGGGAGATTGTTTCGTCAACTAATGTTTGTAAAGTTGATGAAGTGTATGACAGCTAACTGTTAGTGGATCATTGATTGCAAAATAACAAGATAATACGATAACCTAAACGGTTTAATGGGGGCAAACAGGAGGAGTGTTCCTTCAGTGTTTGCCATGGCTGAATTCATTTGCTGGGGCCGAGGACAAGGTTAATTTGCTGGGCCAGGTTGGCGTGTTTGATGAGTTTGAAGACTTATTAGGAACACAACTAATTAGCTCATACAGTATCACATATATCCTCATTGACGTATTTATTGGTATCGATTTTAAATATGTATTGTTTTCTCAAAACGGCATGTCGTGTTGTAACTCTATATAAATATATACTGTATGTGTGTGTGGGGTGGAGTTGACGTTTGACTGTTGCGGTTGACGTGATAAGTTTGTGTGCCGTGTGCATCGCTTGCTGTCGCTACAGCCTGTAGTCCCTTCATGGAATGGCGGGTTGGATATTTTTTCAACGTTTGCAGGGTTTATAAAGAAGCTGGCAGCAAACATAGTGCAAATAATAAACATGTCGAAGTAAATATCAAGATACATAAAAAAGCAAGGTTGGGTGACCAAGAACGTCTCCAAACAAACAAGTGAGCTTTTGTGTAACTAGCGTTAGCTGTTAGCTTAAATGGAGCTACACTGAACGGACGACGGAACCGCCACCATCATGCCGGCAACAATGCAGGTTAACTTGGCCTTACCGCGAGCAAGTCGGAGCCAGAAACCGACTTTTTTGTTTAACATGGGGAAATATGCACCTGTTTCTCCATTGTGGATGTACTTCAGAGTTGAATTCACTGCTAAGCGTCATGGCCAATGACAAATTGCAGAGTCGGGGCTTTGATAGGCCGCCTGTACCCTGCGATGTAAACTGGCACCACGAGCCATCCAAGGTAAGATGAAACACTACTTTTTATGCTCACTTTTGCCGTTCAATGGATTCTGACATTGTAGGATTATTTGTTAAGTATGTGTTGGTTGATTGCATTTAGCTGTTTGGTGGTTTTTGTTTAAGCTCTGGTTGGTTTTTCTTTAGGCTTTGTTGCTGAGCTACATTATGTACATGTCAGCTGTCTGCCTGCATGTTTGAGCCGCAGTAATATTGACCAATAAAAGAAAAATGTAAGTTTTTGTTTTGCTAACACTATTAGATTTCCGTTTCGGTTTTGGCTTAGTATATCAGACTCTGCGTCTTTGGTGGTTTTTGTTTAAGCTCTGGTTGTTTTTTCTTTAGGCTTTGTTGCTGAGCTACATTATGTACATGTCAGCTGTCTGCCTGCATGTTTGAGCCGCAGTAATATTGACCAATAAAAGAAAAATGTAAGTTTTTGTTTTGCTAACACTATTAGATTTCCGTTTCGGTTTTGGCTTAGTATATCAGACTCTGCGTCTGCGCTTGGCTTACAAAACAGAAACAAATAATAATGAAATGATGCACAGCAACTGTTTTAGGTCATCTTTGAAAAACTCTAGAATTTTTTTTAACAGGGTGCTGTTTATGCAACTCTAGTTGTATTCGTAAACAGAGTAGTGGACCTCAAGAGTCGTCTGAAAGAAGGCCTTTTACAAAATGATTGTCTTCGCTAGAGACAGCAGCTATTGTGTGTAAAGCAGCAGTGTTTTACTATAGCAACACATAGAATAATTGTGTGCCTTAATAACTAACTGCTGATAAGTCATAGTGAAACTACAATGTCATGATTAACCTGCTCAACCACTGCTGTAAATTAAGATTGTTTTTTTTAACGTGAGGAGAGACAACTACACAAACAACTGTGTGCTTTGCCTTTGTCAGGAATGTGACTGATAATTGATCGGAACCTGATTGTCTGTCATAGATGGAATATGGTTACTCACTACTCCTCTGTATCAAAACATTACACAATAGATTAACTGAGGGTTTTCAGTCTTCAAATGTGGGGATTAAATGATTGTTTTTGGATTATTGTAAGAATACTATGTCCCAATTATTCAAATTTACACCAGTTTACAGATGACTAACCTGTGTGCAATCAGCGTGGGCAGTGCTAGTGTGGTGTCTGCGGCTGTAAGACTTATTTTTGTCATTATAAAGTGCACTAAAGACAAAACACACAACAAGCTCAGTCTTCAACACAAGTCTGACCTGTGATTATTATATGGGTGTTAACATCTTGATTGGTGAGCATGGTTGTGGGCCTCTGCTTAGTTCCTGATTTCATTCTTTGTATGAGTTGTCGAGCAATGTTGCAGTGATACATATTCACACAAATCAGTAAATTTAAAGTTAGATTTTAGTCATATATTCAGCCACAGTTTATAGCCTCTATTACTACATGTAATCAGGTCGATATAATATGTAGGTGTGGAAGTAACAATCTACTTTTGACAACAGATATTGAACTTCCTATTTTATTTTACCAATGGTGGAAGCTGTAATTATATCCTTAACTGTAGTGAAAATTGTCATACAACAATGTTGTCTAGAAAAACTAGTTATGCATTTAAAATTGTACTAAAAGTAATATCAAGATTTAAAAAGTAATTATGCAGCAGAAAAGTGAGGGTGTCTATGTAAGAGCAATAAAATGATGCAAATGATTATTTATTGTCACATGACGACATCAGCAGAGTGTCGTCTTGATGTAACGCATGTGTTTCAGAAGTGTTTAGTCATGCAGTATATAGAAGTTAGCAGTACTGGAGTGTGGTGGTGTGTGTCAATTGCCTTAATTCTCAGTTTATCTGTGTAAATGTGAGCAGACATGTGTGGAATGTGTGTTTGTCTCAGGGTTCACAGCCTGTAGTCATAGAGGTTGAGTGTGGGTGGAGGTGTGTTAGTCTGGAAGTCCCCGTGTGTGTGTGTGTATGTGTTTGTGTCTGGTGTGTGAAATAAAAGGGCACTGTGAATGATTATAGACGTTATGGCTCATGCCTTTTATGTTCTGTTTAAAATATGGAAGATTAAATGAATTACTACGTTTACATAGTGAAAAAAGGGACTTTTTTTAGGGGACAATCAAAGCTTTTTTTTTAATGACAACCACGACCATCATCAAACACGTCTGACTTGGCGGTTTCTCTTTGTAGAGCTTGACTTCATGACATCAGTGCATTTGGAACATTCTTTTGGTCATAAAAAAAATGCGCCAGGATGAAAGTACTCCTCTTCCTCGGTAAATTTAGCCACATAGTTTTGGAGAGTGGTCAATAGTGATGTGGGCATCATTTTAATCCGTCAGAACTTCATGGTGTTTCTCACAGAACCTCTAACGTACCTCAGTTTAGCACTTGGAATTGTAACAGCGTGTGGCCTCCAAGGAGGAATTAATGGAACATATGTTCATTTTCTAGTTTTTATTTTATTTTTTTTCACACTTCACTCTGCCATACCATGTTTTGCATACCAACACTTCTGTGCAATCCAAATCCCCACCACTATCCTCAACAGCCGAGAAGGGGAATACCTACGCTCGGATTCCCGCCGAATGACATCCCCTCCTGCTGGCTATTCATTTGAAATCCCCCTGTTATTGCGTGTTTTAAATAATTTTATTCTCTGCCCTTAGTATTGCTAAACGCTGGCTGTGCTAATGACTTTAACATTGACTTTGACATTTTCTAATGTGCTGATTCTAGATATATGCATGTATAAATGCCCTATTTGCAGCAACAGGGCACATACAACTGTTTTTTCCTTTTTTTTTTTCTTGTTCTGTGCTCTCTCTATAATTTCCACAGTGAAGAGTGGGCTGGCCTTGTGCATAGTGAAAAAGGGAATTTTTCAGTGTTATATTTCTGCCTCGTTAGATCAGCCTTATCATGTAAGCAAATGTATCAAATATCTGTTAAGTATGCCAGTGGCAGTCATACTTCATACTTAAGTTTAGCCCTCACCCTATATGCGATAGACGCACTCCTGTTGATAGCTCGTATTGCTGGTAAGCAATTCTACACAATATGTGGTATTTCACAATGCTGTGATGAGTTGAGGCTCTCTTCTACTTACACACTGGCCTTTCACATTGTTCAATTTTTTTTTATTGCATCTGCTTGGCGTTTGTGTCTTAACTGACTGACACTTCCCAGAGAATTAAAACAATTACACAAAGCAGAGGTTGAACTGCACAACATTTCAATGACGATCTCTGTTTAGGTTTAACTTCACACTGTCCTGATATGACCTTCATACTGGTCTAGCCCATCCTCCCCTGTTTGCAGACTGCACATTACATCAAAGGCCCATCGCAAAATGGGACTGAGGTTAACCACACACAATTTATACTGTATTGCTGATAATAACCTTTGTTATGTTTGTGTTTTTGCTTTGAAGCCCTCATGTCAGAGCACTTTCCATGAGTAGAGGGTTAACAGCCAGCCAGGGGAAGGTTTTGTTTTATAGTTGAGGTTACTTTTTAACACCCACTTGATTGATCTTAATAATATAATCTCTTCTTGCGTTACTCTGCCTTCATGTGAGTAGCCCACTCTGTGCTACTCATGGGTCACAGAACACATAACACCGTCTTCAGCAGTTAAGATAAACACAAGAGTGAGAGCCCTCAAACAGGAAGATTTGACAGTGGGACGGTTCTAAGCGATTCACAAGAACACGCCTCAAAGACTGAGTCCCTAAATGTGGACAACGGGATTAAGCCCATCTCTGTCTCACTTTTTTTGGAGGCCAGTTTGATCTTGTCATGGCTTCTTGAATCTCAACCATTGTGAGTTTGATTCCTTATTATTTGGCAAAAGTTAGACATTTTTACTTCACATAGTTACTGGATCAGAGAGGGCAATCTACATACCAAAGCGATCTCCTTATATTTATCAGTCACAGCACAGCATCTAATGGACTGAAAGGCTTCCTGGCAAATCAACCTCTAACCAGACTGGACTCGTTCTGTGAAAAAAAAATCTATATCTGGTTATCTACCCACGGTGTGCTATTTTAATTTCAAATCTAAATAAGAGTCGTATGGCAAATTAGCTCGACAATTGTATATGACACTGAATACATATGACAGTGTTGGAGGCTTGTGCAAGTATTATTATATAAAATAAAAATAATCCTGTTTCTATTGAGATGTTCATTTGAAGACATTGCAGCATGTTCTCATTGACTTGAAACTGCCTTATAAAAGTAACTAGGGACACACTAATGAGACTTTTTCAGTCCTGATACCGATGGGGAATCCTCTCTGTCCTCTTTGCGATTGCTGAATCATACTGTCATCATTTGATATAAGGGGATGGTGTGACATATTTCTTCCTAATTTCACCAGAAATGGGCTTTTTGTGACGGAAATGAGCCTGTTATTACGCATTTACAAAAGATGAACGCTTGTCTTTTGAAATGATTTCTGGTCTTTTTCTCTTAAATATAATATAACAGTTTCATGCACATATTAATTCATTGCGACAGCCATATGTGTTTGCTTATCTACCCTGGTAAGCACAACCCGGTGTTATATATTTTATCTGGACACCGTGGAGAGTAGCTGCTGGGTGTAATGTGTGTGCCGCCCCTAGTCTCACTTCATCACACACATTACCTAAATGAGCTGTTTGTGAGTGTGTCAGAGGGCTATAAGTCCACCGAGTTTCTCGGACTTAGCTTCAGATGGAGAGCAGAGCGTGGAGGCAGGGAGGTAGCTGAACGCACTTGGCCTTATCTTCGACAGTCGCTTTCTTGTTGGGCCAGTCACACGTACACTCATCAGCCACCACCCACGTACGTATGACTGTCTCGAGCCAATAAGCCACCTTGATGCTCAAATAGATAGACACATATAAAAAGAACGAGACGGCAAAAGGGGAAAGACTGAACTGTCAAGACGCTAACATAAAATTCTTTCTACAGTTGACTTAGTTTGCTGGAACAAGAAGTCTATTGTACTACCCGGTCTGCCTGGGGTCAAAGTTTGGCACATGCTAATATTAGAACAGTTTTAGTTCCTTTATTCTATACAGTTCTGTATTGTCAGTTTTTGGCTATTTATCTTACCAGGATGTGGACAGGTTCTAAATGCACTCTTGCAACCTGGATAAAAAGCAGAATGTGAGTACTTCCAAGAATGGATAATGATTAATATAGAAGGTGACATAATTCTGCTTCATTTTATTATGACAGTGATTACAGACAGCACCTTAAGATATGCTTACACAAACAAAACCAGTGGCTTCATCACCTAATGGGAGAACTATGTTTCAACTTTTTTTCAAAAAAGGAAAACTGCACTTCTTTTGAACTTTTACTTTTGAGGATACAACCAGACAGACTGCCTCTGTCACAATGTCGAGTTGTAACAAAGTTGTTCTTTAGGTCAGTTTTACGGCATCGAGACCTTGATGCAATTAAGCTGTAAAGCAGAACAGCACCAGGGAGAGGGTTGTAAAAGAAAAAGAAAGATTTCATTTCCCTTCATTACCTTGATCTTGATGTCACATTTTTCTAGCTCATATACATACTTATGAGTTGGAATTGTGTGTTGGTTTAAAAAAAAGAAAAAAGTATTTATTTAACATATTAATGTAGAAAACAAGCTTTTCCAAACGCCTTTTGATGTAATTTGCAATAGTTGTAATTAACCTTTACTTCCTCAGTCTTGTGGATGTAAAACTATCGAGAGGTTTTTTAAGCAGACCGTTTCAACAGATCAGCTCTTCCCCTTAATGATTTCCGGCCAAAGCTTGTCAACTCGGAGGTGTGTGTGTGGGTGGCCAAAATGCCTTAACGCGCCGAATACCAGCCTGATTTGAAATGTCTGACATTAAAACCACGAAAGACTTGTCAGGAAATTCATAGAGCAGCAAGTACACGAATGGGGGAATATGCTATTCTTTAGTACTTTTTTTTTCTGACTGCATTCACATTCCTACCTCATATTAGAGATGTAAAAGAACACTCAATGTGTTTTAGTATTTACAGAACAGCTTTCGAGAGATAATATGCAGCTCTGATATAAGGTGAGCTTCAGCAGAAGTGTTTGCACTGTGGTTAGGGTGTGGTCAGCCGTCCCTGCCCTGTTGTTTTTCTAGCCATCAGAATTGGCACTCTGCTCACACACTGATGGGTCATCAGGGTTATGCAGTACGTAAATTCACAGAAGGGTCTGGAATTTCCAAGTCTGTTTAAGTATAAAAAATAAAGAATACGCCATTTGGAGTTACCAGTGCAGCCAAAATGTTAGCGCTGTGTAAGAAAACATGGGCCATAGTTAGCTCGATGTCGTCGAATGCGAGGCATTAAGTGTGTCGTGGAGCTAAATGCACACGCCTACGCAGAGCTGCCTCTACGTCTGTATGTCACAGCCTGCGTAAATGCGAGTTTTCCAAGGGCTGGGTCGACAATCACAAATATAAACACTGGTTAGCTAAGGATTCTAAGTCAACAAAGAAAGGTAGATGCAAATTTGATTAAGATTTGTGTTAGATTGTTGACATGTCCATCATGGGTGAGACGGTAATTGTAAGTCTGGGCATTTAAAAGCACTGTAGTTTTGGCACTGATCTCCTGCACCAAAAGCAATTGAGTAGAAATTTGAGTCTGCAAAAGTATGGGAGTTTGAAATGGCAAATGTGTAGGAGGCCTGGATTGGGAAGTTGTTGAAGGAAACTTGAGGTTACCGTTTCTCTTCATTCTGTGTGTTGCGTCCACATAAAATCATCTGCCTCCGAGAAATCCATGTTCTGCGCACACAGCTGCATGCAGACTTCTGTGGTTGAGGGGGCGGGACGTTTATTGAATGCATTTGAGAAGATTACTCAGACGTGATACAGTGGATCGTCTGTTCCAGACAGACCTGACAATGGATTTATAAAGCTCAGGAAGAAAGAATAATACTAATTATAATAACAATAAAAACAATGGTAATGGTAACAACATTAATAGCAATGTCTTCCTGTGCCTTTTTTGGCCTGCAAGAGTAACAGAAACGGAAACCTGCCAATCTATTTTCTAATCAGAATAACATCACATCATAAGCCAATGTTCAGTTGAGATTGCCTATACAATTTCATGATTTTAATGACAGACCTTTGCCTTTTGATAAGACGTTGATTATTACAACATGTCCTTAACCTTAGTCATTACATTTTAAATGTCAATTGCCTCTATGATTATTATTTTACTATCCCCTTCACGTGTACTGTATTCATTTACCTTTTGTAAAACGTTGAATTTGTGGATTATTTACCATGTCACCACCAGGGGGCAGGCTTGATTCTAATTTATAACCAAGGTCATCTAAATGATTTGTAGTAAACTGTTTTTTTTTCTACCTGTGTGAAAAAACTCACAGCTCTATTATTGATTATGTATAATTATGGATTATCATGCATTAAATAGGAAGAGAGGGCATCTTCCCTCCCACCTTCTCACCCATTAAATACAGTTTAATACATTTCTGAGACAACTGAAATAACACTTGGAGCACATGATTTGACACATAAAATCACCAAAGGCTTATTTATTTATTTATTCAACACGATTATTTAAGTTTAAGTTCCGAAGATGCTTCTCAAATTTGCATCTCTCTGCATTTCCTCTTTACTAATTTTGTCTCATTAAATAAAAGCAGTCATTGCTTCTTAAAATGAACAATTGCCAGAGGCCAGTAAACAAAAGAAATGTAAGATTATTGGGACCAAATGTTAGATGTTGAAGTCAGCAGCGAGGAGATGGAGGCTGCGGCCGTGCGGTTTGAGCTGCTCTCAGACAGATAATGTGTGTAGTCACCCGCCCTATCCCCCTCCCTCTGCCTCCCACATCAACACCATCCCTCCGGGCAATATGAGACGTCTGGGAGAGCAGAGGGGTGAAACTGGAGAGATGGCGCAGTCACTGGCCCATGTAATAGAACGATAGAGGAGTGTGCCGGCATGAACATGCACGCACACATATGCACACATACACACACGCGCACACACCTTGGTAAATTACATGTGAATATGCTGAGCGGATTGATTTCGGAGTGTTTAGACAGCAGAGAAACCAGCAGTCCAGCATTTAGTTTGTCGAAATTGTGTTCTTTTTTTATGTTCTTACCATTTCCTTTTTACAATTAGGGGGTTAGTTTAGTTTTAATAAAAATAACTTTTCAGAGTAGAAAATGCTTAACATCAAATACAGATCAAACAAATTATAAAAGCAATGCAGACCCACAAGTGAGGGGAGTTTCTGTTTCTCTTTTCTCGTCTTTATACTAGATTATTAGATGATTTACCACAATCTTGTGTGCTTTAAGTGTGTATGTCCATGCTGTCTAGAAAAGCTCACATTGTTTTTCTGTTCACCCTCAGCAGGAAAAGCATGGCACGTATGATGCATATGAAAGGTATACCTGTATGGTATCAATACGATACCGATGTACGTACTAAAAGTACTTTTTAACTCACCATGATCCTTCTGGAAATAGTAACTGTTATGAACACACACCTGTATTTTTGTAGACAAGCTGCTTATAGCTGTACATACATGTATTAGTTGCATAAGGCTTGTAAATGCAGGATGCAGATATTTCCCAGTCCCCAGGATTGTAATTTGTCTGTGTTTACAAGTTGCGCAGAAGCTTTAGCAGCTTCCTGTCATATGATCTGTCTCCAAGAGGTCTGGACCAAACACCTGTCGTCAGGAAACAAGGTTGGGTGGCCTGGATCTCTTATTAGGGGGCAGGAACTGCAGCATTATACTAGCAAACATGTAAACACAAGCATGAACACAGGCAGATGGTCATACAGTACAAAGACACTGTCTATGTATCTGCCTACTATTTGTATGTGTCTCTGTCAGCCTCATATAAACTCTTTTAAAACAATGTGTTTGCTAATTTCAATCAGCTCAACAAAAGTATAGTTTGTAAACCAGTTTTATATGATTTTAAATCAGCTGGCCAACAGTGCAACATTCACATGACGATAATGAACAAATGGCACATTGTCTGGCAGCGCATGGGACACTGTACACAGTTTGAGAAGCAAAGCAGGCAGAATGTCATAAATCATTGTTAACTTGATGCCTATTCATTCCACAACTGTCCACCTGATGATGAGGCTTTATAAATGTCTCTCTACCACTAGATGGCACTGTGTTGACAGCGATTTCCCCCTCTCAGAGCACACTGACCTTATTCCCTATCTATCTAATTACACATTAGACCTGTAATATGCCATTCCACATCCATGGGTCTCAGATGAATGGTTTCCCCCTCCCTGCCTTTTCTCATCTCTCTCTCTCTTCTCCTATCCTTCCCTTTTTTTTCCCTCCCCCATCTTCACACTGTTCCGGCCAGCTTCCCTCAATTACTGTCACGGGCAGGCCACAACATCGGGGGAGGCTCAATGTGTAGATTTGAGGGGTGGGGTGGGAGAGCAGTGAAGGAGGAGATGTGTATATGGATGTGATGGGAGGAGGAGACAGTTTGTGACTTACCGGTGCACGGTATATGTTTACAGGTGTGGGTGTGGGTGTGGGTGTGTGGGTGTGGGTGTGTGTGTGTGGGCATGCATGCTTGAGAGTTTGTTTGATATGCCCATGGGGCAGTTGCTTGCCACACAACATGGCTGTTGTAGCAACGACACTGTGACAACAACAGTTTGCCATTTGTGAAAGATAAACGCATTTCACGTAGAATAAAACTCCTGCCCTTCGCTAGTTGTGTTAAAAATATAAAAAGCTGTAGCATATAATGACACCAGCTGCAATGGTTGTTGGTATTAGACTGTATGTTCAGTGTTGAAATCAGGTTAAGAGCGCCATGTTTTTAGATGTTTTTATACTGTACAGGACACATGTTGATACTTAAAGTTAATATGATTTGACAAATTACTTTTATATTTGAGCATAGCTCATTATGTTTTTATTTATATAATTGTTTACACTTTCCACCTCGATTTGTCTTCTTAAAGGCTCTGTTTCAACTCAGCTGCCAAATGTAAAAGTAAGTTGACATCACATTGTATAATACATTGTGAACCTTTTGCCATTTTTGATGACTGCCTTTCTAAGACGTGTCTTTCTTAATCCCTTTCGAAATAGTAAAATCTCAATTTAATGTCAGCTTAATGAGATAAAGCTTAGATTTGAGTTTTTAGACAGCCAACAATACATTTTTATTTAAATTTTATTGATCACTTTTAAGGCCCGCCTGGGTCTGGCCTCGGAGTACATTAGCGAAATGCTAAAGGTATATGAGCCAACTCGCAGCCTTAGATCCTCTGGTGGGGCCCTCCTGGCCGTTCCGAAGTCGAGGCTTGAATCAAAGGGTGACCGTGCTTTTGCCATCAAGGCCCCTCGACTTTGGAACAACCTGTCGGAGGAGATAAGGCTGGCAGAATCAATAACTTCTTTTAAATCACTTCATAAAACCCATTTTATAGAATTGCTTTTAAATGATGTTGTCCTTTTTAAGTTAAAAAAAAAGTGATCTATTGTGCAGTTCTTTTGTCCCCATGTTTTTTTTGTATATTTTATATATTTGTTTGTTTTCTACACTTCTTTTTGGCTATTTGTTTGGTTTGGTTGTGTTTAATACACACACACACAGACAGACAGACAGTTTATTTGTTTATGTATTTGATGGCATAATGACATAAGTTACAATGTGTATTTTGATAGCTGTCAAAATGTTTTAATACTCTAAGTTGGGCCAAATCCAGGAGTGTCAAACACCCTGATCACTAGCATTCGCCCATTTTAAAACATTCAATTTAATTACTTTTTGAGCCTGTAATGGCAACATTAATGGTTCATTATTTGATGTCGGCATCAAAGGTGTCAACTAATTTTACATTTCTCTCTTTAGTTTAGTTTTATTGCACAACTTGGGTTGCTCAAATTCACTGTTTTGTCACTAAACAGCAGAGTCAAAGAACATTTAAGGGGGTAGGAGGCGTGAATAGGCTTGAACATTAAGAGGCACTTAAGATGAATGAACCATTAATAAATAGAGGCTGGATAAGGGTTTAAAGATGTAAATAGTTTTAGTTAAATAATTTTCCAATAGATATCAAATACATTTATAATATTAGCTCTGTTCTTGTCTGAATACCAACACCTGAGACATTTTCTTTCTTTTTCCTAATGCAGCAATCATTTCTGCGTGTGCGTGCGTGCGTGCGTGCGTGCGTGCATGCGTGTGTGTAAACGTCTCTTAAAGGTCTACAGGTCAGGCAATAATTCTCCCATTCCTCAGATATCTTCATAATAAACTGAGGCAGGCTTGCTTCATTAAGAAGCCTGTTCACGCCTCCTACCCCCTCAAAATACTTCATACATAAAATCCCTAATTTCCTGTCTGGGTGAGTGTAAGTAATTGAATCATTTGACACAGAAGAATAGATAAGTATCATTCACTGGAGGTGTCTTCACAGCCTATGCAGGGCTGTGGCCACAGATTTTAGTGCGTACCCATCGTATAGTATGAGATTCTGGCTTATGTTTAGTTGGACCCAAAATGGCAATTCATTAGGTTATATACTGTACATCACGGGTCACTAACAGGCTGATCCAGACCCAGACGCTGTTGTATCCGGACCCTGGACCTATAACCGATTGATAGTTGAGAATTCTTAAAAGTTGACAGAGCGCTAATATTTTAACTGGCGCAGCTTTTCCAGCCTTTACGGCACTCGTTCAGCAGACCAGGAAACACATTGACCAATCACATGCATGTTAATCACATCACATGATGCTACTCTGCCAATCAAATATGCATATTCTGTTCAGCATCGAGGCTTGAGTGATAGAGAGACGGTATGAAAGGGCATAACAGTTGGTAAAGTCCGTGAGTGAGAGAAGTTACTTCACATGGCGTTCTCCAAAAAGAGAAACGTGGACAGCGAGACCAGAGACTTCAACCAGAGTCTTTAGCCAGTCTTCTATGTTTTCAAAACCTTTCAGTCATGTTGTTTTTTCATTAAAAAAATAAATCCAACCCTTATTGTAATTTGAAATGAGAGAAGAATATTTTTTTTTTTTTTTTTTGGAGTATGTCTAATTCATCCATTTAATTTGAAAACTGGTAATTAATATTGTTGATTATTTCTTTTTTTCTTTCAGTCACTTCATACAGATGTTGAAAGTACTGCTGGCTACTTCAATACACATGGGACTACATCATAGCACGAGTTCGACATTATTGTCTTGTACCGGACCTTTGCATGAGGACATTTTCTCAAAGTGGACCTTGTTGAAAATCAGTTGAATACGCCTGCTGGACATCATTAGTATTGTTTCATATTAGGTGGAATGGTTTGTGTGACATTTTAGAAGATGTGTGATCCAGTCTTTACTGCAATCTCTTTTACTCTTTGTCTGAAAGTAACACTTGTCTGTGGCACACTTTTTTTTTTAACATACTTAAATTTTTGCATACATATTGTTATTCTACTACTGCTAATTCTAACTACTGCTACTACTTAACTTTTGAATATCCATTTGTCCTGGAAGAGTAGTCCGTCCTCGGTTTCTCCTCCTAAAGCATTCTTCCTTTTATTTGAGCTGCGCCTGCGGCATGACTCTCGGGATGCCAATGTTGGTCTGTTGGTCCACCACTTTGGGCCAGACTGAAATATCTCAAGTATTTGGAGGATTGTCAATAATTTTTATAGAAATTTGTGTTCTCCAGAGGATTAGGCTGGCTGACCTTTTGTGATCTCTGGACTTTTTAGTTAGCGGCACCATGAGGTTCAGATTCATGCTTTCAAGGGAAATTGCTTTACAACTATTTGTTTGAATGCCATGAATCCATCTTCTAGTTACGTGTGTGCGTGCGTGCGTGCGTGCGTGTGTGCGTGTGAGAACGGATCCACCAGCTTTCCCTCTCGGGACATTATTACACCAGAATTCTTTTTTTGTCCAAACGGTCTACTTTATGACCAAATACATTACATTTATTTAGCTGACACTTTTATTTCAAATTACTTTTATTAAGTTCATTTAATCATGTTGGTACATGATTGGAATGTAGGAATTCAACTTTATGAAATATAGTGTATGTATACTGTATATAGTTTTGTGGTGCCGTGTCAGACAAGGTTGGTGCATCTGCCTCTAGTGGAGCTGAAGTAACTGATGTTGCAGGGTTAAATTTTGGGGAGCGCAGAGAGCTGCTGCTGTTGGAAATTAGAAAACTGAAACTAGAAGATTGCAGGTTGAGTGTGAGAGATGGTCATAGGCCTTCACAGGATTTTGATGTTGCCGCTAATCTGAGGTTGGTTCCTCCATTTTGTGAACAAGACCCAGACACTTTTTTCTTGGTTTTTGAGCGGATGGCTGAGCGTAGAGGCTGGTTGGATCTGAGTGTATGCTACTGTTACAATGCATTGTTACGGGAAAGGCGCAGCAAGCGTATTCGGCGCTCAATGTAGCTGATAGTAAAATGTATGTCTGTCAAGGCTGCAGTGTTAAGAGCCTATGAGTTAGTGCCTGAAGCATACCGCCAAAGGTTTATGTCGGAGAAGTCTGGGAGGCAGACACACATGGAGTTTGCCAGGGAATTAACCACACACTTCAGTCGTTGCTGTACGTCACTGGGGGTTCATTTGTTTGAGGCTTTGTATGATTTGATCATTTTGGAGCAGTTTAAAAATACTGTGCCTCATCACATTGCGACACATCTAAGTGAGCGTAAGGTCAAGACAGCGGCAGAGGCAGCTATTCTGGCAGATGAGTATGTGTTGACGCACCGTGCGGACTTTGAGGGCAGGCCTCGGGATGATGCTCTATACGGAGGAAACGGCGGTAAATTTCAACCCATAGGGAAACGGTGGGAGGAAGGAGCCGGTCCTCGGCAGGGTAGACTGGTAAGAACCGTACGTGGTCAGCTGCCGGTTGAGACGAATGACCAGTGTCGTTACTGTAAGGGCAGAGGACATTGGAAGGCTGAATGCCCTGTTACGACAGGTTTCAACAGTGGTTTCAATAGTAGCAATGTTAGACCGGCTGCATTGGCTGTTCCGGTCCGAGCTGTCAGTCATGTTAGTTCTCCTCGTAGCTTTCGTTCCTATGAGCAGGGAGAACCTGGAGTTGATTGCAGTTTGGAAGAGTCTGGGTTCTCAGGTTTTGTGTCTACTGGCCACGTGTCACTGCCTGGGAGTGATGTCAAAGTACCGGTAAAAATACTGAGAAATACAGGGGCAGTTAATTCTTTCATTGTGAGTTCTGTGCTGCTTTTTTCTCACGAAACAAAAAATGGGGAGTGCATTTTAATGTGCAGTATGGGGTTAAATATACTGCCGGTCCCATTGCATAAGCTGGTGCTCGACTGTGGTTTGGTTCAGGGTGAGGTGGCCATGGGTGTATGTCATGCATTACCAGTTAGGCGTGGATATCATTCTGGGAAACCACCTGGCTGGTCATCAAGTATGGGCCGATGGTCCGCCGCGTCCTGTTGTAACATCTTTTCCAAAGTTAACTGATGAGAGTGCACAGTCTTTTGTTTGTTTCCCGAAGCGACTTGGTGGTCGACCAGCGGGCTGATCCTGCTCTAAGAGAGCTGTTTGACCAGGCGCTCTCGTGGGTCAAGGGAGAGTGCTGCAAAGGGCTATCTACTGCAAGATAAGCTGTGGGATCCCTGGGGGGAACCTCAATTTTATGGGGGGAGGTGTGACGACCTTCCTCCCATGCCCTAGGGGTCGCTGTTGGATTCTATTACAGGTGCAGTTTCGGAGTGTCGTCAGCCTGGATGAGCAACACCTGAGTTGGAGTGGCCTAACCTTAAAAGACTGTCTGCATTTGGCAGCTGGGGCTGTCTCTTCGCTGGGGGAAGGACATCCAGTGTGTCACGGGCACTGCCACCATTTATCTGTTGATCTGTCTCTTTGTTCCGTTACTTTTATTTTACTTAGTTCTACTTATGTGATTGTTAAAAATAAATTGCTTTTGCTTAGCAGCTGCTCATTTGTCTCCCTCTTTTGTCGCAGGCTTGGAGCCTGGTTGTGACACGACAGTCAATATTTGGTAAACGGTAGCTAAGCCGCCTTTTTATTGCGGGAGTAGCAAGTTGATTGGCAGGAGCAGAGCGTAGTAGACGGTAGGGGTCGGATATTTTTACCCTGTATGGTTTGACTAAATATGGGAAATACCATTCCCATCAGCCTCAGCTTTTTTGTTTAGAATTTGTAAACGTTAGCTTCTTAGCATGTTAAACCAAGATGGTGACCATGGTAAACATTTCCCGGTTTGTACATCCTCCATTGCATTCGCCGCCTCCTCGGCTTGTGTCTTAGTCCCTTCCCATGGGAGATACGAGCGCAAAGAGGCAACAACAAAATGAGACATCCTTATCTGAGAGCCTTCATTTAAAAGCAACGTCAATTAAATATGACCAGAGGCACAGCTCCATTTTTATAAGAACTTGTATACTTCAATTCACACTGTGGCATTTGTGTATTGTGTAAAGGACGACATATTTTTGTAAGAAAAGTATTAATAACTTTTCTAACACTGTATTTAGTTTTTTGTTTTTGTTTATTACATGATTGATCCGTTCCTTACTCCTCTGAATGCAAAACACCTGCAGTCATTTTTGAACCAATAGTTAGGCAATTATTGAATCAAGGACCTGACAACTTGGTTGTGTGTCACGCCTCTTGTATACGTCTTGGGTGCAGAGAAGGATAAACTTTTACATCCTTGCTTATTGCTCTTCCGGCAAGCCCCCTCGCTCCTCTTGAATCGTTTTTAAGGAATTTTCACATTTTTCAAGATGGAGCGCCGAGACTGATTTACGGGTCACATTTATCTACAAATTACTAAAATGGGAATGATTCTTAAAGTATGACTATCTAAGTTTCTTCTCCAGCTCATTAAATCACTGCAAACATCTGAAGACTTGACAGATATCTTGGCACATCTGCAGCCTTTGATTGGAGAAGTGCCTCACCAGAGAGCAGTGGCATTTAATGTTGCACTGCATGGAGACGGCGCTCAGGGGGCGGGGCTTACGGCTCCGGCGGAGCAGCAGCTGCTGCAGCGCTCTCTGACCAGGGGAGACATGGCCGGAGCTCAGGAGCTCTTGCCGACCGTCCTCTGCTTGTAGAAAAAAAAGACACCAGGAGTGTAATCTGGAGCTACTTTGGAAACAGTGCAGACTGTGAGGGAAAGCCCACTGACACCGATAGAGCCGTCTGTAAAACGTGCTTTAAAGCAATACAGACAAAGGGAGGTAACACGTCAAACATGGCCAAGCAGCTGTCAAGCAGACAGCCCGAACTTTTTAAAGAGTTTAACGAACGACTGGTAAGCAAATGTGATTATAAACATGAAAAACCCCAAGCTCACCTATATACAGCCACGAGTGGCAATAGCCTAGTTTGACTACAAGCATTTATGATCATGAGGTCAAAATGCACACAAAAGTGTACCAAATGAAACACGATTGATGGAAAATGGTGACACGCTGGTGAAGCCTGAGAGTGGATCTTGAGCCACATAGTTCAAGATTATTAATAAGTGCATTTTTCAATGAAGGGGAGAAATTACCCCTTAATTATGTGTCAATCTTTAATGTACCCATATGATAGCTTTAGTTTTTTTCCACCTCAAACACACATCTGTAAAATTATTATTAGTAGTATGGAGTATTATCTACAATTGCTCATACTTATGGAAATAACTATATAGTCATCTAGACAAAAGACCTTTATAGCCGTGTATGATCAATGCTATGATGGCACCATATAGTTTTCATTAATATCTTGCTGTATGCTAATACTAATATTAATGCCATTTGTCAAGTGTTCAAAAAGCTGGGCAGAAACAAGCTGGTCAAAAAGGGAACCATACAGATGTTTTATTTACTACTATCATAGATAAATATACTAGTATCGTATTTATGGTATCATATCGAATTCTAGTATCGTGATATTAATGGCAGGTATCGTATCGAAATCATAATTTTGGTATCGCGACAACCCTAGTGGCATTACACGCGACCGTTCACTGTGCTTAACTTGATTAAATTATTCAGTCACCTGGAAATGACCGCAAGCTGCTACAGGAAAAAAAACAAATGCCACACAACTCGGAATACATATTTTATCCTTAAAATGCAGTGTGAACTCTGTTGTGATACATTGCAGTGAACTGCTGCTGTGGCTGATAGACGCCGGCCGATAGCTGTGAGTATTACTACAGCTGTGGGAAGACATCACTTTGGCCGTTCCTGTTGCTGTGATTGTGGCTGCAAACATCGTTGTGCTTATCTATTATTATGTCTATGACACAGTAGTTTATAATAGATTAAACACTAACCACATGTAAGGGTTGTATGTCTGCAGGGAATAGACGTGGTTGTGCTGGCTGAGTGTTGAGAAGCACTGTGACTTCATATCCGGTTGAGCACAACGATGCTCTCTTGGTTAAGGTTAATAGGAGTGGTTGAGAGTAGTCGCAGTACAGCTACCTAGCCATATCCATAGCCTCATAGATTCAACCACAAATGCAGGCAGTCCAATCCATAACTCTATCCAGAATCCACAGCCTCAACTATCACAGCGAGGCAGAGCATTTGGAGCTGGGCTCACAGCCAGTGGCTGTATGCTGTCAGAGCTCGGCCGTTTGAATGGAGTAATGAGCAATAAATGCATAATGTAAAACGTCACGTCATCGCTTCGTTCTGTAGGCTACGCAGAATGTTTTCCTTCACTGGCTGTGTATTAAATCTAGACTGGACCAACACAATCAACTGGTCTTATGGATCAGGAGGAATGCAAACAATATTGTGCAACGCAAAATGTAATTCAAGTGAATGCAAAATCCTCACACTGTGACCTTGACCTTTGGGGCCTCTGTACTTGGAGACGCCCACACTGTGGGTGTATCAGATATCTATAATGCTTGAGGTTGTGCTTGCGCAGTTAAGTTTGGGTCTTACGTATTGTTACCTGCTATTTTGTGGTTCAGATTGCAAATTTGCTCGAGGAGAAATGGGAGTGTTCTTTTTTTTTTGTTGTCACAAATAGAATTTGAATTTACTTCTCTCAGACATCTAGAGAAGAAGAGGTAGAAATTCAGAGAATCTGAATGAATTTTAGAGAAATTCATAGTTTGATGAATCATTGGACTTTTTGCGACCTACTTTAAAATACATTTTGTCTGGACTAATACATTGTAATCTGTTGGCTACTGAACTGCTCCATCGGAACAGCTGGAGGTTAAGTGTCTCACTGAAAGCTGACGTGCATGGATCGTATTTGCATACACTTTCTCTGGCTCTTTCTAGCCCTGCCCAGATTTTCACAACAAGTCCAGGTACTTAAACTGGGTTCATATTGGAAAGGAGCCCATTTGTCTTTTTGCACGGCTCGTATGTCATGGCTTCAGTTGCCCTTATGCAAATACAGTATGACTGTACACATGAGACCTCTTCATTATGTCATAATCATGCAGTGTGAGGAATGCAAAAAAAGTCATTATCCTACCACAGTTTAGGTAGAGTAAAATATTTGATTTTTTTCACTGTTTAACCCTTTTGCCGCCAGTGATGACATGAATATTACAGATTTTATAACATTTTTTGGTAAATTAGATCTGGTTTTGTTACTCTGAATTTACCAAAAATCATTCCTGTACGCTCGACGCGAATGTCCTTTTTCAAATTATTCTTATTTTTTTACATCAGCTCCTCTAATCTGTGCTTCTGCTGCAGAAAGAGGTTGGAAAGGGCTTTTTTTGGGGGGCGGGGGCTACAGAGGAGGGGGTGAAAGGCTGAGGAGTGGGGTGAATCTGTAGTGCATTGTGGCTGCACATTAATTGAATGGGCTTGGGTCCTGAATCCCTAATTAGGGACAATGGCTGTGACATGGGCAGCGCAAAAGCAGGGAGCTCTTCTGAGAGGTAAGTGGGGTGTTGAAGGACAGCCACGGGAAAGCACCTCAGACTCCTCTTATACGGCGTCCTCCAAAAGCCTTAAGAGACTATTGTGTGAGTGTACGGGCGCACACACACATACAAATGAAAGGGAGGTGGGGTGGAATAGGGTGTAGAAGCGAGATGGCGCTCCAGCAGCCTCTTTTCGTCTCTTCCTTCTTCCAGCTCATTGACTGATGTCACAGAGAGAGGAGGGAGCTGCACCGCGGGGAAGAGGAGGAGGGGGTGGGGGGGTGCGCAAGACTGAGTGACGTGAGAGAGCCAACCAACGTCAAGGGAAGAAAAATAAACACCTTGCTAAGCCCATCAGGCTGTGGCGGTGTGTTCATGAGTGTGTGTTCGCAGTTGTATGTATGCACAACATGAAATTGGTCTGTTTGTGTGAGAGTCACATTTTGTTGTTGTCAAATAGGTGACGGCATGTTGCAATTTAACAAGTTCATTTGGAAATGCATCTCTGATGGACACAATTACACAAAACACCCATTTTAAACCTTTTTTATTATCAGTTTGAGTCAGAGAGATATACTAGAAATTTGAATCCAACTGAATTGAAGCAACTATATGTTGAAATAATGTCTGAAGATACACACAGGGACGCACAAATTCTAGAGATTAAAATATATATATATATTAGGGCTGGGCAAGTTAATGCGTGAATATCGCGTTAACTTTAGTTAGTCGTAGTTCAGACCTGGCGTCTCACGGCTCTCCCAGTCCTGCCCACATGAGGTCAATCAAACATGAAAAATTAATAAATAAGATAAACGCCATGAACGCATTACCGCGGCACTGCTTTCTCTTTAATGGCGATTCATGTTGATGCGCGCGCGCTGCCGCAGCCTGACTTTGTTACGCACCAGACTGGCAGCGTGACGAAGTGAGTCTGACGTAAAGCACGTATTGTTCTGTAGCTTCTGTTCTCAACAAGCAGCGGTGCTGCCGCGAGCCACTTCACATGCGCTCACAGATGGGCAAATACACTACATGAATATGTACTGGCAGGTTCTGCGTCCAGATTAAAAGTTAATCGTGCATGCGCAAAGCTCCTAACCCCACGGTCTGATCCATGCAAAGCACTTTAAAGCAGCATCACTTCTGGATCTTTGCTCTTCTCTCAAAGAGGACAACTTTCCTCACATCACAAGATGTTCAGTGCACTTGTTCAAGCCAACACAGACTGGACTTTTATCACTGAGGTAGAAAAACTGACAAAAGGAGTGGTTTGTCCCTCACAGGGACCCTTACTACTTAACAGTACCTGTTAAAAAAATAAATAAATAAACTATATATGTATGTTAACTTGCTGTTGCTCCAGAGTGCCTATTATATTGTTCTGATAACATTACTTTAAAATGAAAGCATGCAATACACTCGTTTTTTACTTCATTGTTGAATTTGGCGCATAACGCCAAATATATATATATATATATATATATATATATATATATATATATATATATATATATATATATATATATATATATATATATATTAGGGCTGGGCAAAGTTTAAAAAAATTAATCGCGATTAATCGCATGATTTTTCTGCAATTAATCGCGGTGTATATATATCTATATAGATATAGATATAGATAGATATCTATAGATATCTATCTATAGATATCTATCTATAGATATCTATAGATAGATATCTATCTATAGATATCTATAGATAGATATCTATCTATAGATATCTATAGATATCTATCTATAGATATCTATATCTATAGATAGATATCTATATATCTATATATATATATCTATATCTATATATAGATATATCTATCTATATATATATATCTATATCTATATATAGATATCTATAGATATCTATATATAGATATATATAGATATCTATATATAGATATCTATATATAGATATCTATAGATATATCCTGATGGTGAATTTGTTGAAATCCCCTTTCCTTGAGTTAATTGCATGTGCCAGGTGTTTTTAAGATTAACCTTTTTAAAACAAGCTTATACAACTTCTTTTCTTTCCATTTGTATGAATCAAATGTAAGCATGTTTGTTTAGTTATTAAAGGACATTTCAACATTTGTTGGGGCTGAAGACTACAAGTCTCTGCTTGAAGCTAGTAACTTGAGGCACCACCTAAATCTCCGACCACTGTTGCCAGTCAAGTTGCATTGTGGGTAATGTAGGCATACTTTTGACAAGAAAGAAGAATTTGTTCAATAAGAAATTTTTCGTGTCATCCATTTCGATGCTTTTTATGCATCTGTCTGTTCCATTTTCCTAAGCACGATACCTCAAGAACTCCTTCAGGCAATTTACTCAAATTTGTCGCTAACCTCCAAATGGACGGGTTGATTTTTGGGTTTAAAGGTCAAGTTCATTGTGACCTCACAAAACAAGTTTTCAAGAATGGACATGTTGATTATGACAATTTCCCACAAAGGTATAATAAGATAAAAACTATAAAATGATGACATTTTGGACAAACAGACTTCACAACACAATTACCACCTTGCCTTTTTTTGTATTGTTCTTCATGAGTCGGACAATGTTATGGATGCTCTTCAGGACACTCTTATAAATGATCCCTATGAAGTAGACATCACTCTTTCAAGAGCATGCCTAAATTTAAGTTGGCTTAATTAGATGTTTCTTGATGCTGTGCCTGCCTGCACCACAAAGATGAGGAAGTAAGCAAGGTGCCAAGTGTGGCGTTTGAAAGTGTCGTCACTAGTTGGCTTAACGTAAAGGTGAAACAGCTTTGATGTTCCAACCAACATCACAAGTAAAATAGGGTGTATCAAGCTGTTTTTTTATTTTAATAAAGATGAAAAACCTGGAACACATCCGACAAACCATTCCTCTTTCTTTCTTTATGGTACTATTGAGACATGCCAGATATTCCTCCAGACATGTATAACCCAGGCTACTGGAAGACTCAACTTTCTCTAAACAATGTGAACACTTTAAGTCTTACGTTTTCACAATAAAACATTTTAATTGTGTGCACGAGAAGAGAAGTGAGGATTTGAGAATGGAGTGTTAAGACGACAACATCCGCTGTGTGTTGTAATGACTGTGAGACATGACAGGATTTACAAACCGCTGGGGAAAATCAAACGTTGGCCAGAACCAATTCATGATTCCCAGCAGCTAGTTTATGTGTGTTTAGCCTGGTCAATCAATACGGTCTCCAATGCTGTCTGCAGCCCTTCAGGTGTGGGGTAACGAGAGGATGTAGAACAGCTGCGTGTGATCGTGTGTGTGTGTGTGTGTGTGTGTGTGTGTGTGTGTGTGTGTGTGTGTGCCTGCCTGTCTGTCCCACAGAGAGACACAGCTGGATCCTCCAGGCCAAGGGTGTCAGCCAGCCAACCAGCCAGCCGGCTCACCCTTCCCTCCGTCACTGTGCTTCTTCCCCCTCCCCTCCCTCCTACGGGCATCATTATGAGCGGGAGAAAGCTCACAAAAACCCTCTCCTCCCCCAACTCCCACTGCACCATGGTCGTGGAGAGAGGTGGAAAAATAGAAGGGAAAAAAAAAAAAAACGAGTCAGGTGCTAAATGTGAACGTGGATTAGTTTCTATGCCAACGGTGGGAGGACGCACTCACGCAGCCAGCCAGCCAGCCAGGGACCCTGCAAGACACTTGTTTTTGTCCCTCTTGTTTTCTCTTCTCGCCTGCCCTCCCCTCCCCTCTCCTCCGTGCTCTCTCTATCAGTAGGGGAGATAAGGCTGGGCCCTGTGCCTGGTATTAAACCTTATCTCTCCAGCTGGGGCTAAGGCCTGCTGGATTTGGCTACACAGGCGCACCAGTTCAACTCAAACATGCTTTTTTTTAATGGCCACCCATTAGCATCGCTTGCCACCAGACGTCTCGACGTGGTTTAAAATGGGTCTGTTGAGTTTTTTTAGTTTCTATCCTGCGCCTGCTTAAGTCCTAAAATGTGTTATCTCTCTCTAAACTTTTATATTCGTGCAGATAAATGTTTTAATTGATAGATTTACTTTCCCCATTGTGTTCACGCTGTCTTTCCGCTGGTGCTACAACCACCGTTTCCTTTGTGTGATATTTCCTCCTGATGCTGCTGTCCCTCTCTCTGTAAGGGTTGAGAGAGAAGCAGAGAGCCTTGGTGGGTGGGAGGGTGGATGGGGAGCGATAGACAGGAGAGAGAAGACAGACAGAAAAGATGGAGACGGGGGCAAAGAAAGGGAGAAAGCAGGAGAAGGAGACAGAGGCGAGGAGACGGGAGGGGAGGAAGGTGCACACGCATACACTCAGGGAAGGTAGGCAGGGAAGCAAGCAGGAAGGGGTTAAGGTGAAAACAATAACAAGGGGAGCGGGGAGCGTGCGTCTGTGTGCGGCTCCCTGGAAGTGTCAGGCTCTCTGTTCATTGACAGTGTCGTGCACCCGCCGCCCCGAGAGCGCCGGCAGCCTCACAAAGACAGACAGCTCGAATTAATCCCACGGGGGGAGTGCGTGACAGTTTGGCAGAGCGGAGAATTGAAAGGGAGGAGGATGCCGAGAATGGGGAAGGCGCGAGCATTTGTCAAATCATAATTAAATGATGAATCACTATTCCGTTATTAACGATATGCCCACCCGAACCTTCCTTGTTACAAAAAAAAAAAAGAGAGAGATGGAAATGGAGAAATGAACGACCACCGGCATTGTAGCCACTGAAAAATAGAGGATTTATTGCCCGCTCTTCTTATTTTACAGGGTTGTGGTCGCACACAAAGCACTAGTTTGTTGTTTATGGTTTCCAGTCTTTTCTTTACACAGAATGAAGATAGTTAAAAAAAACATTATTAGAAAGATATCCTGAAAACTGTTCATTCATAAATAACAAATACATGTTAGATGTTATTTAAAATCTAAAAAATAAAATACTTTAATCTATGGCTTAACACCATTTTTTTTGTCAAACTTAAATATTTTGCTGGGTAACTGTAATATCACAGACCCAGAACGCATCATAAAGTAGTGACGCCATTATCGTCAACTCTTTGTCCACCGGTCAATTTAGGCACTGATTGGTTGTTTATAGTGCAACATTATTAGAAATCGATGACAAGAACAGCATAAATGTTAATGTCCTGATCACACATTTTACTGAATATTGCCAGATAACCATCGTTGGTAAAACTTTATTTCACACTATAATGGGTACAGTTAAACTGTGTGAATTAATCCGCAGTTCACGCGCCTGCCGAACCGCGAGGACAGATCCGTACGGGTCACGGATCACCAGTTGGACCACGATGGCACATGTTTGTTTGGGCGTTGCCTCGCGGTGCTGGATTCAGCCTTTCTTTGCTGGAATTCTTTTGTATTAAAATTGTATTTTGTAAAATGTGAATGTACTACTTCTATACATCAATTAATAAATCTACACATTACTAGTATACTGGTATAATTAATTAATAATAATTAGTATACTGCATAAGGCTTCTCTGCCACCCCATCTGTCTTTGTGGCCTGATGGACTGTCTTTATCTCTTAATCACTTTTTAAATCTATTAGTTGGGCTCATTGTTGGCTACACCCTGAATGCCATCAGGAATGCTGGGAATATTCTAATCTGCAATGTGATTTTCACGTTCATCAACAAGCAATCGCATCGGAAACCCAACAGCCAAAAATCACTAAAACTAGGAGAGAAAGGGCCACAGTTATTTTTCTATTAGTGTGACTCTCTTCCACCCAGGACCACAGCTGACTTGTTTCCTCACTAATGGAGCTGTTAAGCCGGCCTGGACCTCTGGGTTTTATCTTTTGTATTTACAAACATTTACACATGCATAGATGGACACGTACGATTTTAGATTATGTACATGACGTTGCTCTCCTCTTTCATCCAGACACATAGTCGCTCACATTTTCCATTTGTTTTTTGTTAAATGAGTGTAAAAGTGGAATGGAGAAGAGAAAGCACTCCGCTTCAGGAAAAGTTATGAACACTAAATTGTCAGGATGAATGCACCAGAAGTCCTTGGAGATGGAAAATGAAATGTTCTCTTCAATTCAGAATGTGGAACATCATTAATGAGTTCTGTCCAGATTATGATGGAGCCCCTCACATGTCTGATTGCTCACTGAGCTTGTTTGCAGAAGTTGTTTGTACACCTGTTACCACAAGCCTCAATAAAAATGATTTCCAATATTCCCCTACGTGGTAATCAATACCAGAGCAGGGAGGGTAAATCACGCTCCTGTACGTGCTGCAAAAGCTGAAGATTAGCATGTTACATGATTTCTTTCTCGGATACTTGATGCTTCTCGTTTAATTTTTGGTAATTTTTTGTTCTGCCGTTTCTGTTGTCCTTGTGACGTATATGAATTGTGTGGCCTTTTAATACCAGTAAATCTTTGGGAAAGCTGGTTCCATTGTTGCATTTACTTCTTCGGTGGTGGTAACCACAGTTCAAGCCGGTGTACTGATGATAGATGACCGCCATGCCCTGCAATGCGTCTCGGTGCTCTCTGCTTTATGACAGCAATGGACCTCCAGATAAGATAAACTTTTCACTGAAAAAACACAACAAAGCATATTCCCAAAGCTGCATATTCCCCCTGAAACATGGCTATGGGATGGGCTTTCCCAAAATCAATTCAGTGTGCGTCTGCGTGTGTGTATATGTGGACGTAATTATGTTTTTGAGCCACTCTTAATGGATATTTGAGTTCACAAACCTTCTTTTCACAAATGCATACATATATGTTTGTCCTGTGAATATAGTGTATAGGTTGTGTGAGAGACACAAAGGCGGTACAATATCAAACCTTCTTTTATATACTCTTTTACAGATCTCCACTAGGATGATCACCAGCAGCATGAATAATGGTTTCAGTGCTTTGTCCCCAACATGTTTCTTCACAAGTTAACGTTTCAACATAATATAAAAGCATACCTGGCTGAAAGAACCACCATAGAAACATATCCCCCCCCCCCCCACCTCCCCGCTCCATGTCATATAAACGGCCTGTTTCCCGCAGCGTAAGGAGACAGAGTAGAAATTCTGGAAGCTTAGAGAGGAAGTACGACAAATTAAAGAGCCATTAGCACTACCTATCAGGAAAAGCCATTAATCAAGAAGCAGCAGTGCCGCTCACAACGACGTGCACTATGTACACCAAGGAGAATGAACGACGAATGATAAGATGAAAGATATCGCTGTTTGTGTGCTTAGTGTCTCTTTGAGAAGCACTATAGAGATTATATATTTAGACAGGGAAAGAAATCTAAAGAGGAGTCATATGTCTCTGATTTCGCCACAGTAATCAAACCTACTTTTCCAAAGCAAAAAAATACAAATTAAACGTTTTCTCACTGAAGTTTGTCTTAAGTCAGTGTGAACCTCCGAGGTAGACATTTACAATATGTTAACCACTCATATGGATAGGCTCTGTTCTGTGTCCTCTCCTCTCTGTACACCAACGCTCTTGGCTCTGTCATTCGCTTGCATGGATTTTCTATGCTGATGACATCCAACTGATCCCCTCGTTTCCCCAGTCAGAAACACAGGTAGTAGCACAAGTCTCTGCCTGTCTGACTGGCATCTCTCAGTGGATGTCCGCACACCACCTGAAAATTAACCCTGACAAGACTGATTTACTTTTCCTTCCAGAAAAAGGCTCTACCACCCACAACCTCACTATAAAACCTTCAACAACTCTGCGTTGGTCGCAACCCCGACTGCCAGGAACCTCGGTGTGACTCTCAACAGTCAACTCTCCCTGACTTCCAACATTTCCGCAAGAACACGTACCTGTAGGTACATGCTGTACATCGTCAGGAAAATACGTCCCCTTCTCACTCACAAGGCGGCTCAGGTTCTCATCCAGGCTCTGATCATCTCGCGCCTTGACAACTGTAACTCCCTTCTGGCAGGTCTACCTGCTAACGCCATTCCACCTCCACAGCCCATCCCATTGTGATGAAATTAATTAAGAAAATAATCAACATTTTATTATTCTTGAATGTATACCAATGGTCTTTTTTTGATCAGCAATACAAGTTCTAAAATCTTAAAAATATATTTCCAGTTAAACAATTAGCTCACTGATTAGATTTAATTTATTAGCCTATTCTTATTGCCGTGTGGCATGCAGTGGACGAGGATGGACGGCTGCTCACCAAACGGTCCAAGATTGTGCATTTCATTTTTTGATTGTTCTGCAAAGGTTTTGATATATTGCTGGTATTACCTCCGTCCCTTATGAAAGTTTTATTGCATTTGTGACTGCCAGACTTATCAAGTAAAATGTAACCACACTTTGATATTTTTGCTCTATCTGCCATAGTGCGTGTCACGCTGTGCTGAGCTGCAGTCGATGTGTGTCTCAGAGCAGAGCACAACTCTTCCCTTGTGCAAAGACACAGAGACAGAGAGAGAAAGTTTGCGACGCTATTATTTTCTGAGATCTCACTCAGTAACTCTGAAGTATTGATATCAGAACCGTTACTCCAAACTTGGTTCGTTTAGAACTGGGTTTTAAGTTGCATTCCTACTCTTTACCTATTTAATTGTCTATTTTTGTTAACAAATACCATGAAACAACCAAAATGACGTCCTTTATGACTTCCCTAAACTCAATCCCACTGTGGCTCATTTATTCTTGTGTATTTTGAAATGGATCGTTTCATTTAAAATTAATTTTCAAACAAAAATGTGCTTTGTATTTTTAAGCAAATGTTAGGCAAACAGTCAAACTACTTGTGGCTGTTTGATACGCATTTAGTGCTTTAACCCTTGTGCCTCACTCGGGACATTTTGGACATTTTCACTTTTTATTTGCAGATCATTTTGTCTGTTAATGCATGTCATAAAGTATGATAAGGTTGTGAGTTTTTTTCCCCCCTCCAAATTCTGGAAGTTTAACTTTATCTTCTACAATAAACTGTAGCCGGAAAAAAAAGACACTTGGCTCCTTAAGGTGAAAAATGTCCCTATTGAAACCCACTTAAACTGCAATTTTTTTATCCCACGACCATCACGGTATAAAATAATGTATTCTATTATTTCAGGCTTTCAATATAGAGCCCTGGCTTCAAACATGTTTGTTTTTGCCACCATACTGAGCTATTTTCCCATGTTTGCCCTAAATTGGGAAAATATGTGCTCTATCCGCTAGGGGCATTGCAGCGGTATTATAGGGCTCTATCCCAAATGTAATTTAAATGATGTATGTGTCGATACGGATGTCAGATAGAACAATATATTGTGTGTCTAATTCATTTGTGAGAATTTAGAGGTATGGAACTTATAGCCAATCCCAATTTATTCTGCCTCTTACATACACAAACAGTCACCCACTTCTCACACTTGCATACCTGGCTTCAACATTTTATTATTTACCACTTTGAGCCATTTTGTCGTGTTGCCTTATGGGGTAAATAACTGCTATTTTCCTGGTTTCCACAAGGGGCATTGCTGCTGTATTATGGAGCTATGTGGGCCAGCTGCATAGAAAAGCATGCTACGAAATGGACCCGTACTTGTAAAATGCTTTTCGAGTCTTCCAGCAACTCAAAGCACTTTAACGTAAAGTCATTCCCCCATTCCCACACTGAGGGGAGGAGCCACCTGCCCACCAGGACTAACAAACATTCACACACATTCATACACCGTGGGCACAGAGCAACCTTTGGGGTTTGATGAGCCAGGTGATTGAACCACCTCTGATTGAAGAACACTGCTCACCACTGAGTCTGTTGCCAAGTACACACACACACACACACACACACGCACACACATTGTGTACTCAGCGTAAAAATCCCCCAAATCAACAAATACTTGGTAATTATGATCAGGATTGATGTTAGTTGAAATATTTAACACCCTGAAAGTGAAAAATAATATATGTAATATTTTTATGGTTGTGTTTTGACGAAAGCATTTTTGTTGAACCACACCAACGACTTTTTTAAAGTAAGGCTCGTGGATTAAGTGAGAACTCTGGCATCGCCCGGTCCAAACGTGTCCATTCAGAACGGGCCTGATGCTTGACTGTGTTGCTGTGTGCAGCATTTTCCAGATCCGCTCATTAAAACCTTTTGGAAACCACCCTGTTTTTAGGCCCTTCCTTTCCTCGAAAATTGCATATCCAAACTAAAAAGGGTGTATCTCTACAACAACTAGGGCTCTTTGAATCATGTTGGTGTTATATTCAAGGTACACATGTGAGATTTTTTTCAAATGTATATAGAGTTCCAAAGGGGCAGAAAGTTTACGATAAATTTCCGGAAACTTTCCACGGGAATCTTGCCTCGGGAATTTTGGGAATTAAAAAAAAAAATGTGCCTACGTTTTTTTGCAAAAGCATATAACAGGGAACTATATAGTTGAGAACAAGACTGTGTTCGCCGAGCTCAGCTGGACCCTGAATGCAGCTGGTTGGGAACATCGTCTGCCAGAAACATGAACGTAAACATAAAACATTCTGTTGTTTTTGACGTTTTTGTCATCAGTGTTGCGTCTGATGCCTGGCAAGTGTGTAAGCGTTGAGTTGCGTAGAGGCCAAGAGCGGTATTGCAGACAGAGAGAGATTTCAATTATAGCTGCAACATATTGAAAAAAATACCTGAACTAGTTCATTTTTTGGAGCTGTGAACTTAGTTCAAATTTTTAAATTAGGAACTATGAACTGAACCAGTTCATGTAGGTCCAGGAAGAAAGCATTTAGACCTGAAAGGATTCAGGGAAAAACACTAAAGAAAGACATTTGTGTTGGGGGGTGGTGATCATACGGAATACACCTTTTTTTTATTCAACGCTCATGTTTTCGTTGTTCGATGAAAGAATAAAGTTTTACTCACAAAATGTCAAAAAGGTCAAAAATGTAATTTTTAAAAGTTGTATTATCAATGTTTGCATGCATGTCTGTTTATGACAAGGTAAATACAATTAAATTACCCCAAAATTTCCAGTTTATTCCTGTTAATTCCTGTATATTCCCGTTTATTCCCATTAATTCCCGTGGAAAGTTTCCAACTTTGAATATTCCCGGAATTTTGCAACCCTAGATGTGTAAATATCTGTCTATGTTACTGGTTAAGAGTAAATGAAGATGACACAGAAAAAAGGTTTCAGGTCAACCTAAAAAAAACAAAAAAAAAACTTTCAGGGTGATTATTTCTTTGAATAGATGCAGCTGTAAGGTCCAACTCTAACCCAAATCATAGCACTATGTGAACATTCTTTCTGCAAAGGTTGAGGGGTTTAGTTAGTTATTTTTTTGCACAGATATAACTTTATTTTCAATGTCCTTTGCAATGTAGAAGAAAAAAATAATTTTGCTGATCGAGCAAACTGGTTTACTTGAAACTGATGGTCATTTTCTTTATTCTATTTAAAAAAGCACAGATGGGGGTCACAAAATTGTTATTTACAGAAAAAGTTTGAGAACCCATGCTTTGAGTGTCTGTGTCGGTGTCGCTCCCAACTTGCTAGAATGACTCACAATAAACTACAGTGCCCATATTCATTGTAATGGCGGAACATGCTGGTCAGTTCGTTTTGCCAAATGTGAGTACCTGCAACTGGCCGGTAGAAAAATTATGTTGGGTTTTATTTGTCTTGCGTGGTATGTAAGGTTGGGTACTGAAACCCGGTATTAAACGGGCCAGACCCTGATGAATCTGGTTATTTTATCGGTACTAACATTTTGGTGTAATTTGGCGCTGCAGTAACTCCTCTGCTGTCGAGGCGGAGCTCCTCCAACTATACTTAATATGGTCAGAGCAATAAAGCCTACGCATTAAAAAAAGCCAATACTTTATCAATACATCTGTTCAACAAGCATAAACATAATATAAACAAGTAGAAACATAATATCTCAATCACCTCCGTAGTCTGTCATCCTCCACTGCTACAGGTTTCACAAGCAGTTAACCCTAACTGTTACAAACACGCTAAAAATAAAGCTGTCTGTTGGTAGTCTAACTGTTTAGCTTAGGTTGCCACATATCTTAAAATTCTGCAAATTTGTGTAAGCTTAGCTGCTGGCGGAGACAAAGCAGCCCCTCCTCCCTCTGCCAGCGGTACCTGCAGACGATGATTCACATCACCAGTGACGGGAGGACAGACGACGGGAGGAAGGACTGGAGCCTGTGTTGTTCCTTTCTAAACCTCGCTCAATATTCAGTCATTGTTCCATGATTGTTATATTCTCAATCTCCTTAATAAAGGATCGGTCTTGCATTCAAAGGTGAATACCACTGAATGTATTAATGTTGAAACAATTTAATATTTCTGCATACCATTATTGTTACTACTATTGTATTGATTAAGCATTACAAATGAGACAAAGATGTGTGCTTAATAATGATAATAGCAAATTCTAACAGTAGCCTGTCTGACAGGCGTGAATATTCAGCCAAAAAATAGACTTTTGCACTGTTTGCAACACTGTTGCACCTGGTCCAACAGTGTTATTCATATTTTTTCTATGGAGGTTGTAGCACAGAGGAATACTTTTACAAACTAAGATTTGAGCTACACAGACAATACTTAAATTTGTCGTTGGTTTTCGTCTTTTCAAGGAATTTGTCGACAAGGAGAAAAATGTAGAATACTTAACCTTTGACTTTACTAAATTACTGAATGGTAAGGTGCATGCACATTTTAAAGGGGATATAGAATATGAATTTAGATATTATTGATTGCATTACTCAGCCATATTGTATAAATACTGTCAAAAATATGGCAGCTGCACATTAATTAGAAGTATTGATAAAACATCAGGGACTCTGCTGGTTCAGCAGGCCACACATTATTAGGGAAAGGTTAAGTGCCCGGCCGACATTTAATTTCCTTCCTTCCTCCCTCTCTCTATGTCCTTCTTTTTTTCTCTTCTCTTCCACCTCGTTGGTTCCCCTTTCCTACATTTTTCTTTCGTCTTTCTCTTTCTTGTTCTCCTTCCTTTCTACATAAACACTTGAATCATTATTACTCATACGAGAATGTTATAGAGGGTTAAGTTGAGCTGCAAAAAAGTTGGTTTCTCATTGGCTCCCCACGGTCATTTGACACACACACACACACACACACACACACACACACACACACACACACACACACACACACACCACATCTCACTGTCATTTAGCAGCATCCTCTTCAGCGACACACTTGCAAGATGGATGCCCTCTCACACGCATTTATCCGCCAGCACCGCGGTGCTTTATTATCAAATTTTGACAGCCCGGTCCCGCCCATCGTGCCGCTGTACTGCTGCCGACGTTTCCCCCAGGGACAGTCTGGGCGAGGCCTCTGCTGAACCCAATCGCAAAGTGCTAAACGTGCAGCGCAGCTCGAATGCTAATTTACTGTAACCAACCCGCTGAAAGACCTCCTGTCATTGCAGCCACCCCTTCAGCCCCATCTCGGCTGTCCCCATTAGTGCTCCCACACAAAAAAATACACACAAAACACACACACACATAAACAGGCCAGACTCTCTGCTGGACGGATTTTTATTTGTATTTTTCTCTTGTCCATAAAAATCTGCATCTTCACTGCTGTCCAAGGTTTACTGGGGCTGATAAAAATGATGATTTTGAGGAAGAGTGTCTGCGCCTGAGGGGGAGATGACAAGACAAGATTGAAATGTGTGTGGAGCTCTCCCAGTCGGCTGTGATGAGGGATGGCTGTCCGCTCTCTCTGAGGTCTGAGAGGATGAAACATTAAGCCACCTTAGGATAACTGATGGTGGGTTGATGAATGGCTGTAGTTAGCATCATTGCCATTCATCACGCTCGGAGAATGATTGTGATACATCAAATCCACTGGTTTGCATCAGGATTACCTTATGCTTGTTTTTAACGTCAACCAAACAGTGAGGCGCGTCATCAAGGTGTGACGGTCGATCTCATCAGACTGCCATACTTCATCTTGACAAGTGTTAAAAAATAAAAATAGATTTTAGCTTCATCAGAGAGCATGGACAAAGAATGTAAAGACTTTCAATCTGAGGCAGAAGTCACCAAATATCTCGCCAAATATGATCTTCTTCCTCCAATAATCAGGAGAAAAGAATATACTTAGATGGTGTTGCACGTATCATATATGATTTAAGTATTTTTCCACGAGTGAGATAGAAAACTCTGAAATGGACTGTCAGCCCAAAGCCTACCATTCAGCCCATGATGGAGTGGGAAATCAGGTATTTTCCTTAGAGCAAGCAGTGCTCACTGAATACCTTCACTGTTTCAAATGGCACAAGGGAGGAGTTTTCCTCGAGGCATTCATGACCCACGGTTCTGTATTTTACGTCTCTTTGCGTGGAATTGGAGACGGTGTTTTTCCCTCCTGACCCTCGCCTGTTTTTTCCATTATTTTTGAATTGGTTTAGAAAACATAGGGAGGCAGTGTATGAAATCAACTCTATCTTTGTTTTGTATTTCTTCCTGAAATTATCAAATGTCATCAGCCAAGAAGACAGAAAGACTTATTTTTTTTCCCCCCCTGCCTACTCACTTCTTTATAACAATTCATCAACAATGAAGAAGCTCTGTGATTTTAAGATGAATAAAATGCTAAAAAGAACATTACTCTTACAAATCTTTTTTCTAGCAAAACAAAGCAGTTTTGGCAAAAAAAAAAAAAAATTGGTTTAGACAATTGTCGAAGCAAACTTGGGGGCGTTAACTCCGGTGGACTTGAGGCTCTTTGTGGCACTTTTCTTCCCCTCCTAAAATCGGATAATCCTCGTTTTATGTCCACGGTTTGCCACTGCCGTGCGGTGTTTCAGCCATTGAATTGGTAATTTCATTCCAATCCCCCCGAAGGCTCACCCTGCAGTTTTACCGCCCCCTCCTCCCCTTCCCAATCCTTACATGCAGGCCCTGCATTTGGTCAAATTGCCTAAACCCTGAGCGATTGTAATTTCTGAAGAGGCTGCCGAGTGTTGCTTTGAAGGAGGGGAGGGAGGAGGAGGGCCGAGCAAGACAAAAAAAAGAGGAGGCAGTGATGGCAATGGCATTGGGCATGCAGGAGCTAGAAGCTAGGTGAGAGCAAGGAGAGGTGTGTAGGATGGATGGATGGGGAGGCTGTGTTAAGTGCTCTCGTGGCGGAGTCGAGCCCTCCCTCTCGCTGGACGCAGCTTCGCTCTCGGCGGTCTGATCCCTTTTTTAAGCAATTACCCTTTTACCTGGACAAGCTCATCACAGAATCACTCTGGTCACCGCCACCACCTCCTCTCAAACAATGCTGGGCTACAACCACGACTGCAAAAGGAGAGAAGAGGAGATTGTGCATACAAAATCTAAAATAGTGCAGCACCTCCCTTTACTATCGGCATCAAAAAATATACATGGAAGAATACTGCATTTCAATAAAAATGTGTATTTTAATTGTATTTCATTACAGTATTTTTGTTCTGGCCAACAATACAATAAATTGAGATTAGATTTTATTCACCATAGCAATTGCTAGGCGTATGGGATGCTGCACCTTTTGGCAACAAGCAAAAGCAGTCACACAATCAGAGGTTAAAAAAAAACCTGCAGGTAAGTCGGATTTGTTCAAGCAAAGAGTACAACCCAAACTGTCAGTCTTAAATGTCCACCACAGTTTATAGATTGGCTTCCTAATTCAACTTTGACCAACCATACATGGCATAGGTGTGCACACCTACGCTTATCTTTTGCATTGATATTAATGCCCACTATAAAATAATACCCTATTTGGGTTAAAGTAACACTGATACAATACTTGGGTCGTTCTTGCTATTGGGTTAGTTTTCCTTAACTAAATAAAGTTGTTGTTTTCCCTGGCTCAGAATTTGGAAGAGGTGGATCATTGTGATCATTTGCACACACCTGCAGGTGTACAGTCCTGACCTTATATGGTCAAATGTGCTAAATTGTGCTGTGACCAGTGGTGTAACTTCATCAGTCACTGACAGACTTTTGCATTTATGGGGCTGGCTCCTGCTTCTCTGTCGTCCAGCCTAAAAGAGACGCCTCATTTCTCCCTCTTCAACAATTTTGTCAGCACATTTCTCAGTTCACTTTGCTGATTACGAGACAGTGCCACCACCTTGAAATAATGCAAAACTCTCTGGTCGAAAATTGTAATTTCAATGAAGACACTCGTCATTTTCGAGTTTTATCAAGAGCTGGAGGCGGGACCTTGTAATTCTTTATGCAGTACTGTACATTTTACCTTAAATCTGTCAACCTTGTTGTGTCCATATGACATTCAAAATACACATTTCATTTTCCTCCAATTTTCCTTCTAAATAGCCAATGTCGCACAACTGTGGGCTCATTTTGACCTGTACCACTGTATGACAGCACATGTTGCCATATTGGACCTAATTTCAGCACTAACCCAGTGTTATAATAAAACATAGTTTCCCTTCAAAAGCCACATTGCAGATCTGTTGTATTGGATGGCATTCGACTATACAGCTGTTTTTGGGTTCACCTCCTGTCTATGTATGCTCTGCCTTGTACTAACCCTACTGCATTTCAGCAGACACACTGGTAAACAACCACCACTGAAAGTCCTTGTTGTTGATAAGAAGCATAAGATCATTACAAACGCAGTGCGGAATATTGGTTTAAACCATTAACTGTGGATTCTTTCTCACAAATAGACAAAATGTTACCATAGTTAAAATGTTATGCTAAGAATGAAGCAAAAATATATCCTTCAGTGGAGGCTTGACTAAGAATGTGTTTTCTTGGTATTTTTTTTTCATCTGGGATGGGTAACAACCTAAAAAAGCAGAGCAGCTCCAGTTATATATATATATATATATATATATATATATATATATATATATATATATATATATATATATAAATAAATGTGTATATATAAATAAATGTGTATATATAAATAAATAAATGTGTATATATAAATAAATGTGTATATATAAATAAATGTGTATATATATAAATGTGTATATGTTTATATATATATATGTATGTATGTATATACTTACGTATATATATATATATATATATGTATATATATGTGTGTATATATATATATATGTATATATATATATATGTATATATATGTGTGTATATATATGTATATATATGTGTGTATATATATGTATATATATATATGTGTATATATATATATGTATATATATATGTGTGTGTGTATATATATGTGTGTATATATATATATGTGTATATATATGTATGTGTATATATATATATATGTGTATATATATGTATATATATACATATATATATGTATGTATATATATATATATATATATATATGTATGTGTATATGTATATGTATGTATGTATGTGTGTGTGTGTGTGGCTGCGTGCATAAATGCGTGCCTGTCTACAATTTGGGCTCACACATCGTCCTGTCAGGGGTCTGTGCAGCTAATCTTTATGCACTCTGTGACCTCCTCACTGCAAACCCTGCTAAATATATTATTCCCCTGGGCCTTTCATTGCTGCTTGGTGTCAGAAATCAATATGTATGAGGCGCGTAGATGGGAATTTCTAATAGATCTCTGCGGCCCTGCGCTGCTCTTCAATATCTGCCTTGGACTATTAGTGCCGGCTCAGTGGCGGTGAAATAACCGAGATAATCTTTTAAGGTACCTTTCTTAAGGTGGAACGGTAACTCCCGCTCTGCATTTCCTCCTCTGTACACCTGCCTGCTACAGATGGATTTGTTGTTTTGGGGGCTTTATCAAAAGTGTTATGCATGCAATCGGTGATTTAAACTGCCTTTTATTTAAAGGATTTATACAGTTATAGTTGTCTGTGTGCGGTAGTTTGATATCAACAAAAACTAAAAACCCAGTGACATTGTTTGCCATTTTATGTAAGAATTAAAAATATCATCTCAAAACAACATAAGAAAATACAAATGATCCTTCACAAGTGTCCAACCGTCTCACATAAATATCGGCATACAAATGCTTTTTTTTCATCTGAAGCTGATGTGAGAATCATATTTTTGTTGGTGTGTGTGTGTGTGTGTCTGTGTGAATGTGTGTGGGGGCGAGTAGGTGCAAGTGTGTCTAGAGGGATGTGCCACAGTGCTAATTGCCCATATTCCTAATGCGGGGATGATTTGCTGCAGCACTTAGCTGCAGCAGCACAGGAACCTGACTCTAGTTTCTGCCACCATCTTCCCGCCTCTCTCCCCACTACGTTGAGGAGGAGAAGAAGAGACATCCGGCATCAGCAGGCAGTTAGGGGAATGGCGGGAGAGGTGGAGGGAAGAGGAAGGGGTGGGGGGCAGGAAGAGGAGGCGAGGTGGGGGTGGAGGGGTGGTGCTGGTGGTTGGCTCAGACAGCGTGTGGTCTCGAGGGAGGGAGAGAGGCTGAAATTATTCTACGGTCACAAGCTTTTTCCCCCCTCTCCATCTCCCGGCGAGGACCTCAGTGTATAATCCTTGGCGCTCGCCTGGCTCGTATATCTGCCGTCCCTGAGACAAAGGTTATATCTCTCTCCTTCAGGACCACTGGCTGCTGACCGAAGACCACAAACCTGCTCTATTATCACCAAATCATCAGCCCCTGTGGAGAAAAATGAATCACACCAACGACCTTAATTTTTTTTCAAAGATTTATCACGTATATTTATTCAATCTGGAGACGAATGATAACGCAGCGATAGGTCGCATTAAGACAAGCTCACCTGGAGTGTCATGAGGTGCTCATTAACATTATTGGTGCTTTGCTGTGTTCGGGTATCTCAGTGTTTGCTTCCTCTGTTGACGTGTTGGCCCGGAAATGCGTGTAATTACACTCATTCACAAACACGTCTCATCTCGTCCCTCTTTGCTCACGAAGCATCACAAACCCGCCGCCCCGACTGTGAGCACCCATAAGATGAGAATAATTACTAGTCTCTTATTCCCTCTATGCCATCATAGTTTCTCTTTAGCTCAGGCGTTACCTAATCTTGGTGCAGCCACTTGATACCAATCATATTGGTGGAATTATGAAGATATATTTAGATTTAATACATTCTTGTCGCCCGTGTCATTTGTTTTTTTATTAACATCATATAGGTTTGGGATTCATTCAGGTTGGTTGGAGAGCTGAGTCTTTAAAACCTGAATGTCCTTTGAACTGAGGTGTCAAAAATCAAAGTAATGAGGGACTTTAGGAACGAGAGACTAAAGAGTGGGGGCAGAGCAGGAAACAGAAACTAAGGAATAGAGGGCAAAAAGCAATGAAACAAAACAGTTCAGACTTTCAGTAAGAGGAAAATAAATATTGACATGAATCTCCTCATTTTGGAGAGCTCCTGATGAGACATGTCTAAGTTTGGGCATCTAGGTACACTACACAGCCATGATGTAGTGTATGTAGTCCACTGCACGCAAACATGCACGCACGCTAAAATGCACGAGGCCCCTCATCCCTCATGCTGCTCATCTCAATAATTACCTCCCCCAGGTACCGGAACACACAGGGATACAACATGCACGTGCTGCCACCGGGGGCACTTCGCCAGGGAGAGCAGACGGCAGCCATTCGGGGGGCAGTGAGGGTGAAAAGTGTGCGTGTGTGGGTGTGTGTGTGTGTGTGGGTGGGTGGAGGGGGAGTTTGTGGTGGTGTAGGAGAACATCAGGGGGAATTGGCTTCTGAAAGACAGGCGTCATGGCAGGCGTACTGTCTTCTAATTACGCAAGGTCTCCTACCGCCATTAGGCGCTGTCAGTAACATGTGGGGACGCAACCAGCCGCTCTAGAACAGGAGTCCACCGCAATTTGCTACAGATGCTATGTGTGTATCTCCTGTGAGCATGTCTTTGCATGTGGCTTTAAACTTAAGTGACTTATTTTTTTATTAAGTTTTTTTTTAACTGCAAGACAAACCTTGCAGATACACATTGTGCTTAAAGATACATTTGTCATTATCTCCCCAAGACATTAATGTATAGTTCTTAAAAGCTTGGTTTAATTTACCATATTTTGGGGGTTTGTTTTGTTGACTTTGTGTACTTTTTAAAATCTAATCAAGTAAATGTTCTAGTGGAGTAATGTCTACCTGAGCAGAGAACAAAGTTGCTCTCTCTCAGTGTGTGTTGTAATCCGAGCCTCTCTATGCTTTATTTCTTAGCCACGCCGCATGCGCCTTTTAGTGCACGTTAATGCCAATGGGCTTGCCCTACCAGCTAGCTTCATGGTTGCGCTCATATGGGGTATGCTGCTCTGTCAGCATTGTTGCTGTTATTTTCACTGTTGACACCATTAGATATGGGCCGCCGGCTCAGCTTTCGCCATGTTGAGAGCCGTGTGGAAGCACTCGTTATGCTGGGGATTTCAAATTCAGCACCTTTGAACTTGATGTAATAGCCGTCAAATAGAATAAAAATAATATATTGTTTGCCAGCCAGGATCAAATTCCTTTACACGTAAACCCTGTGTATATATTCTGTGTGTGTGTGTCTGTGTGTTCCTGGTTCAGACATTGCTCACTTGTGTGGTACTGGAGTCATATGTTCCCAATGTGCCCGGCCCTTAGTTGGCTGGATGAGGTCTGTGGAGCTTTGTCCCCTCTGATGTTTTGTCACAGCTGGGATGTGGTTATCCCACTCGAAAACGGGCCAAGTGAGTTTCTCGGTCTGCTCCTACTGTACTGATCTGCACCTGCAGGGGCAAAGAACAGTGCTGTAAGTCAAAATAAGAAATCTAAAATCAGAAAATAATGTTGAAACAAGTAACTACTTTTTGCCAGATTGTGAATGCATCCTGGGATATAGGCACCACAAATTGTACTCTTATTATGGATCATTGGATTTTTACTAATAAATAAACATGTTCATGAAACTCTACCGGTTAAGTCATCTGTTGAAAAGATGAGCAACTGTGTGAGAAAACATCTGCTTCTTTGTTTAAAAAGTCAAAGATACAAGTCTGTGTACATAAAAACAAGATAAGAAGTCAATTGTAACTCTCAAAGTGCAGTTGGGTTGGAAATGTCTGACCACAGAGCTTTAAATTGTGTGCAGCTAACACCGGGGGAAAGCTAAATTAGTGACCTTGCACGGCAGCTGGAGTCTTGCATGATATTGTAGAATCACAAATTTACATACAAATCCATCTTGTCAGGCTTTACGTAAAGTTTGTGTGTCCAGACCAGGCGTCAATCTACGGTTCTGCCGAGTGAAGCCAATGCAGAAGTGATTGATATATTTGCATTCTCTGACCAGCAGGAGCGACTGCAAAAATAGTTCCAGAAAAGTCTACGAGAAAATGACCCAACTTCTCACATGATTTATTACCTCAGTAAACATTGTACACGTTACTTTATGGACTCAATTGCTTTTTTTTAAAGTCTTCTTATGTACGTTTTAATACATTTTTTACTGTCCTTTCTATGAGGACGTTAGGAGTGCACTCTTTGGTAAAATGACCTACATTTATGTTTTCTTTTGGTTGGAAAAACTTGAGTTGTGCTTCAGGAAAGAAACCTTTTTTGTAGCAGATTTTATTTACGAGCCCTGGGAAAGAAGGCAGAATATTTCCTTTAAGATCGTAACTGGTAATTTTTTAATTTAATGAAATGTGTCTACCGCAGGTCATAATTCAAGATGGCGACGATGGAATCGCTGAACTCAAAACTTTAAAACGGCAGTCCACAAACCAATGGGTGACGTCACAATGTCAAAGTCCAATTCTTATATGCAGTCTACGGTCCAGATCAGTCAACGTCCTGTGAAGAGCAGCTTTCAGCTACGGGTGTGGCTGAGGTGTGTGTGAGATAGGGATCCTAATTGAGACTACTTTTCTCTGACCGATAGTCACACCAATCATTAACTGGCCAGAATTTTCCCTTGCATGCGACAATAACACGATGCACAAACAGGATAAATCCATAATTTCCTGCCAGCCGCGGTGTGTGTGCGCAAAACAGGAAACTGAGTTGCCAGTTCACCCGCCGGGGAGAGTTTGCACCCACGACGTTGCACGCATTATTGTGGGCTGATGCAGCCACTTTCCCAGCAAGTCTTTCTACCGCATCAATTAGTTTAGCTGCGAGGTTGTCAGCTGTATGTCTTCCTTGCATAATCTGTCAGGGTTTCTCCCATGTATTGAAAGCCTGGCGGCATGCCGTTTGTATGTGGACTGTGAGAGTGAAGATAGCAGTTGTGTTATAGCTTTGAATGTAGCAGTGCAGTTTGTGTACAGTTAAGGCTTTTGTTGTCAGTGAATAAATGCTACGACTCCTCGAGACCCAAGCAAAGTCACTCAAGTGGATTGACTTTTACAGGGGACTAGCTATTCTCATTTTAGTGACAAGCCACTACTTTGTGTGAGACGACAAGGAGGAGGGGACTGTTAGTTCAAAACAATAATGGCGGCTCCTAAAGAGGTTAGTGTGGATGCTGCAATGACATCCATTGTATCCTCCACTGTTGCTCTTCTGAAGGTTTCTTACTTTTTTTTTCCCTGTGAAAGTTTTTTTGTTTGTTTTTGGGACGAGTTTTCCTGATCCCATGTGAGGTCCTGGGACAGGAATGTTGTATGTGTAGATTGTAAAGCCCTCAGAGGCCAATTTGTGATCTAGGGCTATACAAAATGAATGGAAACTGAATTGAATTGTATCAAGGTGGAGACTAGTTCTTTATTGAAAGAAGAGCAAAGATGCTTTTTTTGATGGAATAGTTTTTGGTCTTCTACCGATTGGCTTTGGCAAGAGTTTTGATAGACAGATGGTTCATCCAATCATCTGCCAAATATTTTTTTGAACGTGCCTGCCCTTTTCTAAACGGTTTCTAATGACGGCTTCTCAGATGGTTCTGTGTAACAAACCATCTGGCGCGTTGGGTTAAAAGATCAGGGCAGAAAACTGACAATACAATCTTCAGATTTAAGTTAATTTAATTTGTGATTGTAAGTCTATTTTTGAATAAACACCACAGCTATGAAGTGGTGTTTTGGTCTCAAGTGCAAGGGCAAAGCGTTGGATTTGCAACTGCTCTGTTGTGTGCGGTTGACTGTAGAATCTACAGCAACGTTAACCAATGCTCATGGACATTGTAGTGCTTGGAGTTGTTCGTTAGTTAAAGCTGACAGAATTAACATTCCCCAGAAACTATCTTAGTATAATACAAACACCTGGCCTTAACATACCCGTAGGATTGTTTCATTATTTTGACGACTCCTGTGTTTCAGTGTGAACTAAAATGATTAATATCATTACAAGAAAATATTTTGATCCAGAATGGGGAGTAAATCTTATGGAGTGGCTCTGCCCACTTCCCAAACCTGTTAACAAATGTTAGCATGCTTACACACATTCTAAAACATGGAAGATGTTGACAAGGGCTACGTTTTTATCAGTTATGTGTAAGCGTTTTGTATAATTTAGGCGTTGCTCATGTTCCTAATGCTTGGGATAACTGGCCAAACACAGAAACTTACCTTCTCAACCAAATCCGACAGTAACACAAATGGTCTCTGGGGAACGTCAAAAGGCATTCTGGGAAATGTAAAAATATTATTTACTAAAATAGACATAGATAATTTAGGTTCCTTGTACAATGAAATACACATAAAATAACTGCTGGGATGCATTGAACACATCACTGATTTATTACACACCGCAGTGCAAAAAGTATGTGTGGGTGGAATTTAATGAAAGAGCACATTGGTGTGTGTGTGTGTGTGTGTGTGTGTGTGTCAATATACCTGCACATTTAGGCTGTATTTTTTCCCTTTAATTCCTCTATTATAAAGAAAAAAATGTTGGAAGAAACAAAGCTGAAAACATACAGTTCTCTGTGGATATCCAGCACAGTGTGGCAGCAGGTATTACAGACACCCGCACTACGTCACACTGTGTTGTCTACCAGCCCACTGCAGCTGCTGTGGTGATAGCCCACCACACACACACACACACACACACACACACACACACACACGCACACACGCACACACTCTCGCTCTCTGTCTCTTGCACACACACACACACACACCTCCCTGCCTGTCCCGTGTGCCTTCCCCTTTAAAGAGACACACGGGTGGCTGCGCTCCACTTGACATGTGGGCCCATATTCTCACCTTAGAGACGGAGGATGGGCATGGTTGCACGCTTTGATGGCTTAATTACCGCTGTGGAAACAGGAGTGGAGAGAGGGAGAGGAAGAGGGAGAGAGGGGGTTATGTGCAACTGTTAGCAGCACTGATAAGCTTGTGAGGATCGTTAGCGTGGGACTAAAATGGCACTGAGGTCTCATGAGGCAACTTAAATGTATGTGCTTTCATTGAGGCTTCAGCTATTTAGGCTCATTGAATAAGGAAGTATATTGTGCGGTTTAGGATATTATAACTGTACCCTGCTGAGATGTTTTATTGATTTCTTATAAGTAGAAGCCTCCTGTAATTTTACACTCTTACCCAGTGGTGAAACTGGGAAAACCATGAAAGCTTATAAAAGATAGACTCTATATCTTTTATTGTTGTCAAAGATTCCAATGACGAGACTAAAACCAGTATTGTCTCATAAGGCTTATTTCCTATGCCATTGACCAGCATCGTTGCCCAAATACTTCTAAAAACACAATAAACACATGTAATTATTTTTAGTCCCATAAACTGTCCTGCTGCTGTAAATTCCTCCTTCTGCTGTTCCTGGAAGAGGTCGTTACAGCGGCTCATCTTTTTCCATCTATTAGTAGCCCGGGCTTCAACTAAACGGAAATATGATTTTATGATCAGTCAAAATTTGTATTGTCGGTTAAAGATTAAACAGTTAATTATCAAGATTTTATGATCCACATATCGGATTTGGCAAAGATTTCATGCTGCATACCCTTCCTGATACAAGCCCCCTCCCATTCTCAACATCGCATAATCTGCAGCTGAAAATAGTCTGAAATAAATGCTCTCTTGAATACTGTTTGAGGAATATTTCTTGATAACCACAGTTCCGAGCTACTGCAGGGGGAACAATGCAATTATGCATATTGACCCGTTGTTAGTCTTTTTTAAGGTTTACACCTAACGACACTAACAGGTTTGAGATGTAACAAAGCACAAAGTGACATGTTGACCATGAGAAACATATTTATCAAGGCACAAACTGTAGACGGGTTTAAAGAAATCAGTCATCATGAGGCGATCATTTACATGTGAAATCAGTGTTAGAACATTAATTCACACTTAAATGTTCAAACGGAGACTAACACCATCAAAATGGTACTTGGTTGTTTAAATCTGCATGCACATCACATGATAAGCTCCAAATGAGGGTCAAGCCCCAAGACATCTCTATGACTTTTAAAAAGGCCCCCGCTTAGCATAAGATAACTGCTTAAGTTGTAAGCACAACAATGATGATCAGATAATAAATATGGATGAATCTGATCACTGAGCAGTTTTTACGGTTTTGGCAGATATCATTTCTATATTGTCATAAACGTTGAAATGCATTACTGAATTTGCATATTTGTAGTACTGTAGAAGTTATTTTAGATTTTTGTAATTGCAAAAAAGGCAAACTTAATTGAGTAAATGTCATTTATACTCTGCAGTTCACACTTTTCTTTTATTTTCTACACAATCAAGAAATCTATAAAATGATGATGCATGAATGAACATTTCGAAAAGGATACTATCATGAAAACATCAAAATGGCAAATGTGCAAACAGATTAATTATTTCCAGCCATACTGTAAACACAACAAGCAAGGCCAAATATGTGTCACAGTGGCAATATTGAAGTCCAGCGGTAAAAAATGATAACGGCACACACGCTAGCCATAAAGCATGGCAGCACCCGGGTTGCATGTCAGGGGAGTGGACCATTTATCTTGGGGAAGAAGAGCTGTGTGCTCCAAAGCCCATCTGTCTCCGGATGGGGGTAGGGGGTTGTGGGGTTGAGCTTGGTTTAATTGAAGATTATCTGCTTAATTACTCAAGCACAGCCAGCGTTAAACAGCCATGGATTAAAAAAGCGTCAGCGAGGCAGACCTTTGGGTCCGATGCTGCGCTCAATTAGCAAGAGGGCCCAGATATGGCTCTCCCCTCCACCCATCACTGCACTGGAACTGAAACTGCATGCTAAGAGACAGGCCATGACGACAATAGACACACAACTGATCAACTGTAAAAGCACACAGAGTCAAAGTTCACACATGGCATCTGGACCACCCACTCAACACCGGCCTCTGTCTCCCAATGCACTCATGCAACCCAGTATTCCTATGAATTATCATGCACATCGGAGGATTTACATTGAATCGCAATTCATGTCCAGTGTAAAAGTTCACTGCCAATGTAGGATGCAAGGCACCTATTAGCGGGTGTTTGGGAAGTCCTGGTTTGAAAGATAGAGATAAAAGGCTTATAAGATGCAAAACATGAAAGTATGTTTGTAACATCATTAGGCTCTAGAACGGTATCATGAAAAAGGTATCTATAAAGAAATGTGACATTCATGTAACAGAGTAATCTACCTAAAAAGATATTTTAGGAGTATAACAAAGACTAAATTTTAAATTAGAACAATGAAAAATTAATCATACATTTAAGTTTCTTCCTTTTCAACGCTGTGCATGTTCCTCCTCTTCCTCCCCTGACCACACAGCAGTGCGATATTGATGAAGGTAGATGTCAAGACCTGACTGCCCCCCTCTGTGCTGGCCAGATAGCCCTCTTGGTAGGTGGGTTATTTATACCAGGCACCTTGATGTTTGAAGGTTTAGCTTGACCTAAAAAAAAAAAAAAATCCATTCCCTCATCCGTACCCTGTGCCACTCAGCTTTATCTGGATACAGTTTTGGTGTGTGTGTGCGTGTGTGTGTGTGTGTGTGTGCGTGCACGCTAGCGCTCTTTTTCGTGCACACTGACAGGTTCTTTTGTCTGCCTGACTCCCCCTGCAGTGAGTTGAAGTAGGGGTCACGTGACATCCCGGTCTCCCTTCCTCCACCACCGTCCTTCTCCTGCGTGGCCTTACTCTTCATCTCTTCTACCGCTCCATCATCCTGCTCCATCCTTCTTAATCCCTTCATCCCTCCTCTTCTTTGCTTCCCGTTTGGGTGATGGGGAGGGGGGCGCTCACAGCAGCGTTGCGCACAGATGGTGGGGATCCGTGTCTAGTCAGGAACGCAAACAAAGCTTTATTTGGCATCCCAAAATGATGGTGATCGTTGCTATACGACTGCAGCCATTTAACTGCAGCCATTTGACAGGAAGATCTTCATAGGACAACTTGTTTTATTAACGCTGTCAAGTCTTTTAAATGTAATTGTATTCACATGGTTTAATTACACGCTTTGCAGCATTCATTAGGACTAACACAAATTATAAATAATAATATAACACAAATAAGTTTGCGTCCCACCGCATTCATCAGTCCAGACAGTGTCCACGGTGACCAGCTCTGAGCCAGAACTGAAGGAGTGACATTAAGAGATGGATTGCTCATGAGTCATCCCCTCTTCAGTTTAATTAACACCCTCACCTACGAAACAACATATTCTCCGTACCGCCAGTCCAAAATGTGCTCCGTTTATCACACTTAAACAACATAATGTATGACAAATACTGTTGGACAATAACACGTTACATAATAACGCTTCACAGCGTAGACGAGGAAGTGGATGGGATTACAACTGGAACTTCAGTAATTGCATCACAGTTACTAATCCCATTAACATTCTGTTACTTTGACATTTGGGAGTTGACTTGTTCACTTTCTTACCAGGAGTTAGATGTTTCGGGTTCATGTTACTTTGGTCTCCGTGTTCAGGGAGGAGACCGGTCAGGGCTTGGCTCGACACAGGGACTGGAGGTGTGAGGAAGTGGTTTGGAGAAATGCAACTCCCATCAGTTCCAAAGTTGTCACATTCACATGCTTGCTAACGGGAGTCGCCTACTGTTGTTCAGAGCTGGAGGATGTGTGAATGGAGTCTGTGACTTTATCGAGATCTGCGTGTAGCCACTGGGGCTAAGCGTATGGACGTTCAGTAAATCCTTCCAAACTGTGGGGCTGGCTCCTTATTAAACCACACTGTCTGTTTGTTTTCTACATGTGCTCATTACAAAAGTTGCAACGTGTGGGTGTGGCAGGTTCGCTGCTGTTAAAAGGCATTTTTGACGGTGATTGAGAAACAAAAGTAACATTACTTATCAATTGTAGAAGCAGCTGTGTAGTGATGATGTGGGGGTATTTTTTTTTTTCAGGACCAACCGACATTATGCTCCAATATTAATTCCAAAGAAAATAAGATGAGAGGATCCAGGATGTGTCCAAGAACATTTCCCAAACAATACAAATAATGACCTTGTTTTTATAGCCAGCTGTTATGTGCTTGACGTGTCCTTCGTATTTGTAAAAATATTTTTTTCATGTCTTCTGCTTTTTAATTTTACATGTTAAGTGTTTTTCCCTCACTTTGGTACCGTGTGTAATTTTTGGCAGACCAAAACTAAATTGTAGTTCATCCTCAAATAGTAAAATTGATGTATTTTGCGAATGTTCCTTTCCGGCAGCAGTCACAGTTTTACCTTAAAGACCACATCCACAATCACGAATGCTTTTACACCCCTCACCCATTTTGTTCTCCGCCAGGTAATCTTAAGTAGTATCTGCCGTCTTCTTTCGTTTCATTGTGTAGAATAATCTTGTCATAACTGCAATTTCGCAAATATGCTTAAATGAGGAAACAACTTTGTAAAGAGGACAATGGCTTTTTGGCTTTCATTGTCTACAGGTCTGGGTGGAGCACAAGGCAGTTGTGGTGTTTTTTCTTTCTTTTTTTTGCAAAATTTGGTACTGCAGGCTGTACCAGTCTGTCAGTGCCAAACATTCAGAGGGTAAATTCATGAACAGGAAAAATGGAAAAGTTTTATGAGACTTTGCAGGGGATCAGAATTAATAACTCACTAAAGCTTAATCTGACCCCAGGGCTGAGATGCCACTGCATCAGAAGTGGGTGTGGACAACTTTCATGAATGGACTAACTTTCCTCCAGTCGCACCGCTGCTGTTCTCACTTTCACTGTATCACACTTGCAGAATCAGTTCCACTGAGGATTTACTGGAGTTAAATAGTCGGAGTATGTGATCACAGACTGGTCCAAAAATAAATTCCATTACTGATTAAAACAATAAATAAATGCTACAAACAATATACTGAAATGTCAAGCAAAGCCATTGACTTCGAATTTAGAGAAAGCGTACATTCGTATGGACAGAGGGCAAGAAGTACAAGACATTTCCTCTCCTGTCTCAAGCGTCACTCAGTTTTAATTTAATTTCAAAAACAGCATGGTTTGGTTTTGTGTGTAAACTTATTCCAAATCCATATTACTGCAATAAAACCCAGCATCAGACAAAAGCCGTGGATTATGCATTAAATATTTAATTTTCAAGAACAAAATGCGTTGTTTGTCGTCTCTTTCCAAAACCACACATTAAAGCGATATCGTATCTGAAGAACAAGATTGTTCATCATCACCATCGCACACGGTTTGGCTGTTAAGCCTTTCTTAATAGTATTTCATGTGGCTCATTTCATATGTTTCGATGACAGTAGTTTTTGTTTTTCAAATAGGATCTAATATAGTTCATTTTATATTTAACGAACACCATTTCCCACAGCCCTTGATGTTCATGGCGAGTCCATGAGCTAGTCTGTAATAACAGCAGGAGAGAGAGGAGTTAATGCTTAGATTACAGGTAATAAATTGAAAAAAATGACTACAGAAGCGAGCTTTGGTGAATTGGACATGGAAGACAGTACAGCACCAGTATTGCTGTAAATGGCAGGTGCCATGTTTTTTGTCTGATCAAAAAGCTGTTAAAATCACAATGGTAAGCAAGTTTAGCTCTGTATGCCAATTTGTCTTAGAATATGGAAAAGACAGATGAAAGATTGCATTGAGTTTCAAAAGGTAAAGCCCGGGCGTGATGTCATTGCCTTGTGAGGCGAGACTGTGATGCTTTGCTTTTCAGTCTTTAATGTGTAGCATAACAGCTGCCTATAATGGCAGGAAAATATCATGTTCTAGTATAAACTTTGACACAACATTTTTAATTTTTAAATCTTTTTTCTGAATCTACCACTGTATTCATGTGTTGATATGTGAAATGTTCTTCACACTGTTGGCAGGTCTGCATGTTTATGTAGAGTACGTACGTTTCAGCCAGCTCTTGTTCTCTGGAGTTATTTCCATCAGTGTGCTGCAGAAGCCCCAAAACTCCACCACACACACAGAGACACACACATTCAGGCTCCCAGTACAGCATAGGAGGATTATTCTGTTATCCGCCGTTGCCGGTGGGAGAGGGTGAGAGAAAGAAACAGGAGGAGGAAGAGCAGGTCGGAGGCGAGGGAAAGGTAGTTTGGTGGAAGTGCAGTGGGAGGCAAGCAGGTGAAGATTTGGTTCAGCCTGAGTGCTTCACTCATGCAGCGGAAACGCTGAGGAGGTCAGTCACCAGCCACCCCACCCCCTCTCGGCTCCCTCCATCTCTCCCTGTCATTCAACCTCCTCTCCTCCCCTCCTCCTCAGCACCTTATCGGTGCCGGTATTTCCTCTCCTCTCGAGCCACGTGCCATTTTGACAAACAGATTTATTGGTTACGTCATATTTCTTCCCTGTTTTAATCAAATGCCGGGGCGGCAGGGCTGACTCGTGCTCAGATTAATATCGCCATTGATCAGATTGGATGGAGGTGTCCTCGCACCCGCACCATACACCACCCTTGCTCAACCCTTCCCCCCTCACACACACATGCACACACACACACACACACACAAACACTCTCCCATCTTCTTTCATTGCTGGGTAAAGGCTGGGTAAAAAATTCCAGTAATATTTCTGTGTGCGTTTGCTTGCACAGTATTTTGTCATGTGCAAAAGTGTGATTTACCCCTTTGGTTTCTTTCATAAATACTTTCTGTTTGATTTTTGATGATGTTTTTCTTACTGCACAAGGTCCTGCAAATGTGCCACAATCGTGCCTCTCTGAACTAAGAGGGTTTCCCGGTCATTTGCAAAGCTGTGTTTGTGGAAAGTAAAAGGGAGCACTGGTTGATAGTAAGACACACACACAGGCACACACACGTGTGCACATGCACACACGGAGGGTATGAAGCTGGGGAGGATGAGAGCAGCTGCAACAGCAAGCCGGTGACAATGCTGCACGAGGAAGTCATTTTAACAAACACCGTGGCGGCCAGGGCCGTTGGAAGCCATCAGCGCTGCTCTTTTCCCCGCCTGCTTCACCCCACCACCCCCACCCTTATACACACACCCATACACCCACACACACCATCATACAACCACTTTGACAGTGCTTTCTCCCACTCCCGCCCCACCACCTCCGTCTCCACGGCCTGCCAGTCACGCAGACGCAGCCCACCACTCTTTCCCCCACGTCGATCATGCGTGACATGGGGGTCAGCAGCGAGCAGCGGCGAGGCAAAGAGCCTCGGCGCAGCCCACACCCCATCACCCCTATCCTCCAGGGTGTGACCAGGCCGGCGGTGTGCCGCACGCGCAGGGAAATTACCACGCATCTTTTGTTGCTATGTGCATGGGTGAGTGATGAACAGAAGCGGCCTTTGGCAGACGCTAACTGCAGGGGTGTAAAAGGCGGTAGGAGGAGGGGGGGGGACGAGGTGGGAGGAGAGCGGAAAAATGGAAAGAGATAGAAAAAGAGAGTGCTGCGAGGGAAGTGGCGGCTGGTGGTGAAAGGATAGGAGGAGGGGGGACGTGGGGATGGAGGAGGTAGAGGAGCGCAGGGAGCCGCAGCCCTCTGATTAAGGGCGAAAGACTGCTGGCTGAGGTGGTGGGGGCAGAGAAGGAGGAGGGATGCAGAGAACAGAGTGTGTGAGAAAGGGAGAGAGACGGGGAGAGGAGATAGAGGGGAAAAAGAGAAAGGAGACAGAGAGATGGGGGAGGGGCAGGAGGGACAATTTAACGAAGCTCAAAGCGTCTGCCGTCGCTGAAAAGCAAGAAAGGAGACAGACATGGAGGAGATCGGGCCGGGCTTAGGCTGGTGTTAACGGCCCGTTAGTTCTGCCCTTGCTTTTCTTCCTCTCCTGCCTCTTTGTTTGTGATTTGGTGTTTAGAAAAATGTGAGCCTGGATTACTCCAGGCTTTTGAAAGAAACTTTGAAAATCTGCTTTCAGAAATACAGTGGGCTGCTAGGTTTCCATAAAACCATCATAGCTGTGGAACTTGTTGATTGTGCTCTTTTTCCCCTTTCACATGGTAAAAAAAACAATCCTCTTATTTAATTTTGGTTTTCTTTTCTAAAGTAAAAATCTGCAAGTGTGGTGACTTCATTTTACAGTTTCCAATACAAATAAATGAGTTTCACAAATTTTCATGAATAAAGTGCAATTTTTAATTTCAGTGCATTGATTTGCCGTTTTTAGAGACTTTCAACGACGATTTATAGGCACAAATGTTTGAAGTAAGCTGCTTAAAACTGGAAAGGAATAAACTTCACCTGCAGTTTTTAACTAATAGATATTACGGGCATTTAATCCTTGACATTAAAATAACCATTTTTATTTGACTACATTAGAAAACTACTAAAAGTAAAAGAAAAAAAAAGCTAAATGTGAAGAGACACCAGATCAGGATGTTCTGAATAATCAAGGTGCAACCTTTTTAGAAGTGTAACAAATGCATGCTGAACTTCAAACAAGTGCCATTTAACATTATTGAGGAGAGGATGCAAAACCCATGAACACTGGATGAGGGAGAGAGAGAAGGAGCGAGAGAGAGTGAGAACACCTGTGTCATTGTTATGCCTGTTGCCTGGTAACAACATTTTCACTGTGCAGCTAACGGAAGCCATGCATGAAGAAAGCCATCCTGTTAGAAAACAAAAGAATAAAAACAGAATTCCATATTTCAAAGATTTTTCAAGATGGCCTTTCTGTTTGGGATCCACCGTATTTCGGCGGATTTTCAGCACAAACGGGTGTTGACAATGAAATTCACCTGCAGTAAGCCACGACGTAACACGGCCACAATATTTCAGTTTGGCATTTCATTTAACTGTTTTTTCCTGTTTGTGAACTTGTGCACAGACACACAAACCCAGTTTTTGATCTGCCAAAGGTGCAGATACATACATACACCAATAACTATAGTAAGGTGTGGTTTACTTATCATTACATCAGTTAGCGTGCAAGTGCACTGCTCTGACATGTCCAGTGACGTCACAGTTGGTGTTCTGTATTATGTTACAGGACAAACTCCTCTTGTTACATCACTGAAGGTAAATTAAAAAAAATCTTGGTGACGTTTCTTTATTTTGTAACTGAGTCTTTTCAAAGATTAAGGAATTTTACAATACACTTGTAATTCATTTTTGTTTAGGGTGGCTGCACACAAATATTAAACTGGCATATTGCCCTTCAGCAACCATTTTAACAAAGCTAAAATGAAATTTACTTGATAAAATCTCAAATAATTTTGACTGCTCAGAAAAAAAAAGTACTAAAATATCTGATGGACGCTTTACTGTATGTTAGAAGATACGTTTCCATACTGGCTCAGTTACATTTGTGTTGTTATTTTTGGTGCCCAAACAGGCCGCCACTTACAAATTTAAACGTTTGTTTGTTTGTTTGTTTGTATCTCTTTAAATGACTAGTCAAACTGTCAGCTAATCAAGTTTTTTCCCCAATGATGGCATGCATATTGTTGATGACCACATCTGCATTTTGGAAGCCCACAATACAATGTGAAGCCTATGACACCGTTTACAAGTGTGCATTTTTGTGCACACACTCGCTCTGGATGAGCAACATGAGGCAGTGTGAATTGTGAGGTCTCATACACTCCCGCAACAACCCTGAACAGCTTGTCCTCTAAAACAACACCTGTTGACGGGTTGAGGAAAGGAGCCTGTTGCTTTAAGCAGGAAGCAAGGGAAGCTAGCTGTGCAATCTAACTGTACAAATCATCTTTAAAAGACTGTCCTGCTCAAAGATTGAGGCCTACGTGCACTTAGCTTCTACTAACCTCATCGCATTTGCTCATTTTCCCTGGTGACGCAGGCTCTTCTTATGGTCCAATAAAAACCGGAGCGCAATAAATGTCCAGCTGCGTGTTGATTGCCTAGTAGTGGAGAGTCGTCAAATGGCTTTAAATACCTTTCCAAGTTGGACCAATCGGAAGCATTCTAACACCAACGCGCCTTCACCTTTCATGAAACAGTATTTTAGGTTTGTTTGATGTGTTTTGCAGTTTCCAAGAAGATTTGTGCGTGAATGTAGATAGTCGCTGTGCCTGAACATAATGTGTGTGGGCGATTGCGGCTCAGAGCAGGTTCGTCCTTCAATCAGAAGATCAGCGGTTCGATTCCCCTGCTCCGCTAGTCCATGTCGATGTGTCCTTGGGCAAGACACTTAACCCCAAATGTCTTCCGGGGGTGTTTCTGCTGCGGTATCAGTGGGCGTGAATGAATAGTTAGTCCTGATGGGCAGGTGGCACCTGTCATCAGGGTGTGAATGATAAAGCACTTTGAGTGGTTGAAAGACTCGAAAGGCGCAATACAAGTACAGCATATTTAACATGTTCCAAATATAAAGTACTCTGTAATCACTCAAGAAAGGTTCTGTATCAAAAACTTCTAAAAAAAACTCATTTATCTACCCCAGTAAACAGGTTTTTAACCAAACTAAAAAAAAACTTTTGCTGCTAGACATCATATAATATGTCTTATGTTTCCATTCACTGCTTTATAGAGTATATAAAATGATTCTGTGCTCCGACCACTTTGTTACAATAGCAATATCTCTGCAAATGCATCTGCTGCTGCTATTTAACTGTATGTTATGATTTTTAGCTTCATTGCGTAATCTGTTTCCATAAGTTCAGTGTCATCTCTCATTGGAAATGTAATTAGAGTTCATAAAATAAGTTGAAAAGTGTATGTGATGAGCAAAATTATCCTTTGAGTTGCATTCATGCTTTCCCCTCACAAATTCAGCTTCAACGCATCCAGAAGTAGCAAACAATACAAATTCAAACCAGTGGGTTATCAAGAATACATTTTAATACAAATGATAAAAAAATTATTGTCCAAGGATTTTATCATGCAAAATATGTTTTCAGTCTTAACAATTGACTCTCACAGTACCTCACCTATTTTAGTAAGTAAATGGCTAGAGGTCAGGAAAAAAATTATATATACATTTTTTTTCTAGAACATATTCTTAACATTTTTATCTTTTTTGACATTTCAGTGCCAGAATTGAAAATATAAGTGCACTTTAAGTTATGTGTTATATGAATAGGATTTCGCCTTCTCCATGTTTTTTTGGTGCCTGAAGATGTTGCGTAGAGGGTAAAATGTGTCCATCTTTACCGTGCTGGGCTTTGTGGGGATTGCTATGTAAGCCTTGCTCGTGAACTATGAAAGCTGCCCGTTGCTGCAGCTTCTTTTGCCCGCATGAAACACCCCCATCTTTGATGGCTGTTTGCACCAAAAATCCTTCCCTGCCCCCACCAGCAGCCCCTATCTGAAGTAATGTGCAGCAGCGCAGAAATCTCGCCGCTTAGTCAGTCAATGGCGGAAAGACCGTTTTGATTTCAAGGGATAAAGAGGGTAAGGCCATTTACAGCCCTCCTACAAGCTTGCCTAAACCTTCAAGTTATGGTTATTAACATTTTACTGGAGGATATTTTAGTTACTAATTTATGTTTTAGAAGATCAGTATTCGATATACGTATATGCATTTTTCCTGTTTAATCACACCATTTCTCTAGTACGTCATTGTTTCTTTAAACTGAAGATTTCAGCGATTTGCTTTTATATGTTGAGTGTCGTGTCGAGCCGCTGATGTTACGGTTTGTGTCTTTACCACAATGCTACCAGACCCCCGTGAATGTGACAGAACTTGTGGAAACGATGCTACCATTTTTGAAACTTCATTAACTGGCCCAAAGGAGACATTTACATTTACAGGACTTGAAGTGACATATTTGTATATGATTGGCCTTGACAGAATAAAATGAAGTTGCCATGTTGTTGTGGTGCAGCTTGCCAGTACCTAACAGCCACTGCAAACATGCCTTGCCAACATGCCTGTTTGACATTACCTAATTCATTCATCTACATTTACATTTAATATAAAACCCAAAATGCCTTGAGACTATCTTCACGGAAGCTGTTGGAGTGGAAAAAAAAAAACTCCTTGTCACCTGACCTGCTGAAAGAAATTCAATAAAACGCTCCACGGAGGCGGCAGTGGGTGACGCACACAATCCTCGGTGTGACCGGCACAGAGTGCTATGTGTGGACCTGGGTTCACATTACCCTCTGGGGGGTCACATTTCACATGCTCTCCACCAGCTGTTCGACACCACAGCACGGTTCAGGCATCTAATGGCACACACTGAGACAAGGCCACAGGTGACATGTTGAGGAAATTTGCCTTGGAGGAATTTAAAAAAAAGACATGGCATACAGAAAAAAAACATGCTCTATCATGATGTAATTTTATATGCATTAGTATTTTCCACTCCACTATCAATGGTCGTCTGGTAGAAGCATATGTTGACTGTTTTTATGGGTTGAGAAATGGTGACTTAATCAAGCAGTAACTCTGGAAACAAAATTATTTTCAGCTAATCTTCTGGCCAATCATAAGCAAAGGTAACTGCTTGGCTCCTGGCAAATGAGCCACTGCTTTGAACGCACATAGGCTAATGACATGATTATTTGCTCATCAGGGGGTGTGTGTGTGTGTCTGTGTGTCTGTGTCAGACTGTGTACATGTGTGGATGTGTGAAAGACTATATGTGTGCTTCTTGGGGGTTGGTGGTGAGGGGAATGCTGGTCACATCTCGGCATGGTAATAAAAGCCGGAGCTGTTGTCACAAAACTCAGCCCATACGCCCAGCTTTTAAGTGCTGCCTCTATTCGCAGCAGACACATTACAGAGAGGGGAGAGAGGAAGAAAGGCTTGGGGAAAGAGAGAGAGAGAGAAAGGAAGAGAGAAACGAGGGGGGTTGCGAGGCCTGTGGCTGAAGGATTGATTTTAAATGTTCTGCAAAGGCAGTGTTTACTATCCTCTCTGGCTAGCCCCCTGACAGCGCCAGCATCAAAACAAGATTTGCCCCTCCCCCTCCCCCACCCAACAGAAAGGGGGGAAAAGGAAGCATGGAAGGCAATGGTTACTGAAAATGACGGGTTTTTCTCCCTGGCCAAATGCTTAGTTCGCCCAAAAAAGTAGTACAGCTGGTGCCTGCCATGGGAGATCTTTGTCGTTTCTGATTCCCTTTGCTTTCTAAATAACCAAATACAAGTCAAAATGTTACCCAATAGCGTCGGTGCTTAGCCAGTATTCTTCAGCGACACAAAATGTGTCATTCCATCAAAATTGTGCAGTATACTTCGTTATTTTTTCCACATTGTATCACTGTGTAAAGGACAAAAAATGGTCTTGATGTGTTCTAATGGGCAACCATAACTCATTAGCAGTCATTATTTATGGGTGTGACATTAATGGGTTTCAGCTTGGCTCCGGTTCTCTGGCTCAGTTCCCACTACAGTCATGGGAACAGATAAGCTTCTAACTCAGCTTGCATAATGACAACATTGACAGTTTATCTGAGGAAGGTGACAGAGTATGGGAATATTGTTTATGTTGCATATGTACTGTAAAATAAGAATTGAATTTAGAGGTGCAGTCTGGTGTTCCATATTTTTCTTTTTCACAGCAGATCTCCTGTAAAAGACCAAAACCAGTCTGTCTCTCGGCACGTTCCAACTTCCCACACTGTCATTGGCTGTCAGCCCCCAAGCCTATTGGGCTCCTACTGTTGACATGGATCTTTAAACATGGATCACAAATACATATTGTTACATTTCAGAAAAAAGAATAAGTCATTCGCTGAATCAGCTGGGTACTGTTTTGCCAAACTCTAAGGAGTAAAAAACGCTGAATATTTACAACAATAATTCACATGTGTGTGCTCTAAAGCAACAGGACATGTATGTGATAAACTTTAAATAAACTACAGAGCCCATGTACATGATAATGAAGGAACATGTCAACCAGTTAAACTGAAATGTTTTCAACAGTTTTATAACAACAGTAGAGGTCCACGGCACAGAGAAATAAGCTCTATCAGATTTTGGTTTCACAGACGATACTTGTCAGTGTGATCAATTGATTTATTTTTTTTTTGACAACAAAATACATAGAAAATGGCTCTTATGCTTAAATGTAACAAAAAACGTTTAAATCAAGCAGAAATCATTTCTTAACGGTGTTAAAACATGTTGGTCTATCTACTGTATAATCTTTATCCATTCCAAATAAAAAACAGTGTGGTCGATTGTACCGAGCGTACAGAGCATTGGCAAGAAATCAGGCTAAATGCTTAACACGATTTGAAGGGGAAAATTCCTTTTTCGTGCCACGCTGCTGCACTCATAATTATCCGATTGTTGCAGACCATTAGGAATTTGATTTATTGTTCTTTGGCAGTCAGGATGGAGGTTTCTCACCCCCGCCTTGGACGTGTGTGAAATGCACAAGTCTGGAGGGCTGAGGAGAATATGTGGAAGTGAGAGCCATATGTCTACGCTGTCAGAGAGCCACTTGTTAGAGGAAGTTTAGCCTCCCTGTGCCTCCAGCCACAGCCTTAATTATTAACAACATGTCTCCCCTCTGAAGAGCTGTGTGAGGGCGGCTCGCTGAGAAAGGTGCTTTGGAGTGTGGGCTGGGTGCAGACTATCCTCTGGATACTGAGATATTCAGCTGAGGCAGTGAAGGTTTTTTTGGGAAAGTTGTTGGTTTGCAGATATTCATCCTCCACTTTCCTCTCATGTGATAGTTTTTAATTGAAGCTCACTTGTAAACACGTAAGTAAAACCAGAGGGACTCAGTTTTTCTCACATTTATATCAAGGCAATCATCAAGTCAGTCCATGCCAATGAAAGATTTGAAAACGATCCCTTCTGTGGGTTTGTATCCATGTTTTTTCCTCATGTAGAAAACCATCAGAAGAATTGCATTGATTGGATCTTGGCTTCGGGAAGTCTTTTGATTTGGTGACGATACATTTAGGCTTTCAAAAGTGCACAATATGTAATTTGCTAAATTGTAAAATTTCGTTGTCGGTAATTCAGATTTTTCTCAAGGGTCTTGTCTGTCGATTCCAATTTCCAAGTTATTTTATAACTTATATAAGATTTGGTTAACGTGATCCTTGTATGGTTATATGCATAAAAACACCTAATTTAAATGATTAGGAAATGCATCATTATATTTATTGAGGCATCACCATTTCATTATCAGTTCCTACATTTTTAAAATGACAGCCAAAACAAATTCCTTAAAGACTTTAAACTACAGAATATATTTCAATATATAATCAATTGAGTTTTGTTTTGATGCTGTTTTAGTAATACCAGTCAAAGACAAAATATGGGAGGAATCTTACAGACCCCCTTATATCTATACTTTCATTTGCACTGTAAAAAAAATGGCAGGTTAGTTAATTATTATGATTTATTCCATGAACTAAACAAAAACTACAAGCAATTCTCTTCTCTGCTGACAATCCAGATTAATGGAAAAGAACATCAGGGAATATACTTAATTATGTAAATAAATGTATTTTCATCTTGTCAATTCAACAAATCCTTGTCATGTGGAAAAATAGACGAGAAGGATAAGTTTGTGATACCTCATATTATAGACCTAAAAACAATTTTAACACAAACCTTACATTTACAAATAAAGTATTTGCTGGTATGACATCATGAAAGATGATAGATCTCCAAACAGCGTCTCGATAGAATCTAATCAATAAGTGTCTGTTTTCATTTAAGCCGCATTGTAATTATCCAACAATCAGTCGACTGTAATTATCACTTACAAGATTGAGATGGGTTGATAATTAGCGAATCAGATCAGGTTTACCCTCGGCATTAAAACCAGAATCAGGTCAAGATGTGTTAGGATCATGCTGCAGCAGCAACAGTCCCCTGAATCATTAGGGTTGGTTCACCCAAAGGACTTCCTACAGGTTTGAGAATTTATAACCAGGTAAGAGAGAATAAAGATATCAACCAAGCAGTGTCAGCACAATTTCCATCCTTATTTCAATCAAAGAGCAGTCCTCATCGATGTAACTTTTCATGATGGATGCAAAACATGTGAAACAGATGTAAAGTTAAGCCATAAGCCAACAGAGGCTGTGGTTTACAGTGATTTTTAAACGGCAATGGGGGGTTATTAGGATGCAGCGGAAAGCATGCCATCAGGTTTGTCGAGCACGCTTAAAGATTGGTGTGATCGTTACATTTAGCACTCCTCTCTGCTGGTGCAGCTTCGACTGGACCGGTGCATTTGAGTTGCCATTGCTTCAGCATCTTCTCTTGCTGTAGTTTGGATGCAAGTAAGATTGCAGGGACGGTTCACAATAATAGCATTTCACTAACATGATTTCTCTTGCCTCGAGGCCATCGTCGGTGAGTTTTTGTACAATGGTGATTCACAAGCAGTGGTTGATGTAGATCGGCTCTGTGCTCGCCGCTTTACAAATGTGTGGCTATGTGGAGCCAAGAAAGTTCAGCCCTATGGGCTCTGTTGTATACATAATTTTAAGAGAACGAAAAATAAAGTTCTCTATATGTTGTAGTTACATTAAAATGCTGAATGACAGCGTTGCATACTTGAGTCATTGAATAACAGTTCTCATCCTGGCAGATGATAAATGATTTAGGATCTTGTTGGCGGTTGCCCTCTTGAGCTATGCGTCCCGTACGCAGCTGCACATCGAACCAGACTTGGTTGACAGAAGCGCCAGGTGTGTTTGGATTAAGGGCCTGAGAGTTCTTAATTTTCTGAAAGTCTGCCTCTGTTAACGCTTGGTGGTAGTGGTGGGCGATATGGCCAAAATCACAGTGTATGTAAAATGATATTTATAGGAATTGATAAGAATTTTAGAATAATGCCATCAGTTCAGCAGTAAAGAAAAAAAACTGAAAGGAGAATAGCTTGTCTACATTAAGTGTGTACAGTGGTCCCTTGTTTATCTCGAGGGATTCGTTCCAAAAATAACCCTCGATAGACCAAATCTGCGAAGTAGTCAGCTTTATTTTTTACCATTATTATACATGTTTTAAGGCCGTAAAACCCCTAACCACACACTTTTATACACTTTTCTCAGACAGGCATTAACATTTTCTCACATTTCTCTCATATTTAAACACTCTCAAAGTTTCGTGGATTTAAAAAAATAAGCCCTAACATGTTTAACAAATTTCACTTTAATGATCAATCTACGAGGTCCTCTGACCGCGCCTCTTTGTCCGGGCGCTGCTCCGCTGGCTTTTTATCCGGACATATTTTGTGCCGAACGTATGCTGTCCTGTACAGGAGACACTGCACAGAGGAGCTTGATTACAAAGGTGTACAGTACAGTCCCTTAGCTTAATGAGGGCGCAGAAAACAATGCGCAATCATACTGTACGCTGTAAAAAAAAAAAAGATACAAAAAAAAAATCTGCGAGTCCGCGAAAGGTGAACCGCATTATAGCGAGGGACGACTGTATATGAAAATTTGCATCACGATTTTAAAATAACCAGACCGTACTTCAGCACATTTAATTGTTTTCTTTCCTTTATTTGGAGACTCCATACAAACAAAAAGAAATCAACAGAAAAACAGAAATGCTCTCAATAAAAAGTGTAAGGTTCCTGAGAACAATAGTTTCAAGTGTCACAGTTTTTAAAGTTGCCAGTAAATACCCACCTGTGCATTATACAAATCAGTGTACCAATTGAACAAAATCTTGCCCGATTTTCTTCATTCACGTAACAAAGCTGACAAAACACTAAGGATCAAAATTAACTGGTGTGCTGAATTTGACTAATGGTGTAGCCATTTTTCTTTCTCATCTTGGGTTGGTTTGGGATTCCTCCTCTGGCCAAATCACGTTACCTTGGAAGGCAGCTGGATTCGCGAAGTCACTTGAGATCACAATCAAAATAGGTATAAGTAAAAAAAGGTATTGACAAATGTCTACCAGTGGACACATTTCTACCGTTTGATGGTAAAAAAACTATCATATCTCCCAACCCTACTTGGTGGTGTAATGGTTTTAGCAAATGATACATTCTGGATATTTTAACAGACAACAGGGTTGTCTTCGCGATTGTTCCATGATGTACCTATTGAGCCCCACACACAGGCCGACATAACTGTTGAAATCATAGGGTGATTGTGTTAAAATCAATAGCCATATATTTCTCGGCTCACCATGTCTGAAAACAGACAACGGACCACGTATTAGTTTGCTTAATGGCCCCCGCTTCATTTCTTTACTTTTTCAGCTCTTCAATTTCTCTCTGATCCATTTCAGCGGCCTTCTCCATCCTGTCCATCTAGTTTCACTACTTAAGGCTGAATTTTACTTCTGCAACAACAACTGCGGCTGGCCACGCAGTCGGACTGACGGACTCATTTTGGTTTATAGTTCCCGTGCGTTTTTTCATACGCCAAAACAGTAGGTGGCGCAAAGACCGTTTAGAGTCGACATGCACACCGACGTTCACCGATATCTCCCTCCAGGAATTCACCTCTATCTGCGTGTCCTCAGACTCCATCAGACGGGTTCTATAAATGCTCATATTTGCGGACCGCTTCAGCTAAACGTTCTTCAACGGGATCCATTGTCCGTGTTTCTGCTATGGCTTTTAAAAACAGCGGTATTATGCTATAAAACCGGAAATGCGAGACCCAGAAAGGATGTGGTTAGCGGACCAATCACAGCCTTGTGGGCTTGCGTTGCTTTGACGGATAGTCAGAAATTTGGGGTGACGCACGGAAGCACACAAAATGGCCTATTTGACCACGCAAGGTCGGCCATGCGTGTCTTGCGTGCTTGCATCTCTGCGTAAAACCCGAGTATAAATCAGCCTTTAGCCTCGTTTAGCCAACTCAGTAAATCAAAATTCACATCAAAATCTACCATTTCAGTTTTACTGTGCCAATTAGTCACCTATTGTTTAAAATTGTTAGTCACAGATGTGTGTTTACAGCTTTGAACGCAGCTCAGCCAATCATAATCAAGGACTGGAACCGTCCATTTTGTAATGTTGCTTTTCACTGCCGCACAGTATCTCTCTCTCTCTCTCTCTCTCTCTCTCTCTCTCTCTCTCTTTATATATATATATATATATATATATATATATATATATATATATATATATATATATATATATATATAGTATTTATTTGTTAAAAGATGCGTTGCTGCTTGATCTACTGTGCCTTCTGATATTTCCCTTTTGTCTTCAGAGTCAGGTGCACATGAAGCAATGTTATTCCTTGACCTTTTCATGACTGTCTTATCTGTCTTTGCACCCAAAACTGCCTGAAGGATTTCCATGGTTAAAAGAACACAAAGCTTCCCAATCAGCCCATCAACACACCATCCCCCATCCTCAACCATTTAGGAAACGCATACAAACACAGTGGATGTAAAATAATAAACCCGGTCTTCCAGTCTTATGAACTCAAGTAGAACCTGAATTCTACTTAACTGATCACACTGGTGGTTAGGGTGTGTAAGCCCATTATCTAAAAACTGTACACCCTTTTCAAAGCATAGATTAATTTATTAATTTGCAAGCATCCACTGAGTTCAATACTAATGGTGAGAATAATTACTTCAACAGCTTTCCAGTTTAGTCTACAGTACAGTATTAATAAATCAGTGAACTAATATTAATATTTTTTTTCTTAATTGAATTTTTTAAGTTTTTAATTGAACAGTAACTATTAGCCCAAATTGTAAAACCATTAAATTAGCATCTCCTATAATATGTCAAGAACTATTCTTTCTATTGTTTTAAACATATTGTATTATTTTACACATATTTTTCATTACATGTTACTTGATGTGTAGGAAACATTACCAATCCTGTTGGTGCCTTTAGAAGACAGTTCACAATGAAAACTATTAAGGCAATTAAAAGCTCAGTTACTCCTCTTAACTGGCTCCCACTAATGTTCTTTTCCTTTGTTTCTTTTCTCTCTCTCTTTTCTCTCATCTGTAAACACAAGTTACTTGAGGCATTGGCTTCCTGCAAGGCAGCATGAAACTTGAAACATTTCCTCAAAGAGGTGTGAAAGTGTGGTTAATGTTATGGGCTCCCGTCACATCTCCTCACAGCTTTGACCCCAAATTCAATAAGAAAGAACACTGACGCCCAGGTTATTGTTCTGTCCTTCAGGTCCAACAATTTTCTGTTTGTCCACTGTCATTATATGAGACAAACATGGGGACATTGCCAGCACTTAATCTCTCAGTGCTGCAAAACCAAGTAAAATCCACTAAAACCCTTACTAATCTGAACAAGAGACACTTTTATTGAATCCACAATTATTCAAGCATTAATAATTGACGTTATATTTAAAATGGTGCTTTGAGATGCCCAATTAATCCCATTCACCCTATTTATTGAAACTGCCAGGGCTGAAAATTATCGTTTTTGTGAGTAAATTATAACCTCCCATGTGCCTTGTTCTTGTGTGCGGGGCCATTTTCTCCCAATGTGTTTTTGTCACGGACAAAAAAAGTGTCTGTGAGGCCATACTGACTGACAAGGGAGAGGGACCAAGTGATTTTTCTCATCTCTTCCATTCCACAAAAAATCTTCACATCCTCTCACACACATACACCTCCCCCCCTGCGTACATATGCAAAAATGTGTACACACACACACACACACACACACACACACACACACACACACACACACACACACACACAACAAGCCCACTGCTGCGGAACAGCCATCAGTCAAAGTGTGTTGGCGCTGCAGGTCCGGGGGCATTTACATAGATAGATGATGGAGAGATTATGGGGCACAGGGGTTATTAATCATGCTGCTGAGAAGGAGAAGAGGGACTCCTTGGTGTCACTCTTCTCTCCAGGGATGGCTCTTTACCCTGGATTTGTCTTTTGTGCCATTTCCAAAGTTCTATCTGTTACCTAGTTATACCACAGTGGTATTATGAGTGCCTTGGCATTCAATATTGCTGCAGGGTAAAAGTACGGTGAAGCTAAATTCACCCCCAGCCACCAGCTTCAGGGCTGGCATCCAGAACTTCTTGACTAGACCTAGTGTACCATTCAGTTAATTTTATATAAAATACTAGAGATGTACCTTTTTTCTATCTTGATTCCAATACCTTAACTAGAAATCTGATACCAGTACATTAAATCTAAAATATTGTCAATAAACAGCGGTCTACTGCTCACCCTGCTCACATGTTGTTTGTCTTCCTCAGTTTAAATTCTTTAAAATAGAAAATGCATACATAGAATGAATACCTTCTATGTAAGAAAAAGACTGAAAAAATCTGATGTCATTTGGATCAACTGAGTCTGAGCGCTATGGGGGATGAGACGGGGGGCATGGGTTTAGCCTTCAAAACTGAATTAAAGCGGCTATGGGAAGTAATTTGTCCTAAAAAAAAACTAATGACAATTGTCTCTGCGGCAATCTTCCTTGATGCTTCTTGATTATGCACAAGCGAGCGCACAGTTTATTCCAACCAAGTCCATGTGGACGAGGAGGAAGGTTCCAGTTCAGGATGGATAACTGCAGGTCAATTGAATTAAAGTCTTGTTCCTGATTTGTTCATATTTGAATTGTAATTGTTGCTTGTTTACAATGGTCATAGTGATTTTTGTGGCCTCCATTGTCACTACAGGGGAACAAATCATTCATCTGCTTTGTGCGAGTTAACATGAAAAAAGAGTGTACTGTCCATGTGTCTGTTCATATTTTCTCTCTATGCCCAAATAAATGCATAATCTATAAACTTGTGTTGTATTAATTATTAAAAAACACAGCGACGGTCACCCAAAGTGTAAGTGTGAGAAAATCGTGACGCACAATTAACTTTTCTGTCGTTACGATCTGATGAATTTGTACATCGACAGATACCGATAAAATTCCAACATACAACTAATTTTTACAGACAATAGGCAGCATTGAAATGTAATTGTATTCCAATACAATTTATTTGAACTGTAGGTTAAGCAGTCTTCATATACAACAGGTGTACAAGTGCAAATTGCGATGGCAACTTCTGTGGCTAGAATATTTCCATAAAAGAGTTCAGAATAAGAGAATTTAAAGGAGATATAGAATGGTAAATTGTTAAACTCCATCCGGTTTTCATAGTGAATATTTGAAATAATAACACAAAATCTGTCAATAAATGTGTCCACTTTGGAAAAACATAAATATATATATATATATATATATATATATATATATATATATATATATATATATATATATATATATATATATATATATGTGTGTGTGTGTGTGTGTGTGTGTGTGTGTGTGTGTGCGTGTTAAAAACACACAACAATATATACATGACAAACTAGATTATTAATACTGGCTAGAAGTAGCCTCATTATTGAACGGTTTATCGAAAGCAGCGCAAGTGTTTAAAGAGCCAAAAGTCCACTGACTCTGACTAAAGTATTTTACATATTAAAATTAGTTTGAGAATTCTGATTAAAACATATGACATTTAGGCATATAGTCCAGAAATATGGTCGGCCATCGACCCATTTTTGGCTTATTGAGCATCCTAGTTTTTGTGTGTCTTGTTCTGCACATGCTCTCGTCTGCACTTGTTGTTGGCTTTTTGGCCGATTGAGCATTTTGAATCGGTGGCTGACCGCCAGTGAGAGAAATCACTCTGATTGGCTGTTCACTCAGCTTAAGCGATTCAGTGCAGGAATAGATAAACTTATGTGGACGGCAAACGCAGAACGAAGTCAAGAGGGCACTCACAGAAGGCTCGTCTCATTTTTCATGAATTCTTTGGCTGAGACACAGGCGACGCAACACTTGGCGTTTGTTGCCGCTAGTTCTTTGATGTCTGTTTCGTGTATCTGGATCTTAGTATAAGTACATCTACATATTACTTGTGGACTCGCATGCATATAAATACAGCTTCTAACCAAATTGTATTTCCAATAAGCCTCATATCCACCAATATTGGTAATAAAACTGTATTTTTTTGTAAAAAACTATGCATGTGTGTGTATGTGTATGTATATATCTATATATAAATATAGATCTATATCTATAAATATCTGTATATAGAAATCTATATATATGTATATATATATATATATATATAGCTATATATATATATATATATATAGCTATATAGATATATCTATATGTATACATATAGATATAGATCTATATAGATATCTGTGGCGGGCGTTCAGGGCCGCTAGGCCTTCTCTGCTGTCCTAAACAGTATTTTGTTTAAAAAAAAAAAAAGGGTTGGTGTCGCAGTTTTGTTGATAGATTTGGACAACATGCATTTGTGTTGACCCAACGGGTTGTGCTCTCCCCTTGCTGTGCTGGCCTTCGTCGGGTGCATTTCCTCCACTGTCGTGCGCCGTGACGGAAAAGACTCGGGCCAAAGGCGTTAGAGGGTTTCTGAAACCCTGTTGCGCAAAAAAAGTGATGTATCTCTTCTTCATATTTAAACCTGAGCTTTCTGTATAACATTCAGAAATACTAGCTAATGCACTTTGCACATGATATTAACAAAGTGTGACTCTTCATTATTCTAGATTACCAAAAAGTCTTCTCTTTTGTTCAAAAGCGGTTTCACACGCAACAACCAAAAAATAGTCAACTCCTCTCACATCAACTATCTTAGTGCCTCTTTTAAAATTGTAGTCCTGCCGCAGTTTAACATTTCATAGTGCCTACCATTCTGCATGTTGTATGAATTTTTGAATAATGAGTGGTCTGAACGGGACACTGCGAGACTGGTAGATGAGATAATGGAGTAATCCACAGCGACAGGTGAAGTACTCTGCTTCTCTGGCCTGTTTGCTTTGGTAAATGTAGCCGCCATCCTCTGACCCCAATGGGACTTGACACTTGGACCCTCCCCGTCCTGCCTCCTCACATACACTTCCTAACACTAGAACATGCCCATTGTGTTACTGCAATTTTTTGGTGCGACCATGAGTCTTCGGTCAGTGATGGCAACAAAGCCAAGAGGTGTGTTTTTGTTTCCATGGGAAGAGGTAATCAGTTCCCTGGATCACTTGCCTTGACTTAGTGGGTGGATGTGTGGGTGGGTGTGCACCAGCTGAGAGATGGGTGGACAGATGGTAAATAGAGGTTGATGCATGAATGAAAGGTGGATAAGAGTGAAGCCTTGAGCGATAAATGAATGAAAGCCTCTTCAGGGATACGGTTTGTTGGTGTCTAGAATCTTCTTTCCATCATCCCACATACAATAAAGCTGTACTGTATAAGGGGCCGATCACACCAGACGCTACTCTCAAAAGCGTGTCGCTAGCAAAAGCACAGGAGCGCTTTAAAGTTGAAATATTCTCAACTTTTAAGCGCAAGGCACGGAGTCGCACAGCTCGTCATTGTCACACCCGGCCAAGGCAGCCAATCGAGTCAAACAAGAGGCGGACTTTATTCCTTCCTTTTTCATGTGGAATGAACAGTGGTGAATTCAAAAGAAAATGGCAACCTCCGACAAGGCACTAATATTAGCTGTATTTAATTACAAAGAGTTTTACAATTCTAGATGGAAACACTACTCTACTACTCAGAAGACACTCAAACTGACTCCTGCTCAGCCGAAAGTACAACTGAAAGCACAACTGAAAGCGCTCGTCATCGAGACGAAATTTGGCGAATAGATACTCTTTCCTTTTTATTTTAATTTTTTTTACTATTGTTAACCCAAAAACTCTTCTTTTTTGGGACTTGTTCCTCCTCCTCATGCCACAACACAGCAAAGGCAAGAGCGCGACGTCTGCTTGAATCCATTTTGTAAATTAAGTTTTATCGCCTGGTTGCGCATGCAGCCCCCGCTCCACAGGCTGTTTCACCAGCATGATCACCATGGCAGACCCGTTTTCGGTGTGTCTCTCAACCACTTTTGGTGTGTCGCAAAAGAAAATCCTATAAATAACCGATGCCCAATCAAGCTATTTGAGTTAGTCGAGGCCAGATATCCCGTACAAGGTGCATCTCTAATAAAATAAGTGTTGCTTTTGTGCTAGAATTTGACAAATTAAAATGGAGATAACTCAGGCTTTTTCTTGTGGAATCCTATTTTATTCAATGGCTGTGAGATGATGTCGGAGCTCTTAAAGATTGAACTTGTGATGGATTATTTTAAATGGTGTTCTCAATATATTTAATGTTAAATGATGGTGTGGGCAAGCGAAAGGCAGGTCCACCCACCGGACCTGAAGGGATGGCCAAATGGATTTAAGCCACTTTCTGCTGCATTGCTTGTTTTGGATTACACACCGTCTGACTAAATATCTCTGCATATTATTCATTTGCTTTGACAAATATGTTGAAGGAACTGTAATTCTGTGAGCGAGCGATGCCTTTTCCCCTCATCCAGGTAGTGCAACATCCACACGCAACACATTCTCACCTCTAACTCGCTTGTCCAGTGCCCCTGTGTTTTTTGGACGTGTCAGGGATGGCGCCCCCCACCCCTCCTAAGTTCTAACTTTAAGACACTAAAATCGATTAGACATTGACTATGTTTACATGCACACTCATATTCCACTGTTATTCCAAAAATGACAATATTCCAAATTTGATATGGCTCATGTAATCCGTTTGGATGTTCTGAATTAGGCCTTATTCCAAATGGAGCATTTTCTGATTAAGACATGTGGGATATGCCTGTTGTTCGGGTTTTAGGAGTATTCTTTGGACTTGTAGACAGCACGTTTGAAATATGCTTCTCAAAAGGGTTTTTTTTACGGCACTTTGCGACTCACATCCTCTTTATTGTTTACGACCAAATAGTTTGTCATAATGAAGGTATTCGGATATATGCAAATATTGCAACGCCAATCTTTTCAAGACGGTGGTTGAAGGTTTACAAGAATTGGTTTGCAAAATCCGCCAGCAGCAGAAAACCCAAAGAAGCCACATAGCACAAGCAGCTTCTGCCTTTTTTACTTTTCTACATTTTGACGGGATAAACAACATGTGAGCCGAGAAAGACGTTGACATGGGATTCACTGACCAGGGTAATTAGGATTACGGAAGGGCTGCATGTTCACGGGGGTATTAGTGGAATGTGCATTTTCATTAGCCATGTAGATAGCTACTATAGGAAATTTCAGTCACAACAGTTTTTTGGGAATAAGGGCAATAAACTGAATATTTAGTTCATGCAATTGTTGTTATTCAGAAGTTAGATATGTAGATGAAGGGATACATGTTTTCAGTTGACTTTGTTTTGTCTATAAGAAAAAAAAAATCCACTATAGCTACTAGAACACTAAAATATGTGTTATTGGTTCAAACTTGAAAAAGACAGTGTGCCTTGTCTCATGCTTCAAATCCGCTTTGACTTTTTTAAATATTCAACCAAGAACGACAATCTTTCATTAACTTGCACTGCGTGCCTCAAGTTGCCTAAATATAACTGTACGGATATTGTGCGGAAGTTAATGAAATACCGTAAAAATGAATTTTCTGCTGATAAGTTCAGTTTTAAAATCTTGCTGCGCCAGTAAGTAGTTTGCAGATACATTCATTATCGATAAAGTGTCCTTATTATTTTGATAAAAACACCCTTTACTGTTGTTCCTGAGGCAAAGTAGTTATATTATATAAACATAATCTTTACGAGACCGAGTTGACAAAAAGAGGACATTTTCAGTTATTCTAAATCTGTTTAGGCTGTTGCATGATGGGCACCACCCTGGAATTCAGCCCGCTGACTTTGATTACCTAATTCCTCAGAGATCACTCTGCGACTCTTGCTGCCAGAGGCGTTGACATGATGTGGAGAAATGTTACCAGCCGTCATGAAACCTACCGCCCCAATCAATCAATCAGCATGCTTACGCCACTGTGTGTGTGTGTGTGTGTGTGTGTGTGTGTGTGTGTGTGTGTGTGTGCGCGTGTGTGTCTGTGTGTCTGCGTACCGTTTACCCATTTGCGCTCTTGGGTCGGCAGAGGAAAGAGTGGCAGGGAGACCCTAAATGCACCGTCTTCGTCATTCATCAATTACTACACCCAGGAAGGTTGTGTCTGTCATCATGAACAGATGGTGTCTGTGCATGTGTGTGTATCTGTGTGTGTACATACAAAACCTGTGTGTTTCTGTGTGTGCAACAGGGTGAGGTTGTCTCTACAAATGTGAGAGACTTAGAAAGGTGATGACAGAGACAGAGATATACATGTATGGGATACAGATGTACAGGTGTGTGATGGAGATAGGTGCAGCTGGGTTACATGGGGAGAAGGGGGGGAGTGAGCTGGCGTGCTCGGCTGTCTCACTGCGCTCGGTGATGGCTGCAGGATAACTAATCAATCTACACCTGCCTTGGGGTGGAGGAGGGGAGGAGAGAGAGAGAGCAAGAGGGGGGAGAGAGAGATCATTTCAGCCTCGTGCCTCGCTCGTGTAGCTGAAAACCCTGTTAGTCTGTGTCCTCCTCTCCAAACTACATGCCCACAGACTAAAAAGTTTGACTTTATTTGATTAAATTTCTTCAGAGACGTCTGCTTTTATTATTGTGGCCTATGGGGAATTTCTTCATCTCCAAAAATCTGGACATTGGTCACGATTGTAGCAACCAGCACTTATTCACTGCATATATTCAAAATTACTTAAATTCCCTGAGGGTGCAACGAAGGCAGTGAACTGCTTTGGAAGCACTAAACACTTTCTAAACAAATGGACAGCTAATGTAGCTTAGAGATATTAAAAAAGAAATACACATACACACTATGCGCTGTCTACACATCCTATTTTTACACTTACGTAGAAAATTTCATAGATGAGCGCAGACAAAGCAGTCCTAGAATCCAATTTTTTTCTCTGCAACTTTTAGAACTTTCTAAATCTACTTTTCACCCAAATGTTGCTTGTGCAAATCTTGCTGCTTCCTTCAGTGGGGAGATGTTTTTCTTCTCCCTCCTGCTCTTAACTGTGTACCAGCGGTTCTAGGGGCTGTCATATTGCATCAGCGCTCTGCTGATTACTTCCACCTTGTCTCCCTCGTCAGGAAATGATTCTGACACGCACTCACACCCTGCTTTCTCCGCATCAATATGCGTGCGATGGAAAAACTGCAGACAGTAAATAAATAATGAAAGACAAGGTAGGGAAGAGGGGAGGGCGGCTCTACGTGTCTTTCTTTCTCTGTCTCATTCTGTCCTCAGTGTGCATGCGTGACTCAGTGTGGGAAAGTGTTATATGCATTGTGTAAGGGGATGTAAGTATGTGCGAATATACATTCGGAAATGTACATTATTTCAGTATTCAACAATTCCATATATTGAAGGGGTTGATAAAATGACGGAACGTGGTCGAACAAAAGATGTATTCATTTCGATTTAATTAAAGTGACGGTTTCTTAGAGGACATTTAACTTTGTACGTGTCCTGTTTTAGCGCCTCTCCGCATGATAGGTGCGTGGATTTTCCTCTGCTCGGTGCCAAGAAGTATGCCAGTAGAGTGAGGGAGCATTCTCAGTCAAAATCCCTGAAGGGATTATCACAGACTCTGCATTTCTGTGGAGGACACAGAGAGGGTAAGCACATCTGATTGGCCCACTAACCCCTGGCACGCAGTGGCATGTGTGGCATCACAGAAGCCTCTATTCATTTTGGAGTTTATTTAGGTGACAGCTGGTGTTCAACCACTCTTAGTTTGGTAAACAGGATCTTGGGATGGTCAAGTGAAAACTGAAATGTGTGCTTCCTGCTTGAATTTAGAAACCCTTCATCTCGTTCAAGAATAACATTGTCGTGTCAACAGGACAAGTACAGTTTACAATTACTGTCCATGGGTAATTCCATGATGGCATGAAGCCCTAATTAATTATTTTTGTCAGAATGTCATTTCAGCATTCTGCTCTCCAGTTAATCGAGTTTTCTCTCCAGAATCGCGATCATATTTGGCTTTACACTAAGTTTAATGTATGTGGCTTCTTGTAATCATCAGGAAAGTGTGTGTCTTGTTTCAGCATGTATTGAAAACTATTACAATAGTATTTGTCAAAGGATACTTCCTGAACAGGACGAAGTCATTCCTCACTAATATGGGTCAACGAGAGGTTTTGTTTATTTACCGGAAGAATTTAGGAATCCACAGCGCTCCAGCTTGCTTCCCCAGAGAGCAGCACTGAAACATGGAATATTAATGAATCAAGTAAATGACTAGAACGTATAGTATCTCTTATTATGCTGCATAGTGTGAAAGGTGCTCAGTGTATGGTCTTCAGCTCACTCTCCTGCTTCTTCTGCCCAACAGGGTTTAGTATATAAAGTTAAGGAAACTGTCTTGACCTCAAGTGTGAAGGTGTAGGTTTTAACGAAGACAACATCGGTTGTCTGTAAGCTGTAGGTGGTTGATTTGAACATTTTGACCCAGAAAAACAATACTTTGAACATTTGACCAAAAGCATTGCTGAGAACATAACATGTCTCCTTAATGTGTCATATTGAGAGGCTATTGAGTTGGTAAACCATCTAATACTTTATATATCATTATACTAATAATATTAGTGTGGCCTGATCTTTATCCGACAAGGCATAAAATTAACAGAATGAATAGACATGCAAAAAAAAAAAAAGCAGCTGCGCAGCATTCAGATGTTGATTTAGAATCAAAATGTCAAGGTTACGAATGAAGCTTTGAACTATCCGAAACAGCCTTTCTGCAATTTAAAAAAAATATTGCCTTTGGGTGAAAGCGCTTTCTGGATTCTTGGACATATCCAACTTACAGATGTTTGTCCAAAATCGCGGCTCGTCTCTCACCTGGGGCTGACAGGTCTATGTTTGAACCAATGTAAAATCAATAACGTCGCTGCTGTATTTCTGACGTTATTTTGAGTGTTGATGGAGCGGCTACAATGTTAGCATAGCCAAGCACCAATTGGTTCAAACTCCATTTAGAAAACAAGCTTTTTAAAAGTTGTTTGCTAACAAATCATGAATTCAGACTTTGGACATATCTACATCATTAGTGGTTTCAGCATCATTTTTAGCCATTTATTGCAATGAAGTCACAGTTTCGTACCGCTGAAGAAAATAGATGATGCATTACTTGTTTACATACAGTGAATAAAGATTGGTGAAATTCTCAGAGCTCCTGTAGATTATGTTATGAACCCAAACAGGACAGCATTTGGTTTTCAACATATCTCAGACTTCCACAAGATGTAAAATGCACCAATAGTGGTTATTTCTGCCATCGTTGGTAGAGAAAGGGTGAGGAACAGGGTCGTCTTGATGTGGTTTTTGTCAATTTACGTTATAGTCATCGTCCAAAACCCATTGGCTTAAAGCTGTAGACCCACAAGGACAGAGGACTCTCAGTATATTCCCACCACTCCGCTAATTCGCTAATGTATTCCTGCTACGTCCTCAGCCTCTATCTCTGCCTGTCTGAAGCTGGAAACTGAACATTACCGCTGGGGCCTGAGGACTTTAAATCCCAGCTCCAAAGCACAGGGGGTGGGGGAATAGGGAGGGGGCTGGCTGTCTCTGATGTTATTTAATCTTACCGGCCAGGGAGTGAGCAAGCCAGCATACCCCCTGATGCACGTTATCAACCTCTGATGACCAGCGAGGGAGATTGGACGCCTCAGACGCCACATTGCCGTCAACACAGAGCACTTCAAGTCATCTTCCTGGCTGGCCTTAACCAGTCAGCAGCTCAATTTGGGTGATGGCAAGCATGCTCAGTCAAGGGAGAAGTCGGCCCCGGATGATTTCCTCCTCCTCTGCTCGTTCTCCTCTGCATTGACGCCCCTCCCCACCTCAGCTGCCGCTCAAATGTGCCTCTGTCCTCTTTCCCTCCTACTGCCTCCCTCCCCATCTTACCATAACTGCTCCCACTCCCCTCCCGTGAAACCCAAAGATCCGGCAATCGCTCAGTTGCTCAAGCTATCTCAGGAGCCTGTCTCGCTTCCCCACCCCCCCCCCTCCTCCGTTTCTGCCCCCCACACCCCAAGAGCATTCCAGCATGACAAACCACATGGGATTTCACTAGTCCTTTAAAGTCTGCTGCCTCTGGGAACCACTCTTCTCCGTGCAACATTTTAGTATTCAAGGGATACGTGACTGGGGAGGTAACCAATGCTGTTACATTCCGCCCGTCTCGTCCTGGTTGTTATTTCTGTTGATGCTTTGCAGGAGGAGAGAAAAGATTTTTTTTTTGTTTCAAGTGATCATAATTGATCACTGATTTTTCCTTTTATTTACATTGGCGGTTTATTTTCCCTGTCATTGGTGATTCCGCCACATCAAACATTTACTGTCGAGATGTCATTTACTGAAGTCATTTTTTTATTTTAACACATAAAAGCATCACAACAACAATATACAAATTCTTAGTAATCTTTAAAACCAAAACACATTTACACATGCAACAATAGGGTTTAAGACAATGAGTAACTTATTGAATAATTTTGTTTTTTGGAATGTGTTAACATTACTCTGCAGGAGAAATGTCCAGACTATCCTTTAGCTCCAGAACAACATCTGATATGTCAAATATGTATAGTGTACTGTAATTAATTCTAAATTTGAATGTTTTCAACATAACATACAGTTCTTTTACTGGCATTACTCTCTACCTCTTAGACAGTTACAACCTTTAGTGAAAGAAAAATAAATAGGTGTGAGAGCTATGTAGTTTTAATAAAAATGTACTTTGAGATTATGACCTACTGACTCATAAATGTGGGGTGCTGTCACAATCAAATGACGCCCAATTGGTTTTTAAAGAAGTGCAACTCACCACACAAGACAATGTGCCCTGTTCTGCAGCAAGTCCACTCAAATAAGGAAGCATGACAACAAGTCCAACACAAAACCACTGCTGCCGTCCTTTCCGTCATCATTCCCAACGAGACACACCATGGTGTCGGGTACGGTCTTAACATTAGCGTGGCATTTAAAATATGGGTTTCAGATAAAATAAAAGACAAAAGTAAAAGATAACTCGGTTTAATAAAATAATTGAAGTCAAAAGAAATGAAAGGTTGAGGAATAATCAACAGAATAGATTATTGCTCCAGAGTAAAGTGTGTTGTGTTTGTTATATCATCAATCCATGTGGCCTCTTCGGTTTGACGGAATCAGAATGATTGTATGATTGTCTGTCTGTTTGAGTCCTTTACATAGGATTGGCTGTAAACCTACAGCCACAACACTGAAAACACATTCATAGACACCCAAAATATACATTATGATACTGTCAAAAGGTACAATAATTACACAGAAAAGGAAATTACAGAGTTAAAACAACACCATTATGTTTTCATTAATCTTTTTGTCTGTCCACTTTTCTTTTCTCGTCCTCCCCAAATGTGTTGGGCGCGTTGGGTTCTGTGAACCCGTCAAGTGCTCCTGGCAGAGAGTCAAGAGTCCCACCTGCCCTCCTGCGGCTGGATGGGGCAGCCATGGCTCATTGCTCTAAAAGAACCACCGAAAGGCTTCTCCGGTGTTGACCGGCGTCCTCTAGAAGAGACAAAATGTGAAAGACACAATTTAATTTACAGAGTTGAATGTCATGCTTGTGGAAAATTACAAAAAAAAGCATACACACATTCAGAAATAACATTTTTGTAACCAACTTTGTAACCAATAATCAATAGTATTAGAATCATAGTCAGGATAACACCAGTTTAAAATGGCATGGACATCAAGTTAAGTAAAAGCCCAGAAGGACACTTGAAGCGACTATAAAGCCCAACCACCTAACCAAGTATTTCATCAAAGAGCCAGCCAAGGTGATTACATCCACGTCCCACCCAAATAATCATTACGCTGGATAAAATATTCAATACAAATTCCCAGGAAGCAACAATGAGGCATTTAATTACTGCGAGCTCGAGCCGCAGTGAGGGGGAACAGTGCATCATTTCAATTTGAGCCCGCGCCAGCAGCCGCCCCTCCTCCTCCTCCCCAAAACCTCTATGGCAGACTGACAGCCTCTCCTTTCCCAAACTCATTTGGAAGTCAAAGACATAAAATACTGAAGTCCCCCGCCAATCCCCATGACCAATTAGCACATTTTTTGATTATTTTTTTTTTCACGCTGTTGACAGGGGGGAAATATTGCATAATCACAACTAAAATCACTTTAGTTTGAGTGGAGGGCAATTTGACATTTTAATACAAAGTGTCATCTGTAGCTCCTTAAATGCATGCTGATGAGAGCTTTAGCACCAGACACTTACACTATGGCTTTTTCAGTTGATTGACCAGATGTAAACATTGTTTAGAGTGTATGGACAACAATGTAATATTAACCTTTGGTGGATTCATATATAATCATATGTTGCTTCTTTTTTTTTTTTTACAAAGCGAGTGAAAAAAAAGTTAGACAATTTGAGCTTGGGGAGGATACCTGTCTTATATAATGCACAACAGTAGAGCTATGAAAACTAGTCGATTAATCAATAAGTTGATTGGCATAAAATGAATGAGCAGCAACTTTGACGATTGATTAGCTGCTCTGGACATTTTTCACAAAGAACCAAAATACCACAGATTGGCTAATTACAGCCTCTCTCAAACACAAATACACTCAGCTTTTTGTGGTGTGTGTGTGGTCTTGTATCACAATCTCAGCTTCAGTAAATGTACAATGTATGCTTAGCATTCTAGCTGGGACGCCTTTTAACATTTGAGTCAGGTTTTAGAACTAACATGTTTGTCACTTCAGCCGTTTCAGATCCCCCATGTAAACAAGAGGAAATACTTCCAAAGTGGTCAAAAGTGATTTTGATTTTGTTGTTGGAGGTTTATCAAACCTCCAACAACAACAACAAATCATCAGCCCCAAGACACATTAGCTGTAAGGTTAATAATCGCAAGTGTGCAGCCATCAGGTATAAAACAACAGATGATGGCGATATGATTTTCGGACCAACTTCCTAATCTCTGAAGAGAGGGAACCGAAACTCAATCCACAAGGGTCTGCATGTAGACAGGTGCGGTGCCCTATGTGTGCACGGTAGCAACCATTTACCATTTTTCACACCACATTAAGCAGTTGCTATTATCCTTCCAAGTGAATAATGGAGGGACCCAGAACAGCAGGATACCATCATCACCAATTTAAAGCCTCAAATGAAATGAAACGCCATCATGTTATGAAGGGTCAAGACGCTCTCACAGATCTGATGTTTTCTTTTTTGCTTAATTGCAATGAGCTGATGCCTGCCCCCTTGTTATGTCATTGTAGAGCTAGTAATTGTGTTTTCTCGTTTTGGGAGGTATTTAGGCTCTTCTGAATACATTTCCATGTCATTTCTGCTTTTTAAGATACTTGATAGTGAGAAAAACAGAAAGTGGCATGAAACAAAGGTTCCATAGTTGACGATGGTTACATTGTGAGTTTTCTAATCACCCGAACCCCCAGAACACATTGTGGAAAATAAGTTGGATTGATAAATGTCATGCATTTGTTTTTTTCCTTTGTGGTTATCCGAGATGTACTAAAATCAAAAATTTACACAAAACAACGCAAGGTCTGGAAGACGATGAGACCAATTTGCAGTTTAGCATATTTCACCTTTACATAAATGCCAAGCTCGGGAATCTCAACAAACACGGTACATAAAAAAGGGTGTGCTATTAGTGCATGTTGATGTATGTGAGCCCCACTGGAAAGTATACGACCGCCGATCTGCACTGCTTTTATGCAGCGGTTATGGTTAATAATGCGGTCCCAACCAACGGCATTGTCATGGGAAGCGTAGCACCCACCCTCCAGTTCCCCTTCAGGTTAACACTGTTGGCTCGGTCGGCACTGCTGCCATAGTTTGCACTGTTAAAGCCGTTAGCACCGTCAACATGTTGAGAGGCAATGAAAATGCTCACAGTCTTAGATCTTGCATATTTAGGGCACAAAAAAACGAGCAACGGGCATGTATACAATTGAAATGTTATGGATATGGTGTGCACATTTTCATTGGATAGGCTTGAGCTCTGCTCTCCCGGTCTAGAACATGATGTTTTAAGAGCTGAGGCGAGGAAGAGAGAAAGGGGAGGTGTTTATCTTGATCCATATTCTCACATTGATCAGTCCCTGGTGGAAGTGCGGCTCGCCAGAGACAATAATGACCCTGATCTGGGCACTCGGCATGTCTCTGTTTTGTTAAGTTCCTGCGTTATCGATCCAGTGGGGCTCCTGAGTGCTGCTTGGATTCACTCCCGGGCCTCCTCGCCTCAGCACACTGCAGTGACCAGGCACAAAGAAGGCTCAATTAGCACAGCTCTGCGTTGCCTGCTCCCCCACCAGCATCCACCTTCAAAATCACTCCATCAACCGCCAGGGAGACGAAAAAGAGACAAGAATACAGAAACAACAGGGAGGAAGGGAGAGACGGAGACGGATAAAAGGGATAAAGGGAGAACGAAAAAAAAAAAACAGGAGGAAAAGGTGGGGAGAAGGTAAGGGTTGATAGTGTTACACTAGGGACACAGGAGCGACACCAAGGTTTCACCTCAAATCAAGACGCTGTGGCAGCAGCTCAGCCTCACGTCAACACCGCTGCCTCTGCAGCAGAGCATACATAACAACCTGGCTACAACGACACACCGAGGGAAAGACAATTTCCCGCTCTGGCAATGAATGCACACGACCGAGTATTGAACCGACTGGAGGAGGAGGAGGAGGAGGAGGATGAGGAGGTGGTGGTGGTGGTGGAGGAAGAAATTTCTCCAGACCTCAAATTAACCCCACCACACCAGCACAGTAGGCAGTGTATTCAACGTGTCTGCCGGTGGCTTTCAGTGATAACGACACAGTAAAACTGACGTTGTGGAATAATTCTCTGCTGATTCCAGAGAGGCAGTGTGAGGTCTGTGGGCAGCCACGACACCCTGTGATCCTAACCAAACCTGGCAGGTGCAGTTAATGCTGAAACCACGTCGTCTGCTGATTGAGGCGAGGTAGTAGAAAGGCAACGGCGGCTGGAAAAGGACGTTGAATATGAATCAAACCGACCGGGCTGAAGCAGCTTCTATAAATGCTGCTTTAACCTCTGCATGAGGCTCATGCATGCACACGCAACATAAACCACCAACCATAATCTTTAACGCCCAGGTTAAGGCCAATCCTCCCTCTCTTTTCCACACAAATAATAATAACACACGAACAGTCCCTAAAGCCCCTGTCCCTGGCCCTCCTTTCCCCTGCAGCCTTGGCGTCACACTGAGCTGTGGCCAGAGATAAACCACTCAAGACGATGAGGATGATAATGGCAGACGCCGCAGCGCCTCAAAATTCAATCAGCACCGGGACGTCAATGCGGATGAGTGTAAAAGTGAAATATGCTCGCCGGCGTGTGTTAAAAGACGCCACACAGGGCTCGCAGAAACAACAACAGGCGATGAAGAGGACGACGAGGGGAAAAAGCAGGAGAGGGAGACAGGGAAGAAAAAAGAAAAAAACAAGAAGGGGGAGAGAAAATGAAATAATGTGTCTCTACTACTCTGCTTCCCAGCAGAATCCCACTGGCATTCTGAGCAGCCCTACTTTAACCACAGACTGTGAATAAATTACCCTTTTGAACTTGGGGTGATTGCAAATGTGCCCCGGTTTCTCTTGAGACATGTCTGGCACTAACCCTCAGCTCTATGCTTCTAGCCAGCCTTGTCACAGAGTCCCCCCAGCCCTCCCCTCCCTCCCGCCAAAACACACTCAAAGCACGAACACACACGAGCATGCATAACATCATAAAACTTTTAATTCGCCATAATTGCGGGTGGAATTTATATATAGATTTTTTACATTAAACTACAACCTCGCCTTCGAGCCCCTCTCTCTTTTGCTGTCTCTGAATCCTCAAGAATCTCCTTATACTCTGAGATTTCCAAAAAATGTGTTGGTGAAAGTATCCTGGAAAATAATGTGTAGTGTAGCAGAAAAATCTGAGTACTGATGGAACAGAAAGAAGCAGGGCAGAGACGTATATAGGGAAGGCGAAGAGGGAGAAGGAAGGCGAAGAGGGAGAAGGAAGGGAGGAATCTTCGGGAGAGATGGTGGCACTGGGCAGGTTGAATCGCAGCCTGCGAGAGAGAGTGCTGATGTGTTTCAGAATGCTCATTATAGCACATGGCCCATACATTACCCTGACAATACCCATTATTTATTAACTTACAGACCGGGAACCAGGCCACTTTTCATGACCGCAAATCTTTGGATGCAGCACTGACAGGCTGCAAACAAAATATATATAAATATAAAACACTCTACTCCCCCCCCCGCCCCTTCCTCTTCCTTCCTTCTTGACATACAGACTGCAGCTGACACTGCCTGAGCTTTCAGGATGCTTACTTTTTATAAAACATAATTACATTTTTCTCACGGCATCACCTCGTGAAGTGAAATTTGTGTGTTAACCCAGGTCAGCCAGTTTTTTAAAATTGTTTTGCCATCAAAATTGTGCACCTTGCAAGTGCTTAAGAAATCTGACACCTCAGAACTACAGTCAGAAAAGTTAAGTCTGTCATCATTTCAATATAAAATGGCAACATGCAGAGAAATTGCCTTTTGATTATTATTTTAGGCGAATTGGTGGCGAGGCAGACAAAATTGGAAATAGAGGTAAGGACAGAGGGGTAAGGACAAAGCATGCTTCATCAGAGCCAAGGAAGGAGGACTCAGGGACCCAGTCAAACATTCAGGGCCGATCTCCAGGTCGGAGGAAGAAGGGGGAGAAAAAGTTGCAGCGGTGCAGTCAGCCTTAACTGATGTGTTATATATTGCCTGTCACTTTATTCTGCAGGAATATTGGGGCGTTGCCAAGCTCAAACCTGGAAGGTATAGCAATCCATCACCTGCACCGTTACAGGCGTTGGTGGGTGGGGGTTGAAATTTCATCTCGAAGCTTGTAGCCAATATTCTAGCCACCCAATGCCGTTTATAAAAAGTACCCTCTCCAAGGCCGCCATCACGGACAGACCACTCATCTAGTCATCCACTCTGCCGCCAGTCCTGCATCACAACACCATAACGCAAACTTGCTGCACAAATGCTTGCACCTTGAGTGTTAGATTCATATACAGAATCATCAATAACATTAATTCTGGTGAAAATTAGTAAACTGACTGTAATAGAATAAGCATTTGCTGTGATAAAATTATCTTCTTACTTTGTGGATTATTTGTGTACGGGCCAAAAAAACAAGTTTTGCTCCATTGTTATGAATACTCCAAGTGAAAAACCAAGGGAGAAATTGTTATTAGGTAATTTACAGTTCTACAGTGGCATTGCAAAGCACAGTTACATATGTTAGTGTTGTAACTGTATTTTAGGTCAGTTAACGCTTTCACAGATTGACTTTAACTGGCCGTTTTCTCTAAAAGTATATTGGGATTAAAATTTGACTTTAAGGAACGTTTGGTACAACACTAACTTGTACCCATGCAACAAAAATAACTAATAACAATAACTAATCTTTGTACTGATCTGACAAAATGCTCACAGCTGTTATTAATTAAACACTATGCCATAGTAGTGTCATGTTTCACGGTTCCCTTAGATAACTTTCACAGTACAACTTACAGAATATGATATCGTTATGAACCATAGAAATATCAATTCAAAATGAATGAGAGGTATAATAAAGTAAATATGATTCATAATTATTGATCATTGATCAGTTGAAATGTTTACATCAGCATTTTACTCTTTTAGGAATCAACTGTGGCCTATAAAACACAAGGTTGATGCTACATTTTCTGTATATTGCCAACCCTTGCAGACATTTAACAGCATTTTTTTATGCTCTTATTTTGCACAGATCATTGGCATATTAAATTATCCATGGAAGACTTTAAGTCTGAGATATTACCAAATTGAGTTGAATACCCTAAGCTATTTATTTCAGCCTATTTTTCCTCTAAATAGCATATGTATTTAGATAACCGCTCCACTTCAATATGCTCTAGACACTCGGCACGCAGACAAAGGACTCAAGAACATCATGGTTGCTATAGCATTCCAATACTAAAATATCAGCTACAATCTTTTAATATAAGGCCCAGCCTGGCTCCAGGCGTCCATGCAAGCAAATCAAGCTAAGTGTATTGCGGATGTTTGTGAGTAATGAGGAATTTGAGTTTTTCGCTGACTAGGCATGGTTGAAGAGGGGATAGGGGGTGGGAGGGGGGGGTGTATGATGGTGTGCTTAAGAGCTGTGCCAGGGAGAGGCGGTCACAGGGGGGAGATTAGGCTGAGGGGCAGCGAAGGAAATCCAAATCCATCTCCATCTCAGAAACATCCTAAAGCAGATTACTTACTTCAGTGGGAGAGGAGGAGAGGGAGGAAAGAGAGCGAGCAGCAGAAGAGCGTGAGATGGATGAGGAAGAGAGAGAGAGAGAGAGAGAGAGAGAGAGAGAGAGAGAGAGAGAGAGAGAGAGAGAGAGAGAGAGAGAGAGAGAGCAATTAGCATAGATGCAATTCTGGCACAGTCCTCTGACTTGATATTTGACCTTCTGCAAGAGTCTTGCCAAATATCGCCTGAGAAGCACAGACGGACCATATGGCAAAGTGCTGCTGGAGGCTGAGTGCAGTGTGACTCCAAGCCTCCGTATGCTAATGGGGGAATGTAATTACAATGCGGTATTCCTGTAGGACGTATATTTTACTAGCCCTCCATAGGAGTGGGTTTGCAGTGAGACGAGCCAAGGCTCAGAAAATGCACTTTTTGTTATCAAACGCTGAAGGAGCCATTGAGTGGACAGTGAAATGGAAGAAGCCCAGTATAACTGGGGCGGCAAAAAGGCTAAAACCACATTAGATCACGTTGCTGAACTGCGATCTCCTGCTCTCCTCTGGACACGCCCCCATCAATGATGTCACAGCAGATGTTTTCTATCAGCTGCTGGTTGCAAAACACCTGCTAAGCCAGTGGCATCACTGATGGAGGCGTGGCCTAATGTGCAAGATCCGTGAATGCTTCAAACCATTGACAGTATTGTTACTCCAGATTTCTGACTTACGTGAGATCAATATTAAGTTATCCTTTAAATCTTGGGATATTATTCAGCTTTTTCTGTCCAGAACCTACGTAAACACAGTCAGCTGAATAGGGGATACTCGGTTATAATATGCTATAGGTATAGGTATGCTTCTAAACTACAATGTCTGGAGGTTTTTCAATGTTCAGCATTGAGGTCAATGACATCATATTTGATTATGTATCAGTATCATTGGGTAGTATCAACATATAGGATCACCAGAATTAAGAAATTAGGTTTCAATGGTGGATGAAAGATGGTAACATTTTACTTTAAAGGTTCAGCAGGTTCCCTGTCACTATATCCTGACTGTAGTACATTAGACAGATAATCTGTGAAAAATTGTTCGCCTCTTAGTACTCCTAATGGCATTTTAAACATCCCATGGCACCGAAAGGAAATCAACCAATACAGAGCAGTGGAGTCTCTAACGCAGCTGTCAATCACTGCCGATCAAGTAGGAATCAATATTATGAAACTGTGATGCCCATTTCTCGCCTCAAATATTTTTACGAACATATTTAAGTGGGCTGTTTATCTGTAAAAGGAGAACGTTTGTACTCTTCCACCATGTTTAAAGCAGTTGAGCCAAAGCCAAGCTCCGCCTATTGAATAGTGCAAAATAGGCAACGCAGTACGAGGATCTTGATTCTTATTTGATCAGCGTTGCTTTGATCAGTTTGACAATTTGATGCAAATTCATGAGCAGTGATCTGACACCTGCGTTCGAGACTCTTCTGCTCCAATTGGTTGTTTTCCTTTGGGTGTGGTGGAATCGTCACAAGGAGCACTAAAAGGAGGCAGAGGAATATGATTTTTTTTTTCCACACATTATCGGTCTCATCTGTTGCTGCTAGGATTTAGTGACAGTTTGAGCAACTCTGATAAAAAAGTAATTTTATTTTTCAATAAAACAAATACATGTCTAAATTATATTCTAAACAAAGCACTCGTTCCACATGTAAGATACTCCGCTCTGGTCAATCAACACCAAAACACAAGATGGGGTGAATATACAAAAACCTCAATTTTTCCATAACTGTGGCCAAGTAGCCTAAATCTAAAAATACAGGCGATGCAGTTCCCCAAATCATGTGATTTTTACACCCAACTATCCATTCTGACCTGCAGCTCAAGGATACCATCATTCTTTCAAATTGTATTTTGAAATATTTAACAAGGTAAATATTTACAAGCAATAACTAATGCTTATACTCGAGATGTTTTTGTCCAGTGATTAATCAATATTTGTCATCAAAAAAAGGAGCAATGGCAGAGATAAGGCCTTAACGACGCATTCTTCCTTTGAATGTTTTTACGTTGTCTACTACTTAAATAATAACACTAACTCAGAGTTAGAATAACCTCACCCCGTAACGCAGAATACAAGCTCACACAATGCATCTGTATAGTGTGATAGATATCTCGGCTAAAAAAGGAGCGAATTTCTGCTGCTGAAATCGTGCTCAGACGCTGTGCCTCTTCCATTTAGCATGCATGAAAAAATCCCTGCCCACACAGACGGAAGCTGAGCCGACCCTCGTAGGAAGATACCAAGGCAGCACCCTTGGGTCAGAGGCTGCCGTCTGCAGCCGCCGGGATCACCTACCTGCTACTAAGTACAACAGTGCAGGCCTCCATTTCAATTAGCTTCACCTAAGTACCCTTGTCCAAGTAAAGTATTTCTTCACATGGCTGCTACAAAGCTAACTCTCCTCTGGGAGCGAGACCTAGATGGGAGTCATTGGAGAAGCTTTCAGGTGCTGCTGAGATTTCAGGGAGAAAAAAAAACAAAGAAATGTAGCAGCGAGGTCAATTGAGCTTTGAGACGGGAAATCAGAGCAGTGTGAGCGAGTTGAAGTGTGGTGTTGCAGGATGGGAGCGAGGAGTGGAATGAGGGGTAAGATGAGCAGGACACGCGTTTGAGTGTGTAGATACCTGAGGGATCTAGTATGGAAATCCCCAATTTCTCAGCCAAGTTGCAGCCCTTTGAACAGCGTAAGACGTCAGCAAGCACGGCGAGAAGCCATGTGGGTGTAACGAAGCGAGGGCTAAGCGAGGCAACATGCTGCCAGTTCTCTGAAATGTTAAATTGAAATGCAAAGTAGGAGCAGGCCTTCTTGTTTTGAGCAGATTTTTCAGCATCTGTGTGGGAGCCCTTAAACTCAGAAGGTCTATATACAGAGCTCTGCATATTTACTGTAAATCAACATAATATTTAGGTTAGGATTTGAAAATACAAACAGCTGAAGTTGAATCTTTAATTGCACTCTCATAATGGAGACTTGATTCAAATCAATCTGAGCATCAAAATTTAGCAAGTAACAAAAATGTCAGTTAAACATTGGTCAACACACAGCATTTCTTCAACCTGGATGGACATGAAAGTTTCATTGATTAAACTGGCAGTACAAAGTGGGCAGTGGTGGCCTAACGTCTTTTGTTTTTTTTTAACGGAGCAATGCCAGAGGTCGCGGATAAATGTGAGAGGGAAACGTTAAAGAAACGGCGCATGCCTTGCCTCATTATCACCAGTGGCGTGCCCTTGAGCTACGCCCTTAACCCCAACTGCTCCAGTGGAGCTGCTCAGTGGCCAGCAGGTCACACTGTGGTTGTAATGGGCAGCTTCCAGGTGTGAATGTGTGTAATTGACGGGGTGTTTCCTGCAAAAGCAAGCCGGGCTCGAGGTGAGAAACCTCACAGAAAAATTAAAGATCCGACAGAAGTGGAAAGCAGTATGAACATAATTCTGCTACATAACTATATGTTCATGTTTATTTTTTCAGTTTCTCTAATCTTAGTTTTTTGGAAAGTGTTACTCCTAAACTATTCAAATGAAGCAAAAAGAATATATCACAGTATTACAATGAGACATTGTTTTGTTTTTAAGATGGAATTATTATTCATTGGCTTGGCCTTCATTTTTATTATTGTATGTAGACTGTGTATACGTCCATGTTCAGCTCTGTTTCCAACCTGCCTCCTCAATCAATCAATCAACATGCTTGATGCGCAGGTCCGCACAACGTGCAGTTGAGATTTAAAAGGTGTGACTGACAGGTACCATGACACCCTTCCCTGTGTAGGCTTAATGAGACGTTTGTCCTCGGAGAAGTCTTATGCCAGTCATATGCCCAAAAGGTGAAACACCACTACTAATGCATTTATACTTTCTTGAGAAATCCAAGGTTTTGTTTTTATTTCATTTGGCTGAAATACACAATAACCCTGTGAAGTCAGCTCTTTAAATGTCTGGAAAAAAAATAAAACCAAGGATTAAAGTTATCTAGTTAGTTATAAAGCTAAAAGATTACTTATAGCAAAGTAAAAACAAGGAATTACACAAGTAGGCTTTAGCTAAACTGGAAGGTGAAACTTGACAAAGACAAAAATAGGCGAGGTATCGTCGGGAGAAGCCAGTGGGCAATGTAATATGCTAAAGGCAGCGTTTAAGACAGAGCTAATCCAAGCAGACTCCCCCCTGCTTCGACATTCCAGCTCTACGCTGATCAGACGGGGAAACCGGTCCCAGTTTGTCAAAACACAGCTTGCACTCTGAGCAGATTGAAATCATTTCTCTACTCAACAGAACGCAACAGACAGATCTTTAGAGGAGTGACAACAAACAGCGAACAGCTCGATGGTTTATCAGCGGTGGAGGACAAAGGCTCTCCGCTCAGGAATGAAAAAATCCACCTGATGTCATCAACTGGTGCATCATAAATCCTATCCTTCGCCTGGGGGCCACAGACTGACTTCACGCCTCTGTGACACTCTCTAACCCCAGGGTTTCTATCAGAAAAAAAGAAAAAAAAACCTTGAAATATCTTTCTGGGCATGGTGTCAGATGCTTGCCATGAAATATTCATGATGTGAGAGTAGAGCCACAATAGAGGAGGTGGCAGCATGCGAGGATTTGACTTGCAGAAACTGAGACGCTTAAACCACATTGACCGATTTCTCCCATCACCAGTTGTCACTCACAAATTCACTTTCACGCCAGTTTTCTTGGATGAATGGCACAAAGCCATCTGTCACTTACTGCCTTTAACCTATAGATATAAACTCATTAGTGCATCTGCAGACCTGCAATTCCGTAGCCCTGTATATTACATTTCATCTGCTTGGCAACTATAATAAGGTTAACAAAGATTGTAGATTTCTTTTTCTTTTGCAGCTCAATAGAATAACCTGCTTTAGGTCGCTTTACGAATTAAACCGTTAGAGGACCTTGATGATGCTATGCTTTACCCAGTCAACTATACACAAACTGTATACATGTGCGCAGCATATATAGGAAGATATCAGATTTAAGAGTTAACAGAAAAAAAAAACTTTTAAAGGCTTGATCTGTAATCCAATCATCAATTAAGAAAGGACAGCAGCCACATCACCAGAATGTCATACAGTAATACAAGACGACAAATAAACCAAAATCATCCATGGTTTCTGACTCATAAACATCCATAATGTTTGAAAACACAGTCCGATGTCTTTAATATATTTTTAAATACATAACACCTAAATGGTTTAACGACACAACAAGAAAACCTTTTTTCATAAGTCTACACATAAATATACCTGTAATTAATTTGGTCAACTAATCAACTAACTGTGAACTACAGTGCAAGACATTATGACATTTACATGAGTCTTTTCATGACATCCACACCTACATTTGTTTTTGCTAGATTTCTAAAAGCACCTGCACCATCAAGGAAGTCTGTTCATGCACTGATACGGTAACATTAAGAGCAGACCAGATGTTCTATTGTGATGTATCCAAAAACTTGAGGATTTGCTTGAGAAAAACATTTCTCGGTGATGAGATTCGGCCTTGGATTCGCTAGTCTTTTGTCAGTGAATCCCTCGCATCAGGGCCGGGTTAAAGTCATCATCTTAGGCAAACAAGAAGCATCATGCCAACTAGACCCATAGCACGAAGCAAGACCACCTTGGAATTAAATAAGGGGACTTGATGCCCTGTTAGAAATCAATTCCAGTCTTCTTAATTGCATGCATACATACATGATCGCAGACTGGGGGTTAATGCATTAACTTCCCATAAGTTGATTAAATTCACAGCCGGAACCAAATGGATGAAACTACATGACTTTGCTCCCGCTGTTCTGTCGAATCTCCAGTTCAACAGGACGCCGTGCGTTGTCAATCTTAACATATCTGTGTTCTACATACAATTAATTCAAAATGTCTTGTAATTATAAATCTGTGTCTTGCTTGACCGTAAACTATACGTATCACGTTTCCGTTGACCAAAAGTCTGGTTTGATGGCTTAAACCAGAACTGAGTGTGGAGGGTATGACTTTGAAGCATGAATGAAAGATGCACACACACATGCACACAAAAAGTGCATTCCGTAAATCTAGTCTTTTCAAGTCATTTATATTTAAGGTATATGAAGACATGTTAATAAAACATATTTGATTTTTTTTAATGCAGTACTGTGGTTGACCACTGGAGCTCTCTTGATAGGTCCATCTCAGATATCTTGACATTCCTTAGCCTGATTTTCTTTTTTTAAGTAAAATGCTCTGTTTCATACTCGCCTGGGATTGAAATGAGCCATCATCAGGTTCATGAATTTTCTTCTATGTAGTTTATTCTGTAATGTCCTGTGTTTAAGGACAATGTCATAATATAGCTAATGCCTGGTGTATTATCGAGCCTCAAACGAAAGAGCAACATGCCTGTTGGAAGAATTTGGTAAGGGCTGATTGAAAATGGAAATGCCATGTTCAAGAACAACTTTTCTTATTTGGCTCTTAATGTTTTCAGTTCAGTCACTCATTTCGCCACTGGCTTTGTTGCCAATTGCTTTAATCAATTAGGGCAATTTTGTTTTTAATGGAAAGGGCTTTGTACACATTGTTGCATTAGAGCCAAAACGTACAATAGGTGTAGAAATTAAAATAAGTCAAGATCACATAATTTTTATGGAGAACAAAAACAACTCGTTGCAATGCTCTGCGCTTATTGAAACCCTGTGATGCATTTTCCAAAGACTTTTCTCTCACACTTTTTCATATAGGCTCTCACTAATGACAAGATACCTTTTAACTTCTCAGCCAGAGTCACCATAAATAATTGATTCTCATCTGTTTAAAATTTAAAGTGCCACACATTAACGTCCTCCCGCACCTGCTCTTTCACGCTGTCCATCCTCCACTAGGTTGCTTTCTACCCTCATGTCTCTCTATTTCTCTCTCTCTCTCTCTCTCTCTCTCTCTCTCTCTCTCTCTCTCTGTGTACGTCTCCTCGCACTATAATAAAGACAATGGCAATGAGTTTTCTTTCACCACTGAACCAGGGATGTTAAATCAAACGGGGGCAGAGGAGGCGACAGACCACATAATGTAAGGCCATCGTCCAGACGCCTCCGATTACGCTTTGGCCTTAATTGGTGGCAGTGGCAAAAACGATGAATTCTTTAACAGTGCCGTGCGGTTGTGCCTCTCCAAGCGTAACAACGGCCTAAGGAGGACAGCTACTCAGTGCAAATGGAAGCTGACAGAAAATCCACGCGGCACGACCAATCTAGGGGAAAAAGGGCATGACAATGAATAAGGGGGCCCATGCTTAAGCAGCTGAGGGTAGCTTGCAGGGAAGATGTGTATAATTAAGCGGTCTGCATCGTGGTTCAGATGGCAAAATCCTATTGTCTTGACAGGAGCTTAAGGTTGCCCTTTAGGTTGAGATGCGCGACAGCGAACGGCCTCATTTTTCCTTTTTTTTTCTCCTCCACACTCCCCAGACCTCTGCGACCAAATTAATCTGCAGTTTTAAAGCTTGAATAAATCCAGTAAGTTAGAGATCTGCAGATCTTAAGGCTGTCTGTCCCTCGGGCTTTTTCTTCTTCATTTTTATTTTATTTTATTATTATTTTTTTACCCCCTCTCCTTTGCCCACAGAGATTGGCTGGCAGCACTCCACGTTATCTCCAGGGAGGCGGAGGTTGGGGGAGGGGGTGAAGGCCACAGATTTGTCCTTATCTATTCTGAGCACACCTAAAACAAATTAGACCTGGCTGCCATTGCTTATTTGGCGCCCGTGCTCTCATTAAGGGTCTGAATCCAAGCTATTTTCCTCAAGGTCCTGCTTCCTACCATTTTGGGCCTTGTCCTTTATCACAATAGCAAAGGTTTTGAGGCAGCCGTGCCACCTTTTCATCTCACCCATTTCATGTACTCATATCAACGCTGCACAAAGAGCAGAGGGAGAGAAAGAACATACCCCTACACCAGGATGCTGTTTTCTTGCACAAGACTTGACGCTGGCCTGTGACATTTGTTTATTGAAAGGAGGAATCTGTTCAATTACATTTTTGTTTTGCGGTTTTCCTGCATTTTCTACACCATGTTTATGATACTTATGTTTGGATGGTATTTTAAGGATTTTGCCTTGTCTTTTAGTAAAATTAATGTCAAAAGCAGAAGTGCTGTTTAAGTCAAACAACCCAGCAAGCTCTTGGAATCTTATGATTTATGATTATATCAAACTGTATACTGGTTTGGACATCTTAAGTCTGTATTATTGAGTCAAAACCAGAATTATACATGCAGAGAGTACATGTAGATGTACACCTCAAATCTACATGTTACATTTTGGTTGGATGTTTTTTAGTTTTTCCTCATATGTATTAAATAAACTGTCTGACTGCATAACACAGTGAAAAATAAGACACAAACTGAGATGTTTGACAATTATTGTACTGAACTCCTCCTCTAAATGCCCTTTTATAACTATATGAAACCTAAATTAGCAATAAAGTCATTATGACTCTAGTTTATGTATTGTTTAGGGTTAGAACATTATCATTCACAAGAGCTGTACTTGTCTCTATGACAAAATCACAGTCACTGTGATAATGTTAGATTTTTCGGGAAGAGAATAATATGTATAATTCCAACTTAAAACTGTTAATGAAGGGAACCCTCTTAACTCATATACAGTTTCCCAGTTAAACTGAAACCAAACTGGTTTGGAATTAAACCTGCTAAAATTAGAATGCACTTGTTTCATTAACTTTGACCTAGAGATCCATCATTAACCTCACTGTGAAGCCGCTTTTAAAGATTATTTTCAAGTAGGGTGGTACCATTGAGCAACTTTTTGGATATTGAATACCAAGTACCTAAGAAGACCCTGAGGTGTTTCAGGATAAACTTCATGAATCACAAGATAGCTAACACAAAATGATGTTAAACTTTTCAGACTATTTTCTTGCACCTCTTCAGGCACAAAACCCGTATCCTTCAAATGAAACAATCCGAGGAGGACAATGAGTTTGGTTCATGTCCACACCGAAGCCATGACTAGAATTAGGAAAATGCTACCGCCTTTTTACACAAGTCTCTCTGCGGAAATCAGTAAAGTTGAGGTAAACAGAGGTGAAGACTCAGCTTACCCACGTATGAGTATTATTGCATTTGAAAGTTAATGAAGGACCTTTGAGCCATAGGAGCTCAAGCTACGCAAAGGTAACTGCTCGGGAAATGTTAGGTTAGATGAGATTCCTCTGCCAGACTAATCCATCCTGGAGCCTGAGAGCAGCGCTGAGAGAGAGGGAGAGAAAGAGCAGAATCTGCTGCAGAACAGCACAGCAGTGACATAGGGCAATTCTCTAGGGCCTTGCATTAGCGCGCTAAATTAAAGGGGGTATTAGATTAAATTGGCTCTCCGATTTCAGGGGTGTGAGTAAAATTCTGATTTGCATTTTCCACCGCTGCTTAAGATATAATTAGTTCAGGGTGATTCCCATGTGGAAAACACTGACAGCCAAATCTAACTGGCTGCCAGTAGCTTATCGTCTCTTCCAAGGCAAAAGGTACACTCTGCTCATGATGTGTGTCTGTGTGTGCATGTGTGTGTGCGTACAAGTTGCCGTTCACTTGTGAATTGGCAAGCATAGGCTGTAAATTTTCCTTCTAAACTAAACACCTTTCTCCTAACATTTCAAATGCCATTCAGCTGTGAGCGACCATTAGCACCACCACCAAGGTGAAAAATAGGCCCTCCGTGTTAATGTACACATACAAGTTTGTGGAAGCAAGAGCGCAACTTCACACCTCTAAGATGCCTTTAAACTCAAACCCATTTCTGCAGCAGAAGGTGTGCCTGTAATTACAGATGCAGAGTCAAAAATAACAATTACTGTTGGAGAAGTCCATAATATGAATTACTGAACTCAGAGGAGGAGCTTTTAACAGCAAGTGTGGATTTGTATGAGGGGTTTTCACACCCTTGATAATTCTAACCGTCTTTTTTAATGGATGTTTTCAAAAGTGAGTCAACCCATGCATTATGAATGTGAGGCCAGCTTCCTCAACACCTGTTTAGGGACACCTGTTAGTACACGATATATGGAGTCAACATTAAACGAGCTTCCGATTGCCACTTCTGTGCTTCACACATCCAACCTGTAACCCATCAGTGACCGCTTTATTGAACCTCCTAAACACTGGTCTGGTAGAAGGACTGGTCTGTCAGTGGAACTAAATTACTAAAATGAGTAAGAAACGATGGTTTTGTGGCTGCACTAAATGGAAATAATCTAGACATGTATTTTTTTACACTGGCAAAAATCTTGATCAAGTAATTGTCTTTAATGTGAATCCTAAAAGTCAAAATGTTCTGTGTTTCAAGTGAAATATAGTCACTGCTTCAAAAGTCACTTTGTTTAAAGGTAGATTCTAAAATTCATTTTTCTAGATTATAGTTCACTGATCGTTATTTTCAAGACACAAAAACTAATTTCTGATTATTTTTGTATGTTTTTACCTACATTTATCTTGATGGGAACTTTTGAATACTTTGGGATCTTAACTAGATTTAAAAATAAAGCTCTAGGTTTTAACAGTGCTTTTCTCCACATTGTGGTTATATGACTGACCCACTGTTTTGGATTAAGGAGGTAAAAGTCTAACAATCAGACGTTATTTACTCCCTCAATTTCTGTTTCAGTTGCAAAGTGGAAAAGCTTTCGATTTATTGCACTCCCGTCAAAATCATTCAATGTTATTAAGATTTTAATCAGGGATATTAGCTGTGGATTCCATGCTGTCAAACTGGGATTAAATTGACAGAAATCCTCCATGTAGCACTAGATTGTTGGGTACATGAGACATAAATGATGAGAATCATATGGATACATGATATGTTATGTCACAGCACAACTGGGTCAAGAACATTTGCATTCATATACAATCCCAATCTACTTTGAATCCTTCCATCATTTGATCACTAAAAAGCAGCAGGCAGAGGTGACATTAACATTATAAAACACTCAAAAAACACACCACAATGAACTGAAAGACTTATCCTTAAGAATGACCACCTGGAAAAAAATCTATCATGGATTCAAACAAGAATCAGACAATCTAATGACACAAATTCATAATGAACAAAGGTATCCATACATGGTGTGATTCCCATGAGTAGATGAGGTAATATTTTATGATTAACCCCTTTTTCCTCTCTATGTAATCACTTAATTAATGAGCAAATCATCAGGCCCTCAGGTTACATTTGTTGCTGACTCATCCATACGAGCTCATGTTAAGTCAATGAGCAAGTTCAGACTCTGAGGGTGAACAGAACCACATTCCAAACTTAACATTCCTTTCTGCCTTTGACAACAAAATGTCAGCGACTAAATAAATCCATTCAAACGAACCTTTAAAATCAAAAATGCCCTCCGATTGTGTCCTAATGAAGCCTCTTGCCACTTGTCAATTAAGCCAGGGCTTAATGTGTTTTTCAATCTCTGCACCCTTCTTGATATGTATCATACCCAATATTGATCCATAATTGGCCATAATGACAAAATATAATATAAAATGATTTCCTCTCAACGCCTTCTGTATACGCACAATCAATTCATACAGGATCAGTGGAAGAGAATCGTTCTGGGTGTCTCACTCCCCTCCCCACACAAAACTTGGGTATGTTTTGAGAAACGCCATCAGCAGCCCTGCCATTACTCTCACCAGCTCTTGGTGGTCGGAGGCTGAGGCTTTGTGGGATATTGATTCTCCCCATCCAGAGACGGTTTCCATAATTGGTTAAAATGACCGGGTGTAGAGAGGGATGGCTCTCTGCTGAAAACCATTTCCCAGCCCTGCTTGGAGCTGAGCCAAGCTCGGGGTTGTTCGGATGCGTTCCAGCCCAGCCTGACTGGCAGCAATTAGGGGTGTCTGAGCCAAGCTCAGCTTGCGCTCCACACAAACACCCCTAATTACTGCCAATTAGGCTAGGCGGGTAGGCAGATTTGAGAAGCCGGGGGGATGTTCAGGCATGGGTGGGCATGGAAACAATTTTCAAGGGCTTAGAACGTGACTGGATGAAAAGGTTAATGCTTTGGAGTGCAAGGGGATAATAACAAAAGAAGGGGAAGCAGAGCCCCGGTTCTCACCTCCAGCGACGAGCCTGGCTTCTTCTTCAGCTCCTCGCATTTCCTAAATTTGCAGATCTGGTGGCCCGTTTTGCGGTTCCGACAACTGCTGCAGACACCACAGTTGATTAGCCGCCTGCAGGGTGCACAGACCCCACACCTTTTCCTTTTCTTCTTCGCTGGGTTTCCACTGGATACCGAGGAATTATTCTGTGGGCAGTCTGCCAGATTGGCAATTTGAAACGCACTGTCTGTAACGGCTGCTGAGGCTGCGGGGGAGTGAAGGGCTGTCATGACGATGACCCCGGGAGGTAATGAGATGCCCCCTAAAGCCGGGATAGCGGAAAAAGTTCCAACGCGTTCTTGGAGATTCATTATCTCTGCTTCAGCAGCGCCGCATTTCAGCTTGTTCATGCATTCTCCTGCTAAAGGTCTGCAGTGTTCGGGGGATAAGGTAGAGAGGAAATTATTATTTGCCATTTGCAGCGTCTCTGGCGGCACGCCAGGCTTCCCCGGCCTCTGGGAGTCATTTCTATGCATGCTGGTCCTATTAGGGTTTATTGCCGCTGATTTCCTTCCCCAGAGCATGGCGTTATCGCAGTTCCAAGGGGACATGCCAATTCTGGCACTGGGAAAAATTGGCGTTGTGATGCGGGCAATCTTAGAAGTCTGTGGAAATGCCCCATTGGCTTTATAAAAGTTTGCAAAAGACCTGTACCTTTCCATTTCTGCGTTATATTCCAAAAGCTGGCTTAATCCACCATCCTGGAGAATATCCTTTTGTAAGAGAGACACATCTGCATTCTGTCCGTTTTCAATGCAAAGTGCACTGTTTATGTTAGCCATGGCTGAAGAAGGTTGTCAATGTTCAGGAGAAGGGAAGTGGGCTTACAGCGGCCTTTGACGAACTGGAGCTGGTTACCAACAGTGCGTTACCATCCTTGTTTATCTTTTCCAGTGCTAAAAGTGAAAAACAAACAACAGTTACACATAAAAGAGGCAAATGTTTTCATTCTTATCAAATTTCATTTCTCTGCTTCAACTTTTCCCTGAAGATTAAAGCTGAACATTTGAAGACTCTTCTGGCACATTGTTTACGCCTTGCGTTTTCTAATGGAACTATCACAAATAGTCAGAACTGATCTTCATGGTGACAATAATGTGATAGCTGTGATGGACTAACATGCCATTATTATAATGGGGATAGAGAATTAGCATGCTTCAAAAAAAAGATGCCACACTTTCAACATTTTTTTTTTTAGATGTCTTGTCAAAGTATTGTTACATATTTTGAAGAAAGTCCAATCAGCTACTTCACAGAATGAATAAATACATTTTAATAGATGAGGTTACATTCCGTCCAAACATAGAAATTGAATATTCAAAAATATCACTATTTTGAAAAGTTAGAGCCCGACCAGGATTCAGATTATGACAGCAGGAGCTACAAACACACATTTTTTTTTACTTTAGGCTTGCAATATAAGCTCTTAAAATTCATCTGCTTTGGGTGCCCGGAGGAACATTGTTGAATATTTTCACATGTTTCATATAAGCCAAATAGTAGAGGTGGACCATCCATGTAAACATGACCCTGTCCAGCCTCTTAGAGCACCTGGTATTCATTCATGGCCAGCTCTATTACATTTACTCAATGACAGCACAGATAGCCACTGGTGGATTTACATCCAGATCATGGACCAGACCAACTACAGTGTCAGCTGCCTCGGGATGGGATGGGGGTATGGGGAGGTGGGTGGGGAGGTGCTTCATTCTCTCTCTCTCTCTCTCTCTCTCTCTCTCTCTCTCTCTCTCTCTCTCTCTCTCTCTCTCTCTCTCTCTCACCCCCCACCCTGCACCACCACCACCAGTCTGGATTTGGTTTCCACAGATAAAAGCCCATTAGACACATCTCCCCCTACTTCCATTACCTTTTTCTGGGCTTTCTCTCTTAATTGCCAAAGCTGATCCATTGCTGGAACACTAAAGCATTTCAAATCACTTCCATGGTGCTACCCAGCAGCTGTCTCAAAAAAAAAAAGAATTATAAATATACACACATGGAACTGTTTGTACTGGGTGGTGTTATAAAAGTCCTCTGAATACTGAAGTAAGTGCATCTCCTTCTGAACATGTCCTAGCAGGTAAATATTCACTATTAAAAAACACTATCTCAGTATTGTCAGTGTCTGTTATGTTAAGCCTTAAAAAAAGATACACTTTCTTGCATGCATTAACTATCTAACAGTGTTTTTTTATTTTAACTATTTTTTTTTTACACAAATGTGCCACTAAGAGTCCTATCCACCATTCAGTTCCAGATCTGCAGGTTCAATGTCGACGTGGCGTCCAAAACAACCTGCAGCCGGCAGTAAACAAAACCCTCCTCGGCTTAATGATCATCCCTCCTCAGGGTCATTATTACTTAATCAATTCACCCCTGGAGCGAAATACGCAGCCCAAAGGCAATCAAGTCACGGACATTGATTTTCAGCCTGTAAACAAAGTTTAGAGAGACAGAAATGTTCAATACTTGCTGGAGAGAGACAGAGAGCGAGGAAAGAGAGAGAGAGCGAGCGAGAGAGAAAGGTGCAGAGTGCGAGCGAGGTGATGGAAGAAAGAAAAGTAAAAAAGAAAAGCCACGTCGAACCATTGTGCCGCTGCTGCACCGCGATGCCATTAATTACACCCGGTCTGGTCTGTGGTAGATCAAAGGTCATGCACGGATAATCCGAAGAGGGGGAGCGCGGAGCAATAGTGCAAATAAAACCCGATACAAATTAATCTGACATTGCCAGGCTCACTTTGCGGCCACACAAGACACGATTCGGGACGGGAAAACGGGGGCAAACGCATGCAAGTGGACGGCGAAATATGGACGGACATACACACAGGGAGAGAGAGAGAAAGAGAGAGAAAGAGAGAGAGAGAGAGCATCACCTACCAGGTTCCTGTTGAGATGAGCTCCCAAGATGCTACCAGCCTGAGACCGCGTAACGGCACATTACTGCGAAGCGATACGTGAGGGGATAATAATGCAAAGATGCGAGAAGACGCACAGACATAGGCTTCCGGAGGAGAGCTCGGCGATTGTGTGTGTGTGTGTGTGTGTGTGTGTGTGTGTGTGTGTGTGTGTACGCGCGCGCTTGTGTGTGTGTGTGCGTTCACAGCGCTCAAAACAAAAGGACCATTTTTATCGACTTTGTTGTCACGTTTAAAAAAAAAAAAAAAAAAAAAAAAAAAAGGTTGGAAAGTGCATAAATAAGCCAAAGGTGTCGGAGAAAAAAGAAAAGGGGGGGAATCGCAGCGGGGTTTCCTCTCCTCGCGATCCGGGGGCTGTATTGTGTGTCTGCCTGGTCTCTCTGCTCAGTCCGTGTCTCCTGTCGCTGTGTGTGGCTGATTGGTGCTGAGGTGAGGAAGCAGGGATGTGGACACCTACTGATCATTGGCTGGAAATTACTATAGAAACACTCGGGAGGTGGGAGGGATGGGTGGCTCAGGGCGCCCTGCAGGGAGAAAAATATCTACGGGAAATATCTGTCTTGCAACCTTACAGTGGCTTCTTTTTTCTTTTTCTTTCACAAAATATATTTTTTAAATATTTCTTTCATGACGAGGCGTTTAGAGAGAGGAGGAGGGGGTTGTCATTTGTCAGATGCGTCGTTTAATAAGGATTGGGGAAACTTGTCAAATTAATTTGAATGGAGCTGAGCTGTGATTAAGATAAAATGCCTCCGCCGGCTCCCCTCCTCCCCCCTCCTCTTTCCGTCCAGCGACAGCCATAATTACAAAGACCTCCGGGATTCATCACCATTATAAATCCCGCCTCCTGGCCACCCATGCCTACAGCTCCCACAGGCTGACAACACGAGCATGCATTGCACATTTATTCCACGAGCCCCCATGATGTGTGACAATGTGCGTTCATTCATATTGAAGCCTATAAACTTCGAGTTTGAAATTATTATTTTTGCTTTCATAAGTTTTTCGAATGCCATTACTAATGATTAATACATCTTTTAGTGAGTCTTAGATACAGACGTTATTAACCTGGATAACATTTTGCGTTGCTTTGAATATCCCACTTTATTCTATTTGGAAGTAATACAGTTATAAATATTGACAATATTATTATTGGAAATTGAAATCTGCAGTTATGAATGTTTTTCAGTCATTATTATAGGATTTTTATCCATTAAGTCTGGGTTTAAAAGAGTTAAAACAATAAAGTGGAATTTAGAAACCAGATAACCGGCATCAAAAAATGCATACTCAGATGGCTCAACATATTTTTAACAACTGGCAAGTTATTTATATTCATGGTCTAAGATTTAGTAAGTGATTAATTAAAAAGGTTACATCATAAATATCCTCTTTAAACATCCAACCAAAAAACCCAGCCTATACTATTGACAATTATTTTTCCAATCAAAGTAGTTTGCACCCCTCGCTCCAAAAATCAAAAAAATCTATAAAGTGGCCAAGTTGGCAGCAGCTACAGCCCGTCCCTTAAGGACTCCATCCAAAGCCCTGCCCCCTAAATGATCATAAGTAATGTAAACAACAACATGGCTATTGTTAGTGCTCACAGCTTTCAAGCTCGCACCTTGTGGAAGACTCTGGTGTCGCTCAAGGATAGCAGTAGCAGAATTTGTGCAGGTACAGGCAGGTAGCGTCCAACCATTGCCAAATTAAATACTTGGATGGGCTTATTACAGTTCTACCTTAGTCACAGATTTTAAAAAAATGGCAGAATGTTTGTAATTGATTTGTATTGGGGAATAAAAATAATTTAAACAAAAAGGTTTCCTACCCAAGTTTTAATTATTTAATATGCCATATGGCATTAAAATGACATCATGCCACAGAGGAGTAAACAGTCCCTGCATAGCTTCTACTTTCAGACAGATTTAGGGGTAAACAAACTGTCAGCTACACTGACACATTTCTCAGTCATACAGCCCCTCCAGGTAAGCTGTGTGACACAGGCCTATAGGCTGCTAAAGGCTACACTTAGATGCACTTATTGCGAGCTGGCAACAGAAAGGACAGGAATGAAGCGTAGCCTTAACCACGCTAAATGTTTTAAAATGCATTTGTAAATATCTGTTTAGGCTTGACGTAGTTTAGAAGTGACATTTGTTTCATTAACATTTTATTTCTCAGTTTATCTTCAGTTTTGATACATTTTCTAAGATTCTTCTCATTTCAGTATAATACATTACCATGTAGACGAATGGTTAAATTCACAGATGCATCATTGACTGTCAGGATGCTGAACTCACAGTACATTATGTGGGTTCAAGTCTTGTTTTTTGCTGACCTGACTCAAAAGACCTTGGCCCTGAAAACGTCCTCCACTTCATTCAACAGCCCTCAAACCATCGCTCCGTCGATGGCTGTCGATCATCGTAGGCGTGGTGACGTACCAACAACTTGGGCTTGGAAAGACGCAACAGATCAGCAAAGCCCCAAAGCAGCAGCAATGGTGTGAACAGAAACCAGTCGACAGAAGTAAGTGTTTAAGTATATGGTGGCTAGTTGTAAAGACTTCAATAAATAGTCGTATCTGTCATCAACACACCTTTGAGCAGTGATTAGTTTTATTCTGGGTGCAAAAACTTGACATGTTTTATTTATCCGCTTTATGCGTCTTTAATAAAAAAATAAAGCACCAAATTAACTATTGATCACCACTTTTTTTTTTAAGATGAACTCATAAAGTTAACACACTGACTTTTAGTGTGTGAGGCTATGTGAAGTCTTTTAAACTGCACATGCCATCATGATTCTCAGATGCAGACATGAAAAGAAATTAATAGATAAAGCATCTGATTTCATTTCATTACAGATTGATTTTATGAATCTTTTTAAACAAGGTCTCTGTTAAGAGACCGACTTCAATCTATCGACATAAACGATCAACAAACTGTCTCAACATTCAACTGTGGATGAAAGTATCTCCTGTACTTAGTGTGGCCTGTAAAGCTTTAACAACCCTAGTTCCTGCTTTCCTGCTTCAACAGGCTCATCGTAATCTTTCATCCTATGTTTCGTACAATAGATATACATGTTTTTCTTCTGTCTTGTTTTGATCACTTTTGTAGTTCCTCTTTCCCACTACAATAAAATCCCCATGTTCTTATGGCAAACAGAAAAGGGGTTTGTGAATAAATTTGTCTGGACTTTCCCCCAAAATAATGATGAATCAGAACTTTTGTTCTCAGACACGACTGACAGTTACATTACCAAAAAAGGAAAGCATCCTTGAAGCGTTGTTTTCGTCAGTATCAGACTCATGTGTGGGGAAGCGCCTCCGTCTGAAAATAATTTTATCTTTCGGGCGATAATAGCCCCCAGGGGAAATCTGCCGAGGTGGTCCTAACCTCTGTCTGCAGAGCCACGGCAGAATGTGGGTGTCTCGCAGCGAGAGGCATGAACCCTCGTGGCAGGCCTTTGTTCCTGCCTGCGTGCTCCGGCATCGCTCCCCGTGCGACTACTCCTCCCCCTTGTTTCCTTGGGCTTTCAACTGAACTCGGAAGAGTAATTAATAACCATGACCCCAGATTTAAATGTAGCCCGCATTTAGTCGATGGAAATGGAATCACAGAGGAGTAAAGTCATAAGATATGGGTGTTTGAGGGGTGATGGTGTGAAACCATTGATTCATCTGTCTCAATTTGATCCGAGCACAGTGCTCACATCTGTCAGAAGAAAGACAGTGAGGATGCATAGGAGCATGGATACATCCAGTCTTCTTTTCTCTTCTTGTGAGGGATGTATCAAGAATCCTGCAATTTTACAGCTGATTTGAGCAACAACAACAAAAATATCAGGTGTAAAATTTGTGTAAAAGGTGGGGTGTGCTGGCTTCCTGGGATCGCCACCTGTTTTGGGATTGTTGTTTTTTTCCTAAAAGCATTCCGTATTTCTCCTTGTTTGTAAGTGTTTGGAGGCCTAACAAACTTGCGGGATGTATACATTTTTGTAAGAAAAAGAAAACCAGGTCACAATAGTTGTACAGTGGAATTATATTTTTGTATTAAAACTCTGACCAGGAAAAGGGAGGAGCTCGACTGCGTCTCCTGGAGGTGTTTCTGGTGGGCTCACACAGACTGTTATGGTAAACAGCATTCCTCTGAGGCCTTTAAAGCATGAAGAGAAAGACACAGACAGAAAGAGTGAGAGGGAGACGGAGAGAGAGCGCACAACTTTGGAAAATAAACAGTATGAGATTATGGTTTGGCAGTGATGCGCCACAGAGCAGCAGCAACCTTGGCAGTATTTATTTAGAAACCTGCCTCATTTCCTCCTGCAGGCTGTGATGTATGGCGCCCTCACCTCGCACACATTAGCCTTTTGCTGTGATTTGATGTGTATCACCCGGTTTTACGCTGCTTGCCTCGGATACAGCTGAGCGATCCCTCCTCCCTTTCCCATCGCCTGCTAATTGGAGTGTATAGAGCACCCTTAATTATCCAGTTAGTAGCTTTGCTGAAAGAAATCCGACTCCTGGCACACAGTCTGGTACAGCACCTACACACAACCACTTCCACAGAAAACCTAAAGTAACATAGGTAGAGAGCACTGCGTCTGCATGTGGGCTGCATGATGAAAGTTGTATTCTGTAGATGTATCTGGCTTACAAGGATTCCTTCTTTAGCTAGAATCTTGCAACTTGTTTTGATCAAGAGTTACAATTCAATACATCGTGAAGCTGTAAGTAAGGAAATGTATTGTCATAGTGTAAAGAACACACCACACCTACAATCTGAGTAAAATAAAAGTGTACTTTTATGCAATCAGAACAATGGGATCTTCATTTGGATTCATCAGTCCTCGTAACATCCAATATCGAAAAGCATCACAAAATCAACCGCTGTCTGCCGAGAATCGTTGCAGATGCAGTGTTTTTCAGAATCAATACAGTATCATCAGTGTATCAGTGCTTTCTTTCATATAGTTGAAAAACTACATTTTTCAAGGAAGCTCATCATGTTTCTTCTACACATTGAGGCAGCTACCCACAGAAAACAGATATGTTCCACTAACAAAAAACAAAATGTGTCAAACACAGTCCCTTCTCATGAAGTAGGAATGGGGACACTTGTTTTTGTGCTAATATGTGCAAACACAGTTACAGTTCTCATCTGTCAGCGAGGGTGAGCAAACGTCTTCGGCAAACACAAACATCTTGGAAGCACCCGATTAAGTCCAGAAGTCACATTCGGGATGTGACTTGGTCTTAAGTGGTTCACACCACGTTGTGCGTGCGCTCACACTTCGATGTTTACATGTCGACATGACAACATTGGTTGCTGCAGCAGCAGTATTACTTTTATAAAACAGCTGACAATGGCGCTGTTGAAATGTTATTGTTGAATTTTTTGGTTGTTCCTCTGTTTAGAGGGGAATCAAAAGTCCTATTTATATTAATGAGCCATTTACATCTGCTATTACCATGTTATCTGTATCTTGATTATCTAGAAAATGACATCTGGATGCAAGTCAGCGAACCTAACTGGTATTAATAACAGTCTTGTTATCTTGATTCAGCCCACACTATCAGTGAATATTGTAACTTTATTGGGAAATTAAATGAGACTTGTCAATATATATGTCGCAAATCCAGGAAAGCGATGCTGGGCTTAACTTTTCTTTTGCTGAGCTTGCTGCTGTCTGCAGTCCTATGCCCGTCCTTGTATTTTATAGATGCATTTCTTACGAGGTTGCCTGAGATGGCAGCAATCGACAGTTAGGTGACCTTTCAACTTGTTAGGCAAGGCGCGTACAGATTGCTTTTTCACTTGCAAAGATTGCATTGAATCCGATTATAATATGATCGATGTGCATTAACGCCTCCATGAAGATGCATTTCCCTTATTCACATACATGATATCCAGATTCAGATTGCATGTAAATATCGGGTGTACATGAGATAAGTTGGTCCTCTGCTTTATACGAAAGACACATCATATGACAAAACTTCAGGCATGGTTTTGGTCAAATTGTAAATTCAAATTTGATATCAAATTTAGAAGCCATCTGTCTAGTCCGGTTCTCTTATCATTTTAAGCTTGTAGGTCGCTAAGAAAATTCTTGCCACTGACTTTGTATTTTCAACATTCTTTAACATGCAGGGTTCAATCAGGGCCACTTGGTATATATTGTGTACAAGTTTGTGTACTTTAATGCACTACAACTTACAGTGGATAAAAGTTAGAAGTGCTGCAACAACCAGTAATGTTTTGGATTAACAGAAAAAGGCGAGCATGCAGAGACACATGACGCACACACAGACACCCACTTATCGCCGTGATTGTTTCATCAATATTAGGTAAAATAAATACAGCTTTTTAGACTTCTTTCACAGAACTGTCGACCTCTATTAATCTGCATATTGCCTATTAGCTGTGACCACAATGGCAGGTGCTGAATCTGTCTCCTGCACAATAGCTGTGCAAAAAAAACAAAACAATGTAGTAGAACGAAAGAGTTTTGAACAACTATGTGAATGTGTCACAGTAGAACAACTCATGAAAGTATTTGTGACACAGTTTGCAAAAGTCAGTGTCTTTAGATGTTATCTAAAAGGTTCTATGTGCAAACAGCTCACTGTTTGTGTTTTCTCAGGATGAGCTTTAATGTCACAGCGAGCATATTCTAAGTTGTTTCTGCCTGGTCACATGACACTGCCTGCAGTTTGTCCCGTCACAGGGACGTAAGATGCAGGATCAATAAGAACTGTTCTCCACATACTTATACAACTCATCAATAGTATCACACCTACTGGTCTTTCCTCCTAAACAGATTTGGAATCATTTAAAAACTTTTGACATTTTTATGTTTGATACATTCAGAAATGCATGGACTCTTTTTTTTTTTTACTTCCTCAGCATACACCTCATGCAGTGTGTACACTTTTTTTCTCCTTAATGCTTTATATTAAGTTGTCCCAAAAGAATCAGTCTGCTACTTGGTTTTAGACTGAGTTTGCAGAGTATTCTGTACTGTACAGTTTTTTGTATTATGTTTGCTTACTACGTGGCGACCAATGAGCGCAAACAGCATCACACTGCAGTGAAAGGTAGGTGTTTTCTTGGTCAGGACATGTCAGCTCGTATTTATGTTGCTTTTCATACCCCCCATGATTTTGGGCTGCAATCAAAAGCAGGTCGTTTATAGTAAAACTAATCAAAGTAATTAATCTTGGGAAGCAAAGTAGGGGTGGCCTAGTGGTCCGGGGGTTAACACTAAACCAGCTTGTTGTCACCGTGTTCGTGTTGGTTTTCTCCGGGTTCCTCCTATACTCCATAAGTAAATTGATAACTAATTCAGCCGTAGGTGTGAATATGAGTGTGAATGGTTTGTCTCAGACTTATGATTATTTGCCGACCTGTAAGGCTGTACCCTGCCTCTCAGCAAGGATTGACTAACCTTTCCACTTTCTCAGTAGATTGCATTGGCACATGATTTAGTCGCACCCTTTTGTTTATTTTTTTTTGGTACAGCATAATCGATGACACTGGCTCAATCACTTTCATCATCAGTGGCGAGAGTTAGAAACGCTCGTTGTCTTTCCCTTCTCAGAAGCCTCCTCCTTTCTCTTCAGTTTGCATTTTAAAATAATCAGCTATATACTCCTTAATTTTTGGTAGCAGCTAAATGGATTGTTTTGTTCTCCTCCGCTACATTCACGTGCACCACACGCTGTGCACCGCTACGTGCGCGCATATGGCGTTTAATTAATTTGAAAAACCCACACACATAAAAGCAGGTGCCTGCATGTGATACAATTACACAGAACAGTAGTTGCGAACGGGAAAGCATTCTCGCATTATCATGCATTTGGAGATGTGTCTCTGGCAACTTGGCTGGTCTAAGTTAAATATTCTGTTTGTGAGTTTAATCTCTACCAACTCCGAGTGAATATCTACCTTTTTAGCTGCTAATTATTTTTCGTTATGTTCACCAGCAAGTTGCTAAATGTCTGCTGTTTGGTACTGTTTAGGTGGTGAATTGAGTTTTTTTTTCCAGCTGCCATTGTAAAAAGACACAAAAATAAGAGAGGTGAGCGTGAACCAGAATGTTAAAGGAGACATTATGCTTACTTTCAGGTGCATACTTATATTTTGGGTTTCTTCTCGAGTATGTTTAAATACTTTAATATTTAAAAAACACAGTATTATTCAGTCTGAAATGCTTTGTTTTAGCGCCCGTCTCTTTAAGCCATCCTTCCCAAAGAAGCCTGTTCTGATTGGTCAGTGTTTTCAGTCTTCCGCATCCGCACTGTCGCCACCTTCACAGCGTCACTGCAGCGGGGGACTTGCTGTGTGTGTCAACTACAAAGAGTTTAGAGGCACTTCTACCGATGACTGTCTGCTCGTTGAGCAGGGGCGGCTTCATAATACAGGATGTGTGCCTTTTTCCATGGATTGTGTGTGTTGATGTGTCCAGGGTATCTCTTCAGCACCAAGACCTGCTTCTAAATAAAAGACATGGCCATCTAAGGTACGGGGCCTTTAAAGCCGAAAGTCCGATTCAGAAGAAAATTCTCCATAGACAAGTGACCTCTTTCACATTGTCAAATGTTTTCCCCTTTGACATTTGATACATGTTTAATATAAGAAATATATATATATATATATATATATATATATATATATATATATATATATATATATATATATATATATATATATATATATATATATATATGTATGTATATATATATATATATATGTATATATATATGTATGTATATATATATATGTATATATATATATATGTATATATATATATGTATATATATATATATGTATATATGTATATCAACTGTATCGTTTTTTATTATCTTTGTTTTTTTCAAGGACTAAACATTGTTGGCTGTTCTATTCAATATTTCACTGGTGGGATTACACATCAAAAAGGCCGCTTGCAAGTCAACGATACAAATCTACAGTTTGGTGTGGTTCTTTATTCCTAATGATGTAACCCTTTTAGTTGTGCTAAGCAGGTGGTTATACGCTGAAACTGTAACATATCCCTGGTCAAGCTCAAAGTTGAAATCCAGGTCAGACTTTGCTCCACTTGTTTTAAAAGTTCAGTGCTTAGCCTGAGTTTGGTGTCACCAGCTGTTCTAAATGTCATCACCTTATCTTAACGCGTTTTAATGTGACAGCACATTGGACATTTCCATGAATTGTGTTTGTTGTGAAAAGGCTTCTACGCTAGCCGGATGGACCTGGAATAACCTACTCAAAATATTCCCCTCTATGTCACAAATGTGAAAGGTGTATTCATGTGTTTCCGAGAGCCCTGATGGATAAAAACACAGACCAGGTGCACCTTTACACTCGGTGTCAGTCATTCTGTGAGGCAGGAAAGTATAGAGGGAGGCATCTATAAAACAAACATGGCAGCAGCAGTGGAAGGGCAGAAGTGGCAGGATGGGAACTGCTGCCAGACACATTACAAGGAGCTCTAATGAGGGAGCCCACACTCTCATCCCTCCCCCCCACACCCCCACAGAGGAACGCGAGGCGGGAATTAATTGTGAGGGCGATGATGGCGAGCGAGCTGAGGAGCAGGTCATTACTGCACGCCTCCTCCTGGAGCGCCGCGGGCAGAGCGTGGAACGCCACGCTACTTGCACAATTCCCATGATCCCACAGGAGGGGGAGGGAGGAGGGAGGAATGAAGGCGACAGAGAGAGAGGGGGAGAGAGAAAGAGGAATAGGAAAGGATGCTGGAAGAGGATGCAGACAGCTCCCTCTTTGTTGGAAAAATAAATTTGGAAAATAAAATGTATTGATTATTATTTCACTATATATTATTGCCATTTCCTGCATGCCAAATGCTGCAGACTTAATCATATTCACAGACCCTTCTAACACTATCATAGCTAATAAACAAGTCAAAATCTAACGAGATCAACATTTTATTTGTTGCTTTGGGTCCTCTTTCTAATTTTACATTTTGATATATTAATAAATGACCCACTGCATGCTTGAAGATGACTGGATTTCATTTGTAGTTTGACATTGCCAGGTGCATACTGTAAGAAGACACCACCGGAAAATAATCATGGATAAAGAGCAGTGTCAAAAAAAAAGTGACACCTTGAAGGAGAACTGAAAAAAAGCAGTTTCACATTAAGGTAGTGATCAGTTTTTTTGGGATGCTTTACTCTTCTAATCTGCACACGGTTTAATAACGGACTCATTGTCATTTCTCTTTGTGTGGTTTGTCGCCCTTATGAAACCTGTGACATCAGACTGAATGCATTGGACACATTGCCCTCTAGTGGAAATTTAATGTAGGTAATGTATATCCTCGCCACAGACCAACGTCCAGAATCACCCATGTTATCCCGCACTTGTTAAATTTAGGTAGAAAGCCATTATTTAAGTTATCTCATTAACTATATATTAATCACAAAAGAAGAGGTGCTAATTAAGTACAACATTAGAGCTAAAATAATAGTTTTGCTTTAATATTTTACATTATAATAAATACAATCTACACAACTGATGTCAATAAATACTGCTTAATTAAATTTTCTTCTTAGACATAAAATTCATTATGACTCAATTAAATACAAAAATTGAAATTCAAGCCAACCCTAACTGACTTTTCCCTGTGTATACGCGCCTCCCTTTCCCCTAACGGAGAAGCTTCTTTTTTTGCGTTATCTTAAGTTATAACGAGAGAGTAGAGACACACCTCTTTGATGATGTATTTAACGACCCCATCAGCGCTTTTCCTTTTTCACTACTTCCATGACTGGAAACCCTAATGAGACCAGTGCTGTTGCCTTGGGGATGGCCAAGCCCATTGCATTAGCACATGAAATTATAGGCCATGTCTCCCAGAATAAAAATATCATTATGGTGAAGCCCTCTGTAAAAGTTAGCTGAAAGCCCACAGCTGCCAAATGTTTTTTTGTCTCGATAAAGTATTCCAAGAGGCGGGAAAAAACACACTGGGACTGAACTTAATTAAACTGTTCTATGGTTTGCTTCGCTGTTTCATGACGGACAGCATAGTATGTGAATCAGAATTGAACCAAAACTCAAAGATCTCACAGTTACGACCTCTTGGTACCAGCATCAAAATCTACTTTACTCGGCCATGGTGTAGATTTGAGGGGGATCTATTCGCAGACATTGAATGTCATTTTCATAACTATGCAATGCGGTTTACGGGGTGGCGACTCTTTTCTCTCTACCCCCCTGGTGCCACTTAGCAAAAGTCCCTTCTTGGATGCCCCTCCGGTAGATAAACATGATAGAGTGCCCTCTATGGTGCCCTTCCAGTAGATAATAGATGATGAAGTGCCCTCTAGGGTACCCTTCAAGTGGAGAAAACAAGATGCAGTGCACTAATGGGTGCCTTTAAATTGGGAAAACGTGATGCAGTGCCAAGGAGGCTGCCCTACATACTAGAAAACTTTCTGGTGTCTTTTTAAAGAACAAATCGCCCTCTGCCCCTCAGACTGTCTGAATCCGCCACTGTAATATGTTTTCTTTAACCACCCGTTGTTCGCTCAGAATGAGCTTTTCATACCCATATAGGGAGTGGGTGAGTCTGCCAACACTGAGTTTCTACATTGAACTACCTGAAAGCCACTGCCGTTCTCCGAACCACTTTTGAAACTGCTACATTGTCAGCCGTGGAGTGCAAAACTGCTGTTAGCGCGGTTTTGCATGCGCCGGCTCCCGTTACCATATTCTGGTAAAGGGAGAGGTGAGCGTAGGGGTATTCAGTTGGATGCAAAAAGAATCATATTTATTTTAGATGCATGTGCCAATACATGGATTTTGACCAACGCTGGACTACAAATATAGCCGCGATAGGTGCCACGTAGTCATACACACTGTCCTTTAAATAAAAGTGAGAAATTATTAAGAAAATTCCAAATCCCGGATTTAACTGATCATTTTTACACCATATTTGTTGACGTCTTATTCTTTGGTTAATCTGGTCAGTAACGCTTGACACAACCCTGACAAGAATACAATTGAATGTGTTCATATCTCAAACACTCCGTTTGCTTGACCTCACTGGAAGGGAGGTCTCGTTCACCCAGATTACGCTTTTATCACAACCACATCAGAAAACTACAAAACATCAGGGCACTCCAGACATCCGGCACTCGATAATCTACGAGTCATCTTGAACCTCTGCTGTGCATCATGGTAACTGAAGGTCAGAGGTTACAGCACAACACACAGATTCTAATATCCTTCCTGCTTGTTACATCTTGCAGATTTGACACATCTGAAGGATTGACACACCACTCACAGTGTCTGCTAAAACGAGCAATATACAACAGATATAGTCGAGTAATGTCTACCTGAGCAGAGAATAAAGTCAGTGTCCCCCTGTGTGTTTGTGTGTGTGTGTTGTTATTTGACCTTGTTCCTATTTATGTAGCTGTGCGTGCTTCTCGTGCACGTGAGCAGGCTTCACTGTGAGCTCACGACCCGCCACTCTGCACTGCTGTCACATGGCGATTACGGCTGATAATGCCGCCCGATAGCATCACTGCGGAAGCATCGCAGCCATCTTCCGGTTCTTCCTCAGGTAAACACTGTTAGCCCCGTCAGCATGTTTGCCGTAGTTTGTACTGTTAGCGTCGTTAGCTATGAGACACAGGCCCAGGCTTTTTCATTTTGAGAGCCGTTTAGAGGCAACCGTAATGCTACCTATATCTCGTATCTAGAAATTGTAAAAAAAAGAATCTCGTCACCCGAGTATACAAAAGATTTTAATATGTGTTGTTAGAAATATTTGATATAGAGAAGTGCTATAGAGTTGAGAATGAGGCAATAAACCGTGGGTTGAATGGAAATCATTGATAAGGGAAAGGCATTAAGATTCATAAGGAATTCAGACATTTTGATTCTCAGTTATTGTAGCTTCATTAGCTGTATATATATCTACACAATCGAATTGTATTATCTTGTTTGTCCACCATTGTTTGTCGTTTTAAAAATATCCCATGTGACACTGGGTACATCCACTTGATTTGATTTCAAGTGGAAGACCATTGAAGCCTCATGGTAGCTTCAGATAAACTTTGGAATACATTAGTACACAGAGGATTGTAGAGTTTGTCACCCTCACTTACATTGCAATCATGTTAGAAATAAATAATGAACTTGCCAGCACGAACCGGAGGAATGATTACAGCATGCAAAACCTGTTTCAATCTCCATATGAGCCTGTGAATATTTTATTAAGACAACAGAAATGTGAACCTTTTCTTTAATACCTTGAAAAAGACAGCCTTTTACCAATTGTCTTTTTTTAAAGAAGAAAAGTTGTCACCACATTTTAGGCTGAAGCCGTTACTTCGCCACGTCCCATTTTTATCCTTTCTTTGCGAAACCACAGACCTGCAACCACCATTACTGATTCACCAGTAATACCTGCAGCAGCACAAAACATGATAATTTATGTAAGTGCTTGTTTGTGAGTGGAGGGTGTTTGTGTGTGGGGTGCATATCAGGGAGTGCTCGTGTTTGTGCGTAAATCATGTCTAACCATATGCTGCCTTCCTCCGCAGCGCGCTCACAGCTGAAATTGATCGTCAACCATCTCCTGCTCAAATCGGCGTGGGCAGAAAAGAGAGCAAGGTCACAGCCAAGGACTTGCCACAATCAGTGATGGGCTGTGGAGGGGGGCTTATGTGTCACGGCACAGCTGTTACGCTACATACTCTGAGTCACAAGCACATCTTTGCTGCTGGAAAACATCACCTTAATTATCGTAATGCCAGACTGTCTCTCCCGTCTGGATGAATTTTCTGGATGCCTTAATCTGAGCCTTCTCCTCGCAATGTTTCAGGAGTAAAATTGTATCATTGCGTTTCTTATCTTTTTTTATATATTTCCTGTCAGGTTTAAGTGTTTCATGGTTCAGCAGTTCAGAGTAAGGGAGGTTTGTCTGGTGATAGACAACATGGCGAGAGGAAGGGAGGGCGGGGGGAGGGGGTTAGGCAGTTGTTGTGCTGTGTGCTTGTCATGCAGAGCCAAGCTTGGAGCAGGTGGAGGGAAGATTTCATGTCTGCTATCTAGAAGGACAGTCTCAGCTGCCAATGCAAAGATAAGCAATGAGGATGCAGCTGCTGCTGGTTAGCCTGTTGAGTTGCATGCAACTGGTTGTGCATCCTTCCAGGCTGACCAACAAGTTGAGCAACAATCCTCAGCATGTGCATTGTCTTCATCATATCTCTAGAAGCCATGTTTCTGAGCTCGGTGCAAAAGTTCAATGTTTACTTATTTTAAAAACACCAATACTGCAGTGTTGGATTAACGGAAAAACATCACATTGTTTCACTGGTTGATGTGGGGCACATACACTAATAATAATATAGACATAGATGACCAAGTAAAGTGTTGGGCCACTAAGAGCTGCCAGAAAAGCAGTAATTTTTAATGTAAAAGCAGTTTACCCTGGAAATATAGTGAAATAGAGGTATAACACATTATTAAATAAATATGCAGTCAATTATAAGTGCAAATAGTATACAATGAACACAGTAACATTTTGCTGCTTTTCTTTCTACATAAATTTCTCTGCAATGGCAAAGTGGGAAGAATCACATTGAATATATTATGCTCACTGCATCAGTTACACTACGCTGCAGTTGCATACAAAACATGTCATGAGCTCATGCTGTACTCTAAACATGTATGACACTTGAGAAAGTTTGCTCCCCCTCGACGACATTGTGTCTGTAGTAATATTAAATAATACAGTAACAATTACAGTTAACATTGTGCTTGTACAATAAGTTTCTTTTCTGATACAGTATTTGTGTGGAGGTACTTTTAGTTCAGTAACATTTTTAATTGAGAACCTGTACTTGTAATGATGTTACCGATCAGTACTTATTCCACCAACAATACATTAAAAAAAAGATATCAAGACCCTTCGAAAGCAGGAACCCTTATTTGATCTTACTCGTCTCGGGCAGGAATAAAAGGACGCCTTGATGAGTTCTGGCTGCTACAGCAAAGTGTTTGCTGCTGGGACATTTGGCTGGCAGGTGAGGGCGAAGCCAGAGGCCAACTGTACGAGGGTGGTGAATCAGGATGTTGTCTCGACAGTATTGGGGCATATGAGGCTGCTGTAGTGAGATGTGACATTATCAATTACAAATGTCAAGTGCCAGCTGTCTGAACGCACAGTGGCTGCATCTCATTTTTAAACTGACACAAACATGTGCCTCTGCAAAACAGTCCTACGGTTTTCTGTCACTTCATTTGTTACTTTTATATTGGTGTAGGCCACAATAAATAGAATGGATAAATATAATATGAATTTAATAACTTTTCTAAAAGAAGTCAAGGTTTAAAGGGTCTATGAAAGCACCAATGTTAAGGTACAATTTTGCAAAAAAAATGCAACGGCCAGTATTACTGCAACCCTCAACCTCTCTAAAAGGAGGCTCAGATGCATTGTAGGTCATCATGCTTCACCAGCAGGGGTCATCATCTGCTCCCTGCCAAACACCAGTGAATGTAGTTCACAAACAGTGGGTCCTCAGTGCGTGCGGTTTGTCAACACTAATCCTGAACACCGTGGGACATGTAATTATTTCAGTTTGTGACTTTACTTAACTCAATGATGAGTTGCTAACATGTGCCGGTTGTCCATTTTACGTGTCTATTTACCAAGGGAAATCGTTGTTCAACCATAGAGTTTTTTCTGTCCTTTCTCGTCTGATTCAAGTTGTTATCTTTTATCTTAGCAACGACACAAGAAACTGTCTCATGGCCGTGAACCAAACGGGCGCCGGGCCAGGCGGTGATTCCCCTCTGGTATCCAGAGCTGTAGGAGTGGGCGAGAGGCGTGTAAAAAGCACACCTGGGATAAAAAAAGGGCTTCCCCGCACTTAATAGAGGGCCGTGCCTACAGCGGCTTCAGCTGGGGGCGGTGTGTTAGCGGAGGGTGGAAGCATCTGCAGCCTGAATGCGGGAACCAGCTCTCAAACCTCTCAGAAGCAGTTGGTCGCCATGGGAAATGTGGCCGGCCGTGATTGGCCTTGTCCAACCCTGCTGTGCGGAGGAGGAACTCTGTCAATCGTTAGGTGGCACACACTCCGCTGACAGAGAGGTATTGTAAAGCGGGACAAAAGTGCTACAGTTACAAATGTGCAGGGAATGGAGCTTTTTGGAGCTCTCTAATGTAAAATAACTATTTTTCAGTTACTCTCCCTCTTTAAACCCCCGCCTTCCTACCACCACCCTGCTCCAGACCCCCTGCTGCGGCTTAAACAATTAGGCTATGTGAGACCCACACTAACGACTCTCCCTTGTCTTTTAAGATAACTACAGGAGGAGGGGCAGCAGTGGGTGACATCTTGTTAGGGGGAATCCTGTGGTCAGTCGCTTGTGTATTGGCCCAGGCAGAGGATACCTAGTTATTACCCTACCGAGAGTTTGTATGCATGTTTGGATTGCCCCAGGTGAGATGTGTGCTAACACCACTGGTGCTTGTGAGAAGTGCTGGTTTTCTCAGCTTCACAACGAGCCCTAGTTGCTCTGTCGCGCCTCAGATGTCCCCCTTTTCTCCCACCAATGTAAAGAAAGCCATAAATCAATGCTTTCGTCACAAATCAGCCTGCACTTATTTGCGTCTCCACCTTATTTAGGACCAAATTACTCTCACCAAATATAAAAGCCTTCCCAGGCAGCAAAGTGAGGTCCTGTTCACAGTGAGGTGGGTAAATAAAAGAGACGCTGTTTACAAATGTTTTCAATCCACATACAGTACAAATATTTAGGTTGTTTTAAAGCATGCTATTTACTTCACATGGGTCCATACTCATATTAAATAAATAGTTTTATAATAGATCTATTTTGTAGTCAACATGTATAAATGTATATTTTAGTATGGACATGGCCTGAAGGTAAAATCAATCAACAATCATGTTGATGCCTGAGAGCTCAACATGGAAAAGGAAAAAAAAAACCCATTAAGATTGGTCTCCATTCAAATATTGAGATGAAAAGGCAGTGTTCTTAAAAAACAGATTATAGTGCTTCATTAATCAAAACATATTAATTAGTTTAACATGAACTTAGTATTGTCTATAATAATTCCACACCAAGTTTGCAAAAACAATTGTTCAGCGTTTTAATCTACATCAATGTGCAGCCTTGTACATCTATAAGCTACAAGAAAATGTAGCAATTGAACATCAAACTTTAAGTTTTGTCATTCAACAGATTTTCTGATTTTCGACAGTTGCAATTTTTCACATGGCAAGTAAAACGTTGAAAAGAATGACGAATTTCCCTCTGTGGTTTCACCACCCAACTTGATGATGTGAGCTCATGATTTACCACATTTCTTCATGAAAGAACAACATAGCCGGTTCAGGGAGGAGGGCCATAAACCAGCGCGTGGCTTACGGTGACACGCAGATCTTAAGAATTAGAGGCCTGGCACTTTGACCTGAGTAGCCGGTATAGGAGCCTGCCTTGGTTTTGTTTTGTTTGCATAAATCAACAAGAGCAGTGGGCCAACAAGAAAAACAGTCTCTAATGCTCATTATCATCTTTAGGTGTGAAATCCGTCAAGTGACAAGTGTGCCTAAATTTTGATGACCCTGGGTCAGCGTGAGGCCAGGGCTCTGTGTTTGCAGACGAGGTGACGGCCCACGCCTCCAGTCCTTTGAAATGTGACAAGGTGAGAGGAACGAGGAGATAATCTCTGATTTACAAGTTACAGTAGCTTCCAGGGGAAGCAGCAAAAGCGGCAGAGAGCTCTGCTGCCTGACCGCTGGCAATACATTCAGCAAAAGTTGAATGCACTCGCTGCACTTTTGAAGAATCACACCCTGATAAATTAAACAGTAGCACATGATTATGTTTATTCAGAGAGAAAAAACAAAAGCATGATAATATAAAAAGTACTTTGACTTTCATGCAGCTCACTGAACATATATACATTATATTGACGGCAGTCACAAAAGCGTCAATGTGTAATATGCATGTTATCTAACCAGACAAGTTATTTCTTTCTTGTTGACAGCAATCGTCTGAAGGATCAGGTCCAGGGAGATAGATGGAAGCTGACAAGTTAAAACGGCCACTGAAAGCCCTCCAGCATTGATCACTGAGACGCTTCATTGGTGCACTGGTAAGTTTGCTTTAAAACTGTGCTGTTATATAATGATTCAAAGAATACTATAATAAAATATTTGTGCCTGACACAATAGTAGAATGTTTAGTAAATGCTGTTTACTGTCGTGTCGCATTCACACTCAACATATCAGAAACTCCTTTCTAATATTTATTTGCAGGTCCTTTCACAACTAACATCTCAAAGCTTAAAACTCCTTCAGTTTCTTTTTTCTACCTATACTCCTTTGCGATCAGTTTAAAGCGGTTTGGCAGCAAGAATGATCCAATTTGACTGAATTGCAACTGTGTTATGTGATTTAAAAGCAAAGGCAGTTCAACAACCTTCTACACCTGAGTAACAACCAAGTTATGTGAAGAAATAAGACGGAGCTCTAAAAAAAACGCTCTATTTTGTCTTAACAGGATCTGAGTTGCAGCAAGAAAGACTCCTCCTTCCTCTCTCTGCCTTTTCCCCCTCCCCCATTTTGTGTAAAAACAAATCTCCTTTTCTGCTCTGAGCCTGAAACTATTGAGTCAACAAATGCCACTGCAGCTAGGCAGGGTCTGGTGGGAAAGAGGTGGGGGTCTCTATTTAAGCCTGAACTGCAGCTAAAGGCAGATTATTTTCAGACCCGCCTCTTCGTAAAGTAAAGAGTAATTAAATAGTCAAGTGAATGGGGTTGCCGTTAACTATCCAACATTGTGGTTAAAGTTATGACCATGATTTAATGTCAACATATAAAATTACAAAAAAACATTTTTAAAAGTTTTGTTTTCTACATTTTTTAGCAAAGATCCCTGAACCAGTTCATGAGATTTGCTTTTTAGACTTTAATATCAAAGATGTAAAACCTAAATTCTTGTTCAGTTTGCAAACTAAACCTCAGACGTACAGCTCTGCATGAGGACATTAAACAGAAACACAACAAAAACGTAAGCAGAATGCTTTTGTGTGATTGTACAAAACAACCTTCATGGGCTGAATTAGTCTTTTAAATCCCTCTTTAAAGTCCCTTCGTCTCTCACACTCCTTTCTCTATCTCTTTCAGGCACACGTGGCCAGTGTCAACAGGAGGTGAATCTTGGCAGACGCATGAAGCAAACTACGCTGCCTGTATGCAGGCTGGAGAGTTGTCTTACGCTCTAAAAATGAGACAGCCAGCCTTCTGAGGTGTGCCAAATTAAGACGCAGCCGTTGGAAATGAATGCACTGCTCAACTGGTTGGACTCCAAACTGGTCATTTCTGATTGTTGCTGTAAGGCTCTCCAAAATGAGAGCTATTACACAACAGGGGAACTTCTGCAACCAATGACAGAGAAAGAAAGAAAATGAAAAAAGGAAGTCAATATAGTCAGGGCGAAAAGGGAGGGAAAAACCCTGAGTCACTTGGCATCCTGTCTGAGAGAAGGAAGGGGGTGGAGGCTTCAGTCAGACAGTTAAGACCAGTGCAATATTCAACATAAAGTGCACTGGGTGTAAAGTCCTGTCCTGCTCACTGAATCCACTCCAGTGCTTTAGGGCAGCCATCATAGTGTTCACTATTGTGTGCGGCTGAGAGAAGAAGAAAAAAAGAGGAGGGAGCAGAGGAGGGAAAGAAAACCTGTCTCTTTGTGTGGAAAGGACTCAGCAGGAAAGTGATTTTGTGATTATTTGAGTTTGCCAGCAAAGTAAGGCTCTCCTCCCCCTGATCTGACACATATTTTCTACTCTGCACTTCTGCTGCCTTAGACCAGATCCACATATGAATGTGCTTCTCAGGCCGGCAAAACAGCGACACCCGGACTCCTGATGATGAGAGCCGACGTCAGACTGGTTTCCATGAATATTGATGTGGAGGATAGTCTGTTTCATAGAAGAACAGAAGGAGGCAAGATGGCTGCCCTTTAGGATTTGTTAAAGAGAAGATCCAGACGGTTTGTTGGAATTTCTACAAAGTGGAGGGACGTAAAAAGGAGGTGAGAATTTGCTTAGTGTGTTAATACTCTGCCTACACTCTTCCCCTTTAACACTGGGTGTATTCTGGGTATTTTTGTATGAGGCGAGGTACAGCAAATGTCCCCCCACCGTAAGAGCAAGACTCAACATAATAAGGAGGGGATATTAGATAAAGCTACTCCAACATGGCTGACGATTTTCTTTCTCTTTTTTTTGCCAGCTGAATTTGAAAAGACACCTTCCGTGTTTTCCTGTGTGTTCTGTGTTACCTCCACATTCAAGCTGCTTTTGAATGCATCATAGAAAATGGTGTAGTTAGACTGTTTGTCCAGTAGTTTTTCTTTAAGCTTAATTTAAATGCCTCTACAATGCTCCTTCTTTCCTCAACATTTCAGCCTTGCTTCTTTTTTTTTTAGCATGCAAATATTTATAAAAAGCGTTTTTGAGTGTGTAAATGTGTGTTTTTGTGCGAGTGTATTTGCTTTTAGAGGTGAAACCCATTTTTCAACATTTATGTGTAATTATTTGTTAATACAGATTAATGGTATTTTTCATTAAATGTGTTTGGATGCAGGCAGTGTTATCCCTGTAGATTCTCATTTTCAAATCCGTGGCTGTGTATGTGTTTGTTTGTGCTGTTCAGTAGGCAGACTAGATGTAGGAGAGTAAAAGTCCAACCTGGACGTGTGCAGCACTAAGTGCATAGTGTCTGCACAGCAGTAGAGCTGAAATAGCTTCTGGCTTTGTGTATCTCTGTCTGTTAATCAGCTTTCATTGCTTTCACCACGGAAAGACAAGCACACACAAAGGCAAATCCCAAGCACAAGCATAAGAGAAGAGAATTGTGGTGGCACAGTGTAGTGAAGGCAGACAAGGTCAGAAAGCTCTGAAGGAAATGAAACTCTATCCTACTGCACCATTAACAGGGGAACAAGAATGGCAATGGTGATTGTTGCCAGTAGAACAAACATCCTACTTCTCAAAGAAGTTGACAAAACTCTTTTGAAAAAACTAAACCAAACCGACACTTGGCGGTATTATTACTGTATGTTTTTAATGGAGCACAAGCAGTTTAAGGTGACACCAACTAGACTGTTGTTTGTTTGGGAATAGAGCTATTGACAAATAGATCATTGAGAATACGAAGAAGCTTGTGTGTCTGTGTTTTCTACGTGTGGCTGCGTGTGATCTGTAATCATCTTAAAATGGAATGGGTGTAGAATACCAGCATGGTGGCTTGCACAGATAGAGAAAAAACTACAATACTGGAGTGTTAACTGTGAGGTAAACACCTTCAGTTTGTGTTACTATACAGTTTATTTTGAAATACATTAGTTAAATCAAACATTCACATTCAGATGTTAGTTATAGGACGTCAGGTCTTATCTCAATTAGCAAATAGTTAATAGGTTGTTTGTTGCTTTTTTTTTCCTGAATTCACTAAGTGCTACTCCAAGATTAACATCTGAAAGGCCCATTAGATTATAACTGATCTCACTTAGGTTTGTGTATTGGGCTTGTGTATTCTACTGACTACAGTCATAATGTCACCACAGAATGGCCTCAGGTAAAAAGTAGAGTAAAGGGAGGAAAATAATGACTGACCTTAAGTTGGGCATTGTAATTTAACAGTGTAAGCTGCCTGCAGAAGCAATGCAGGAATTCAGTTTATGTTTTTCTGAATTGGTAAGTTACTTGTTGCTGTTAACTGTGACATTTAGTGAATAATGTGCTTACAAGGGGCTTTAGAGAAGGTGAAGGGCCAGTGAAGTCAAAATGAGGTCAGTTGCTTGTCAAATGACTTGAAGACAATCAGCAAGCTTTTTTATGCGGACAGCTGATGATGGCAGACAAAGGAGAACATTATTCTATCCCAGCCAAACGGTCCTTTCCTTCTTCTGAATTAAGCATTTGTTTTAAACGGTTTGTGTTCCCATGGTGCATTTCTGTGGAAGAGTGCAGCACTGACACTACAGCACACACTCTTACCCTCTACTGAAAACGATGTTTCTAGTGCAAGAATCTCTTTTTTACTTTACTATAGTGAGCAGTGAGGAAACTTGTGAACCAACAATGGCTGTGTACCCTTCTGACGCAATGGCATGGCTGTGTTTTGATGTGAGAAGCATGTTCACCGACTGTGTAGAGTCAACATGAACGAGTGCTGAAGCACGGGTGTTCTCCATAGTTCTAATAAAGTGTATTGATACTAAATGAGATCAGGTGATCCTTGCTTTTGTGCGTGTGTTTGTGTTGATCCCACCGCCCATTCATTATGTGAAAACATGTAGTGTCTCATGTGAAAAACTAGATTTGGTCATACTAGTGGTGTTTTTTGTTGTTTTCATTTAGCTAACAAGACAACACAAAAAGCTCAAACTAGACAATAACAAGGCAGTTCTGTGTGTTGTGTATCAACTGGTCTATTTTTGATAGCTTGTCATTAAACAACCCAATTCACAATGATCTAATTCACAGTTTGGATGGATTGCATGTAACCCAGTTCATTGCTTGCTCCTGCAAGCACATTATTATTGGTTGTCACAGTGTGGTTGTACAATTTATGTTCCCCTTTGTGTGCAGTTGCACTGTACAAAGGATTTACAAATGCTAATCCTGACCTACATAACAATGACACATTCTAAAATTGAGAAATAAAAGCACAAAATCATACTAAAGGTGTTTCCACGAGCCTCTGCATGGCTGCTGTTACATCAGCAGCTGAAAAGGCAGCAGAACATTAATGGGCTTATCGGGAGCTGGATGGGGGAAGGGCAGATAGATCAATCACATGCACATAGCTTCTCTCATCTATCCGCACCTACAGATAACGCCGCGTGGTTGGATTGCTCCTTCGTCGTGGCCGTAAGTTCCCTTTATGTCACTCCCAAGGCAGAGACAATATCACCTTTGGGAAGAATGTCCAGTTGCCATAGCGTTCCAAAACAATGCTGTGCTCCTACAATACCCAAGCCCTTACCCAAGCCATCACCTCTGACCCTGCTCTGTCCAGCCCACGCATCGTATTTCCACCCAGAGGCTGTTGCACAAATGAGACATACAAGCAAGCCCAGTGACATTTTATATTAGACTACCTACTGGCTAGTCATAGCTTGGACTGCTTTCCTGAGACAAAATGGCGAGATACTGAGTGTGTTGTATTGATTTCTGCAATATTGATTTCCCTCTTGTCTGCTATTGAGGGTTGTTTTTCTATTAAGAGGGAGAGAAGCAGAAACATGCAATCGAATTCTTATGTCATATCGTAGCTGCACATTTACATACGGTTCAAAACTGAATTGGTCACCAATAGTGTGCAGTTGTTAGAATGTTCTTGTTGATGAAAGCAAAGTAAGACTATTAAGATGCAGTTGAATAAGCTTTGATGGGGTAAGCTTAACTTCACGCTATATGCCACGTTATTTAGGATGAATGAATTGCATTGTATGAGTTTCCGCATGTATTTGAAGTTTACACACACTTAATGTCCTGATCAACTGATCTGAAGCCTGCTGACTGTTTTAAAATGTCTTCTGTGGCTCACTTCTCTCTGTCTGGACTTATGGCAAACAACATCACGGGTTGAAGAATGATGTGCATATCTTCTCTAAAAATAAATCAAAAGAATGAACTGAAGCCAAATCACAAAAGAAAGTCAGTTTTCAAAAACGGATCTTAACACCAGATCCATCCCAACTGCCGTCAAGAATCTCGGCTTTTCGTCCTATGAAGGCCCAACTTTTTTTAAAGAGGCTTTGATGTGATTATGGCCTGTGACTGGTTTCATTGGTCATCACTGGAATTGTGTAATAGTAATACGGTTTTTATGAGTCTCATATAAAGTTTCCCCAGCAGATGATTGTGAATCCCAAATACATGGCTTTCTTTTTCCACCAGTCTTCGCATTGCTAGCCGGCCGGGGCGTAATTATGGAGAGCTAGTGATAAGGCTCTGTTTGAGTGGCACGTGGCCGTAGGGAGTGTTGATGGCTCTGCGAGCGTGTATCGATGTCAGGGTTTACCTCAGGGGTGAGACAGCGAGGGCAGCGACTCAAAAGCCTCCTCCACGTGAGCACGCACATGGCCGCTCTGTTTACAAACACTATCCCGGCATTCAGCACAGAGAGACACAAGTGAGATCTTACGTAATCGCTCCAAAGCGAATAGCATCCCTTCCCGCTTCTCGGCGGACCACCTCCTGGCGGGCCGCTTCTCGTACGCTTGTGCAATATCCTTGAATGCTGTTATCGCCGGTCACACTACAAGAAGTTAAGAATAAAATGAAAAAGAAATCAAGAGGTCTAATCACAACGGCGTGAGTGTTCTCGAGAATGGCAAGACGGAGAGCAGGCCTTTCCTTGTGTTGATGCTGCTCAGACAGCGCATGGCTCATGTGCTGGTGAAGGTCTGAATATTGACGGGTCAGGAAATAAAAGTGGTAGTCAACTTTTCTATCAGTTCCTTTAAGGTTGTAGCGTTGCAATATTTGCAAGGTTTCAATCAAAATAAATAGCGTGTGCAAAGATTCCACAGTAGTCCTTTTTATTGCAATGCAATATATTAAAACTTTTTTGTTTGATTGCATAAGTAAAACACATCTTTTATCAATATATAAATTAAATGAGGCTAAAGCTCTTGCAAGCAAGGGCTTAAAAAAGATTGTTATTTATAAGTCAACATGAAACTATGCAGAAGAAAGTGTTGGTGTTTCTCTATTAAAGAGTTAAGCAGGCCTGTTTGCCAGCTAAACAGGCCAAATGTCTTCAAACATAGGCTTCTGCACATATAACGATGTGTGCAAAAGTAAACCTGCACACGGGCAGCCAGTATGCCTCAGAGATCTTGAAAAGTGACTTAACGTCATGCTAGGATCTTACCCTTAAGAGGACTTTTATGTCAAAAAGTATACCGGTTAGTCAGTTCCAGTTACATCATATCTGTGAGGAGGCTTTGTCACACGTCTACTCCTGAAAGGCTCATCAGGAAAAAGGACCAAAAGATTAGGCTCTGTTCATATATAGCTTGTCAAATTGCATCCTCTGTTAAAATTGGCTTATTAAGAACAATATCTGAAAAGAATCAATGTCAGCTGTCTCTGTCAAAACTCCGTCATGATACCGAAATCTCAGCGGCGTCCACGGTGATCTAAACAACTGCTTCTGATGGCCGTTAACCCCTCTTCTAAAATGGCTGTCAGATATGGACCATTTTGCTGCTCAGACCTGTCATTGGAAAGGTTAGGCCCCATGGCCCCCTGTTGTCTGCGATAGTCGCACAAAGACAGACAGCTGGTCCTGAATGTCATTTAGGAGCGTAACCCTACTAAATGCTCTGCATGACATCACTCCCTACTTCTGAGGGCTTCAAGTAGCTCACGCTCAATATTAGGTTTCTGAGGTGGAATGTGCGAGTGCAGCAGCTGGTGCTCAATGACGATCAGACCGGTTTGCATCCATATATGTATTTATTCTGGGAATGTTTCAAAGACAGATTTTTAGCTTCGGGCTGAATGGATAGAAACTTCACCACTAAAAGAAGAGTCTTACTGATGTGGGAGGAACAAATACAGTTTCTGTGCTGGAAAACACTTAACTGCAAACCGCATGGCAGAACATGATTGACGACTCCTGAAGCTCACACATTTTGCCTTTTAAGTGAACACTAAAACAAAACACATGTTTAAGAACTATTGTTTCTGATCTCTGTACTTCCTTCTGAGGTGTCACAAATGCAGTGAAGTGTTAAAATACATTCTTACACTGGAGCCATGAATCGCAGAAAATATCTCTCTCTCAGAAGGATTTGTGTTTTCTAATCAATGGGAGTCATGTGCCTCCCACTCGGTGGAGGGAAAGAGGGAGCTTAGCAACAGTGGTTTAGGTCAGGCTGCTTAAAAACCAATGAGGGAAAGAATATCACCACATTGTGATTGAGCTTAGCCATAAGCCGAAGACGTCACTTCCTGTTTGACGATTACAAAGAGAAAGAAAGTAGAGATTGCCAAACTTACCTACGGTTTTGTTCAAAACAAACCACTATCTGAAGCTTAGTCTTCTATAAATCTGAAATCTGCCCTCGTATTGAGTGCATTTAGAATTCCTCCACTGCCATGTGCATGTTTAAACTTCCCTCCTATCATAATGTTTCCCTTTGCTCTGTTTACTGTTCACCTCCGCTTCTTGTTTAATTGGAATCTGGTTTGTATTTGGATCGTGCAAACGGAAAGGAAATATCTGCGAAATAAATGTGCCTATGGCTAATCACATGGCAAGATTGGCAGGCTCGAGGGTGAATTGACGAAACATGGGAACGAACGTTTGCTCATCACTTGGCTTTTGTATGAATTTTTAATTTCATGCTAGATTGCAGTGGATGAAAAGATGTATATAAAGAGTTCCTTTCCCGACCCTTTTTATTAAGAGCAACTACAACATCTTTATTGGTGAAGCTCTAGCAATGCATGCTGTAGCTAAAAAATAACACAAAGACTATCTTATTCTTAAATGTTTTGAAGAAGAAAAAAAATGCATTATTAAAGGCGTTGATCTGCAAATGCAAGCTCCTGAATATGTGGCATTATTGATTTACTGGCAGGTTCAATGCATAAAGCACATGTGCACACCGTAGCAAAGCAGCCTATTCTGCAGTCAGCCGTGCCGCGGTAATGTTTAGACCAGATGGGCTTTCGCAGCGCTCATAAGATGGTCGCCATGGCTACAATGCACTCTGAGAGAAATTAACTTTGCTCTGTGCACAGTTCATCAAGTTAGTCAGATAATATTGACTGTTGCATAGACAAAGGGTTAGAGGGGAGAAGATACAGGCTGGTGAATGAGCAGCATTGTGGTGGGGGGGGGAGGGGTTAGTGGGATTGTACGCTCAGAAGCCCATTTCTTAATTAGAGTCTCAATGTGATGCAGCTTGAAGCCACAGAAAAAGGTTTAGACTCTGCGTGTAAGCTTTGCACAGTGTGCTTCTTTCTGGCAGGGTTTCTCTTCAGGTTGTGCTGATTGAACTGAGAAAATGAAAACTAGCAGGTTCATGGAGTCCAACCTAATGTTTAACTGATGTGTGCTATCAGGATTTACCTCTTCTGTTCAACAGTCTACGGTCGGCTCTGAGTAAAGTCACTGTTTCACTGAAGTCGCTTTGAAGGAAACGCTTATGGTTTATAGATTTGATCGACGACACTGGCCTGTTATTACCGGTTGTTTGTGGTGATTTCAGTGCGAGCCAAATGATCATATTCTGGTGTTATAATATGAAAGTTAGTTAAAGAAGAACAATTTCAGCAGGTCAGACTGATTCCAGTAGATAAAGTGGAAGTGTAGCGTAATACTAGATGGGTGTTTTTGTTTGTCAGTGTTTGCCGTTTTCCCAGACAACCTGCTAAACAAGTTGTATCAGAAAGATACAGAGGCGGGGTCTATCCCTTACACAATGTTTGAGTTATTCATACCAATGTCACCTTCACCATTCACACTAGGCTCAAACCTCCTTCATATTCATTGACTCATCCGGTATTGCTCAACAGCACAAGCATTAAACCACTAAAACATGTGATGTCCTCAAACGCGAGCACTATATGAACCGTGTCAAGTTAAAACTGTCAACAGTTCAGCCAGCCTCGCCCCTGAAAAATAGTCTCAACAAAACCGTCCGTTGAAATGTTGCCACAAATCACCGGTTCCTATAGCCCTCAGACCTTGGGGGTCTTTATGAGTTAACATATTTTATTTGTCATGTCCACTGCTTCCTGAGCCCCCGAACAGCACTATCAAACAATCTTGGATTAGTGCTGACATTGATCTTAATTATAGCTATAAGCACTCGGTTATAGCTTATGATCATGGTGCCAGTTAATCTTTCCCCTCTCTCGGTGTATCTTTTTACCTTGAGGGAGCTCTAGTAAAACCAAATAAGAACTGCGCTTGTTGTGACTGTCCTCAAACACAATGTATTTCTCCAGTTCTGTCTTTGTTTCTGCTTGACTATGTAAGTTTACTCTCCAAATGCAGAATTCTCGGTTGGTGCTTTAGTTCTTGTTTAGTCGCTTCATCGTTGAATAGGTGTATCGTCTTTTCAGAAAAAGGTAAAACGGCCCACACTGAAACCCCAGAGTTCCAGCAGATATCAGGATTCACCAACTGGCCCTTCAGCCCTCTCTGACCAGGTCTGACTAGTAACCGGCTCTGCTCCACAGACTCTCGCGCAATCATTTCATATTTTCTTCATTGTCAGGCTGGTTTTGTGGATTTCGAGCTAGTCATGGTAAAACTTTGTAATAATGCGGGATACTCTTTACCTGGAGAGTTATAGGAATTAGTTACAGTATTCACAAGCTAACACTGAATGTGTACACATGCTGCTTTGGCTGTCTAATCATTGTAACAGTGAGTGAAGGCATGTTCCTTCATTTCATTGCCTTTGTTTCAATCACTCGGTGATGTGTGGGTTCACTTTTACAACGTGAAGCAGTGCAGTTAATGACAGTGTGGGTCCATGATCGCTCTGATCGAGTAGCAGCTGATCAAAAATCAGAACTCTCAAAAATGTAATATCTGGAGATTTGGCTGTCCTTAGCAGAAAGATTAATCTAAACATGTAATAATATTCCCTTCAAGAGCGTGTGTACACTCACAACATAATACAAATTGTACTCCAGAATTAAGGCTTTAGATTTCCACACAGCCTGTTGTACACTTCATAACCATAGAATTATATAATTCTAATAATTTTCAAAAATACATTTAATCCATGTCAGCAAAACTTTACTCAAACTGATATGCGTAAGGCATTCTTGCTTTATTGTGTTAATGCATAACAAATTAATTCAATAAAATAATGCAAATAATTGCATCACATAGGTATATAGTATGATGAAATGTGCCATAGTTCATGAAGAGAAAGTAATGAGACATAAAAATGCTGAAGAACTGCTGCAGTGGGAATCTCCACAAGTCGGCCACATCTGTCCTGCATTAGACATAAAGAACAATGCAGATTGTACAGATCCTTCTTCTGAAGGAGGGGGAGGAGGCTCTCTCGGGAAGGATTTGCAGACAACCCGCAAACACTTTGGAGAAGATGGACTGCTACAACATTTAAATGTAACTGCTTCATTGCGTCCCATTTACATTTAAGGAGATTTTCATTTTGTATTAAATTGAAACAAAAAATAATTAGATCTTTGGCATTTCATTTCTCTGCAAGCTGTACCTGCAGAGCTTCACAGTTTTTGCTCAACCATGAAGAGAAGGGAAACCAAAAAGAGGGAAGGAAAGCAGAGATCTGTTGCTCCAGGCGGTCATGTGATGCAGCCATCGCTACGTCACAGAGTAGTGATTAGGCCACAGTGAGCGTCAACAGGAAACAGCACTGCTCTACCTGACTGAACAACTAGACCTGAGGTTGAACGCCGCTAAGTATGCGGCATCATTTGTTATTATGGAAGTAACATAAGTCACATCTTTAACTCAGAACCTAAAGCTTTTGCATTCCTACTAATAAAAGTCACATATGTCTGCATCCCTTGAGTGATCAATACAAAGGTTGGACACAGCTTAATCCGAAACAGAAGCTGTATATTCCCCAAATGCAAGCGATTGGGTCAATGTCAAGGGAAAGCTTTTTTGGTGCACAGGCATCATAAATAATGCTGCACCTTAACATTTTATATGATCTTCCAGTGTTAAAGGAAAAGGTTAACCTTCTGGTAAATGTATGCCTTTTCGCTTAGTTGTTGACACTCGTGTCTGTAAGGTAAACATGAAGCTAAAGCTAGACACGGGTTAGCCTAGCCTAGCTGAGCGCAGACTGGAAGATGGTGGAAAATGTTAGCCCAGAGCCTTTTAATAGCTCTGATATACACAATATATTGTATTTGTTTAATAAAAAACGTTTAAAATGGTTGTACAGGAGGTTATTTGCTGAACTTTTTCTTCGAGTGCAGAGTCACTGGAGTAGCTTTATATTTATGGTTCAGGCTAAAGGAAGAGTATCAATTTTGTGTAACGCTCAACATGTAAGTAAACACACAAAGTAAAACTATTACTTCAAGGGGAAAGAAAAAGACGTCTTGCTTTGATTTTACAAATGAGGAAATGTCAAGATAACACAGCACTCTGACCAGTGTGTGTGGTCTACTTTCATGTATTTTTTTTTTTTGCAGGACTTCACTTTCATGTTTTATTTGTTTAGATTTTCTCTCTCTCTCTCTGAAGATCAGAGTGTGTAGCCCACCTGTCCCTGAGGTTTCTCACGTGACAGAATAGGAGCAAGATTTAACCCCCCAAAAAGAAAAATGTAACAAAGACCTGGCTCACATGTACATTTGGAGCATCATAAAGATGACTGCAGACACAGGCGCCTTTTGTTTCTTAGCCAGGGTGGAGAGTGTCATATGTTCAGACTGATAGAATGAAAGAGAGAGAGAGAAGGCACAAGCAACCATGTGAGGTGCATTGTATCTGGCATGAGCGTGCCATGTGACATAAATCCCAAGTGTGACGTGCCTGACTGAGAGACTCAGTGAGATACAAACATGAATTAACATCTGTCCTATAGCAGCAACAGTCGGTAACAACACATGCTACGAGCTTTTACTTCACATTGTGCTTCATGAGTTGCTGTATTCTGACCTTCCAGACTTTCGAGTCCACCCCCTTAACTCCCAAAACCCTCTCCAGTGGAGGCAGCTCCCTCAGTTCATATGCTCGCCATATGTCATGAACTAACATTCAAAATGTCGACATGGTCGTCTTAAGGAATAATTAAACGCAGCCTTAAATCAGAAAAATGTGGGCGCATTGAGAGTCTTGTCGACAGAGCGGTTTCAGGCTGTGTATTGTCATCAAAAACTGAACCAACAACAATTAGAACAAAGGCATGTAGTAATTTACTATCGGATTTAATAACACTCTCGGAGAGTCTGAAATGTTTTTGACATTCATCTTCATTGTTTACACAGCTAGCTGAAATGCGGAGTTGTGAAAATGTTGTCCGAGATTTGTAGAGCAGTGGGTCCAACTATATTTACGGGAGGGATTTAAAAGGCAGTAGAGTGCAAGTCATCTGACCTAATTACGCTGGTAGGAGTTGCTACAGATGAGGTTTCACTCGCAGCTCTGCCGGGTGCAGTCTGAACTCCGTCTGGCAGCATATACAGCCATTACAGCATTTCTACCTTTTGACATTGAATAACCGTTAGCAAAATACATGTTATCAACAAAATACTTTTAAAAATCATGTTTTGTCTTCATGTTCACTTAAGGTAGAAGGGAGAAGGTAGTTAATCCTATATTTGGTGTATTTACACTTTGTTTAAAGTATTAGAATTACATATTTCTGTATAAATTGGGACATGGAACGACAATAGAGGCCTTAAAAATGTCAAAATCACCACGCCAGTAGAAATAAGATATAACAATATTTAATGTTTCATAATGTTTCGATACTGTCAAATGCAACTTAATTAAAGTTTTAGACATATGAAACCGATATCAAGACTGAACTTCAGTTTGTAATATCACTACTCTATCAATACTTTCTACAGCTGTGTTTTCAAATAAAAGCAATATTTTTTACTATAACTACAAGAGTTAGCATTGCTATGGATACATACTAAATGAATAGCAAAGTTGCAACAAGTACCAAGCAATAGTTAATATTTATTTTTGTTGGACAAGTTGATTGTAAACTGTGAACAATTTCAGTTTGATGTTAAATGTGTGTAATTACAGCATTATCACTATGTATTTAGTTGAAATATGTACACAGATGATATGATGAATATTATTATTGGCACACGTTATGACTCAGTTCATGAGGGATGTGGGTTTAACCTTTTTAAAAAGTGCTCTGATAATTTATAGTCTTGGGGCTGCACGTTCTTATCTATTAAACAGGAAAATGTGAATGGGCTCAAATCAGCAAAGAAACGGAAATATACACTTGAGATTATGGCTTATTCTTGGGACTATTCTGTGACATAGTGGTGTGGCTTTTCAAGTGCGTTTGATTTACAGTCTCTCTCTCTCTCTCTCTCTCTCTCTCTCTCTCTCTCTCTCTCTCTCTCTCTCTCTCTCTCTCTCTCTCTCTCTCTCTCTCTCTCTCTCTCTCTCTCTCTCTCTCTCTCTCTCTCTCTCTCTCTCTCTCTCTCTCTCTCTCTCTCTCTCTCTCTCTCTCTCTCTCTCAACAGCAGGCAGGACTCTTTAGGCCTGGGTCTGAACCTGAAAGTGCACAGACCTGAGTTTCCCAGCAGCTGTCGTTAGTGGTGAATGTCACATACGGCTGCCAAGTCACGCCAAATAGACCCCATCTACTATGGCAGCTCTCATATTTCACTGGATGCCTCTGGGAATAACAAAAACACACTGCGCGTCCAGTGCATTTAAGTTTGCTACACTAGTGTTGTGTAAGACAAAGCATCAGGGAATGGGACTAAATATCTATAATATACATACATATGATTCGTAGCTCAATTGTTATATTCTAGTTTTGTTGAAAAGATGATCTTTTATCAATTTGGTGGACACAAAAAAAACAAGTTGCATTTTGTAAAGCTAAGCTATATTAAAAACAAACAATTGTTAAAATATGTGTTAACTACCACCCTTATATGACTCTTGTGCAAACTGTGCCCATTGTTTTACAACACTGGTCACACTGTCCAAGAGTCCAGTCTTGCCCCCGGGCTTTAAAGCTCAAAAGCAACTCGCCATCTATAAATGGCAGCAAATACATAGCTACAGAGGCAACGGGCTACGACTACAACAGGGCTGATTGGCCACGTTCATCACTGCACAGGCTAGACGAGAGACTAAGCAGGAGGGAAGTATAGTAGACAGAAGTACAGAGGACCCTGAAGTGTAATTACAGGGCAGAGGACTGGAGGTGAGGCGGTGGGAGAAGGAGGGAAGCCAGACAACAGTGTATAGAGACAAAGAAATTAACTTTTGGAGGGAAGGAAAGCTTTGTTGGGAATCCAGTTCAAGCCAAGCAAGCTGAGTCATATCAGACACTGAAACAGAGTTCTGGTGGACATTAGCTACTAGAAAGAAAACCTAAATAGATCAAAGCATTATAACTTCTAGCAGGCATCCACACCAAAGCCACTGAGAGGCAGTGCCTGGTTTAGTTTAGTGCTCTACTTCCGGAGCAAAAATAGATCTCCCTGTGTATCCCGTCTTGTGAATAATAAAAAGGATGCAGCCAATCCTCCAAATATCTTAAAGCAAGCAGTCAAAGTTGGACTTTCAACATTTTGTAATTGGTGTATGTGTGTGTTTATATATTTGTACGCTGACAGGCAGCACACACTCAGCTGGGATCTCTGGCTTTGTTCTGGGTTTGCAAAGATTTTTTTGTTGTCAGTGTGGGTGTATCCAACTGTGACAAGCTGCTTGGCTCCGTTTGGTCCTTTGTAAATCCTGGAGTGTCCCTCAGGATTGGAGCTGTGCTGAAAGCAGCCAAGCGCCCGCGTTCACCTCTTGACTTAGTTACTGATTTGCAGACTGCACCGAGGGCCAGACAAAACAAAGGAGTCGTCACATGGGGTCGGGAAGTGGTATTCACCCGCTTACCTCATTGTTACGTTTGCAGGGATCAGATGCTTTCTATCTGAAAGAGTTCAGAGAGGTGGGAGCGTTTGGTTTCTCCTCTTCTTTTTTCTCAAAAGACACTGAATTTTTTTTTTTTTTTTCTAGACGTTGATAATATATTGTAGATAACTCCAAGTAGCTGTATTTTTAGTTTAAGTTTAAGCTGGAATTACAAATACAGGGGGAAATTATCATGAAGTTCATTTTAAAATAAAGTTAAGTATAGTATTCAAGACTGATAAATTAGCGTGTAGCTCAGCAATACTCACTAGTCAATGACGTGACCTTATCACCTTGTGTTTTTCATCCTCAAGCGAGACAATATTCCAAACAGCGCATCATATCTGCAAATCTGTCACAGAAGAGAATATCCAAATGTAATGTATGAATGAAGCCATTCATTAAACGGAGCCGTGTATGTTTCACAACTCCCACGTGGTGCGTTTCTTAAACTCATTTGTCAAAATATCCCATTCAAATTTTAATAACTTTGACGTAATCATAGAGGCTCAATGTCACTTCTGATTACGATGCTGGCGGTGGGGTCCCGCTGCAGCTCTTTACATCCGTCTGTGTCTGACAGCAGCAAGAGAGAGATTAGCTCTGCAACTTGTTGCCCGAGACTCCACGACTGTCTTATGCTACTTATAACTATTTATCTGAACTATTCAAGTGATAATGCATGGAAAGAGCTAGTTCATTTTCTGCATGGAGTTCAAGATTTGTATAAACTTTATTTTTTATCGTTTATGAAACCCTTCCAAACCCCATTGGATAATGTTGAAAATGTACATTTTAGTAAACTCACAAGACAATTGTTCTTAAAACAAACTATATTTAGTATGCAAGATGCCCACTCCTAACTCAATACACTTAAAAAGATACTTTTCAGGCCCCTTTTCCCAGCCATTGACATGGGAGCTGTCTTTGTTTTCAGGGAGCCACTTCCTTGTCTTACCTGCTAACAGGCAGCTGGCTGCTCTGTTGTGACAACGGTGGGAGCTTCCAGACACCCTTGTAACAGCTTGGCTCGTTAGTGGGAGATTTAGCACGCTAACTTTGGGGGTCTGGAGGGCTGCTAATGTCCTGGAGGGGTGATTGACACAGAGAAGGATATCATTATTTCGACCAGCTCGCCTGCCTGGGCAGAGCTCAGTCTGACAGTTTACTTGTGACAGTTGTCTTGATCCAGACAGTCGACTGGGCCACAATGGCAACAGAGTGACGTTTTGTTTTGCCTCATTCATAGTCCATGTCACCAGTTTAGGCATTGTGGGTAAGGAAATGGAGGAATCTGACAGCAATAATATGTCTGAAAGTGCACAGTATCTCAAGGTCTTGAATAACTTTATGAAATGGGCAACTTTTAAAAAAACAATTGAAATTTGTTTTTGGTTGGTAATATGAACTTATCCCCTAAAATGTATGTCATCTAATGATGTAGGTGCTTAATTTTAGGACCCATAAAAGAACCTCTGCAAACTTGCTTGGCCTACAGCATAGCTGAATTTATTAAATATATATTTGCTAATTCAAATGACCCATCTGGACAGTAAAATCAAATTCATATGTTCGTCGTTTTCATGAATTAAAAACCATTACTAAATTTTACATTTGTTCATAATCATTCTTTCAATACATGTTGTGGCTGAAATGGAGACAAAAACATTTTCATCAGGCTTTGGACAAAACATGTTGTTTGAAGACGACAGCTCTTCTGCAGAATCATAAGCAGCTGTAACCGTTTCCAGATGTGATAATCGGGCCCAATGATGGAGCACGATCGCCAAATGAAACATGCCATAGTACTTCAAATATTTAGCAATTTTCCCCCCCAAACATCAGTCACTGCCTATAGTGAGCCTATAGTAGGTTTGCATTAACAGCAGGGCTTTTGTGGGAATCTAAAGCTGGATCCAATTATGTTTTCAAAGGTTGTATAGCATATTTCTCTGAACTTAACCATAGCAGCCGGCAGTTGTGACCCGAGGCTTCAAAGCTCCAAGGACATTATTTACTTTAAGTACATACTGAGTGTTTAGCTGACCGAAATGTCTATGGACATAAAGCAGGAAGTCTTTTTAACCTACAAGAACCTAAATTGTCTTGATGAACACATTTTGGTAAACTGCGGTTTATTGCACACCATGATGTGCCAACATTTTTTTTATTTGAAGCTGTGCCTACGTTTTATTCAATTGTCAATAAGTATAAAAAATGATCAAAGGTATTACAGAATACTTCATCACATGTATTCAAGTAACTTTGGAAGCATTTAACATGCCTGTTAATCAACCTGACAAATGAGTTATATTAAGGTAGGCTTTATAGATTTATTAGCACAGTGTTATCTGTGTGTAAAAAAAAAAGAAGAAAAAAAAGTCCAAAAGTTTAAATATGGGCAGCTGAGTGAGAATAAGGCATGTTAGTGTACATTTAATTACATATGTTAACTATAGAATACAAAGTATTGAAATCAGACTACCGGTTTTCATATTATCTTACGTTAAAAAAGTAACATATACTTTTTAAACCTAGTCAAGCGTTCCCAATTCCTTCGAGTACTCACGGTTGAGGGTGATTGTCGCTGTCGGATGCTTGTTTGCAGGCGGACAAAACCTCAGGAAACCAATTAAAGTCAGGAAAATGCATTTTCTCTCACCTTTGATACATGGAGGAAAATAAAGCACACGGACAAGCATGGCTTGTTTAAAAAAAAGATGTCTGTCTATTTGATATTGACTCTTTTTTTAAAGCCAGTAAAAGAAAGTCAAAACCAGGTATACTTTCGATGCAAATGTAACCGTGACATTAAGGACAAACTGAAGATTTAATATAATGTAGAATATACTGTACACGGACTAAACTTCCTTCATCCCCTGCCAACCATTAGTCTATAGTACAATCTTTTTCAAGCTCTAATGCTCAACACTCTTTTACTTAAACACAACATTGAATCTGGGCCTGTCTCTTGGTGCTAATCAGCTGCCCATTCCTTCAGCATCTGCAGGAGAGTTGCTTATAATTATGATGGATTAGACGAGGCTTTTCGTGCCTGCACACTGCAATTGTTTTGTAGATGCTGCGGATGTGACATGCATTAATTATTGAGGGAGTCAGACAGAAATCCATATTCCGCTAGAATCACTGGAATCTATATGCTTTAGGCAAAGAACGCAGGGTAAGCACAAATGAAACCATATGCTCGTTTGGCTACTTAAACTTCTGAGGAGATCTTAATTTCCATACATCACTTTTATTACTTTATTAAATTACTTTGTTGCTCGACCTACAGAGCCCAAGGAATATAAATGACAAGCTAGCTGCTCTTAAAGTTTGTCCAACATATCTGTATTAGACAAAATGCAGCTGTGCTGAAACCAGACATACAATTTATTTAGATTAATAGACGAAATATTGAACAAAACTCAGATGTTTAGGTCTTTACGTTAATCCTGGGAATTAGCTCCACCGACAAATTACATTTTCTTAAATCTGAGATTTGAAAAAACATATAGCAAAGAAGTTGATCAGCATAGTTGCGTCAGTGAGGGAAACATTTGTGGGAGTTCATATTCAGAACTCAGTATAACTCCATGGCAGAAAGCTCTCAGAGCTATGGTTTAGCCCCGATAACAAAGGCCTTGAATTTGAAGATTGAGGTGTATTTGCATATTTGACAGAGCAATGTGTTCAGGCTGAGGAATCCCACGACTCAACAGCTGACGAGCAGCCAACTCCCCCTCCCATCTACCATCTGGGACATTGACCTTGCATCCTCTTAACTTCAATCAAATGGACTTGAGTTTAGTTCAATGTATTCTGTCTTCTATTATAACCAATAACCCAAATAAAAGAAATAGTTCTTTGTGTCAATGAATTTGTCAGAATCTCGAGAACGGATTCAAACACATGCTATTATCCAACGCATGTCTGGAAAAAAAAGCAAAAACCTGCTGGTTCACATGTGGACTATAGTGTTTTTATTAAATTTCTCTCTGTTAATTGAGCATGTTCATATTTTAAAATATTGCTATTGTCTCCCACCATTTTCAGTGTAATGATGGTGGATATAGAAGTCCCTCTATATTTCTCGAAAAAAAATTCCATTATGGAAGTAGACTGAACACCAACTGGTCTATTGGCTTATTTGAAAATAGGTGACTGAGAATTTGGCCCATTTTTAGATTAATTAACCACATGCAGAACATAACAGGAAGTCACAGATTTCAGTTTGAGATAAGGGTTCACACATATTACCATTCACTCCTAATAAAGGCCACCGGAAATGTCACAACAGCAAATTGTGTACTTTCAGAAAACCTTTTGTAGAGCTGTGTATGTTCAATAAAAAAAATGGCAACTCACGGTCCACTGTTAGCCAAATTAGTCCTGTCTGGATTTCTAGTTTTATTCTCTTACCTACTATCATTTTTTGTGATTGGGGGATGAGATCAGTGTGAATCTAATTCTATGACAGGATTGTTTTGCTGATACAAATCGGTGCCAAGTGTAAACACATTACCCTGCTGACGTTACCCTCGCTACGGTCATATTCAGATCCAAGAGTCTAGTTGACGAGTGCTGAAGTTAGATGTCAGTCAATTTGACAACATATTTGACAACATAACTACTTAAATATTGATTTAAACAACTATTTCTCTTCTATCTGCCCCGCAGGACGGACAGAGGGCAGCCCTGTGGATGGACTCTGAGCAGGCCAGATGGAAACAGAACAAGCCAGACATGAGGCGGAAGAAAATCTGATATTGGCACAATTTGGAACATCTCACAACATCTCTCACAAACTGCAGAATGGAGGCCAGTCTTCAGAGGGCGATTCTCTGCAGATCACTGGGGATGCAACAAGCTGGAGCCATTACAAGGCCAGCGCAGGTGCTAACTCCATGAAGAGGCACAGGGAGAACTGCAACAGTCCTGCCTCAGTACAAGGGCTGTTCGATCAAGGATCCTACATGATGAATGGAGAACTTGTGAATGGAGAGTTGAAGCATGCACTTACTGAGCAGTCCTTACTGGCCCACCAGCCCAAGAAACTTAAAGTAGAATCTGAGATTAAAAGAAATGACAACATGAGCACTAGTTTGGTGGATGGCTTTCCTGAGCTGACAAAAGCAATTGAGTTTGAGAGCGATTCCCCACAGACGGAGCTCAAGTTAGACAAAAGGAACTGTAATTTTCCTAATAGAGATATTTTCTGTCTACCACGGAATAAACATGTTTCGATTCCAAATGGTGCTTTATCAACTCCTTCAACCATTGAAAGCACTCCAGGTGATCTTTTAGAGAAAACCTTGTCTCAGTATTATCCTGAGCAAGTGTCAATCGCACCACAAACATCTGGGCCACAGCTAGATGCCGTCAACGGTTCACTGACAAATAAGCTGCCAAGTGAAGGTGCTCAACCCCCATCTTTAACCTCAGGGTTGCCCAATCCAGCTCAGATGACTGACTCACAGCAACAGCAGCCTGGGGCATCAGGTAATATTGAAGGGGGCAACAGTTATAACTCTGTCAACTATGTAGTGAATGGATACTCCAACAATTTTGAAGCAGACCACCAGCAGCAGCAGCAACAACCACATCAGCAGCGAGCACCACCTTATTCTGGTCAGCAGCTGTCTCTAGGTCAGCTCCCTGGCATGACACCGCCAACAAGCACTGCCAATAGCTCACAACATCAAAATGGCCCACGGTGCTATCCAGATGACCCAAATCCCCAAGGTATATATGAGAAGGCCAACCAAGAGTTTACCCAGAACTCTTTTCTGGAGCGTGGCGCTCCTGTACAGGCAGCAGAGACAGGTGGATATGCATCCTTTCCCAACTCTGGGTTACAGAAGATGGGGCAAAGTGAAGAACCTAGGCCTGGTCAGCTTCAGCGCCTTGGCACTGACAGGGGCCAGCACTATGGAATTCCACCCCAGACCTTTAAACACAATGATGGGAACTCACAAGGAGCTGACAGTTCAGGACCCATGGGCCCCAGTCTTCAGCAGCCAAGTCATGCCGGGTTAGAAAATGGGATGGAGAACACACCGCAGCAGAGATCCAACTTATCATGTTCGACTCCCCACCAGAGAGGCTGGGTAGAGCTGAACGCTCCACATTCCCAGCAACAACTAGCAAGTGGCCTGTCATCCCAGGCACAAGAGCAGGACATCTGGAGGGGCTTCCCTGCTAAGCCTCCGTCAGAGCAGCAGACAGCTAACCCCCAGGTCCACTGCCAGATGTTGGAGCCAAATCCAGGGCAAAGATTCCAGACACAGGCAGGTTTCACAGATAGCAGCCAGGGGTCTAACAGCTTCCAGCAGCAACAGCAGGACCGTCTCCCGGCCCAAAAACACTGTGCTCCAACCCAGCACAACACTGCCCCTGAGTGGCAACAATCAAATTCGAAAGCATCTCAAATGCAGCAGCCTCAACCCCAGAAATTGCCTGAGCAGCGTAATTTCCACCAAGATCAGCCGGTAGACAGCCGCTACCACATCCAGATGCAGTCAGAGCATTTATGTGAAGACCCTGACCTGCAGGATATACTGTCACCTGGGTTTTTACCAACACAGCAACCACAGCACTGTCATCTTCAACGTCCCCTGTCCCACCCACCGCAATTTGAAGGGCAGCCACTCAAGTCACCCGATTACAGACCTCGGAGTCAGCCTCAGCCAGGTCAGCAGCAAATTCAACCCAACCAGCCTCTTAGAAACAATTCTGCTCAATCCATCAACCAACAAATCCAGCACAGCGACCATGCAACATTCAATTACAATAACACAACAGACATGCAACAGCTTCAACAACATCAAAGGCAGTTTCCACCTGACTCGGGCAGCATTAACCTCAAGCAATTTCAACCTCAGCGGCCTAACAACCACTGCCACCAGCCTAACCATGCAGACTTCTCCCAAACCCCGATGCAGTCACAACCTCACTTACAAGGAGGCACATTGAACCAACAGCTATCACCACAGCTGCATCCTAAAGCTGAACAGCAGCTAAAGATATGCGCTCAGTTCCAAAGGGGACATCGACTACCTCTGGCACCTGCGGGTCCCCATGGAGACTTTGAGAAGCATGCAGCCCTTCGTATGCACCTGTTGCAAAGGCAGGAGCGTCAAGGCCTTCCTCATCCCCTTCAGAGCACTTGTGACCCCAAATATGGCCTGAGAGCTGTGAAACTGGAAAACGACCCCAGATTCGAGCTGCCGTGTTCACAGAAGCAGGAGTTGCAGATGCGAGAGACAGGACCAGGTGGTGTGCAAATCAAGCAGGAGAATCAGCAATCCATGTGCGATCAAAGCAAGAGGTCAGGAAACATCTTGGCCTCCATGGAACAAAGCCTGAGGCAGTACCAGCTTTCACCTGTGTTTGAGAAGAAATCCCTTGTCCTCAATTCAGCAAATAAAGTCAAGGTGGAATATTCTGGGCCCGTCACAATTCTGTCAACCAACACGGACATTAGTGGATTTGAATCAACAGCACCTGCCCCAGTCCCTACAGCTCTAAAAAGACCACATGATTCCACCCCAAAGAAGGAACACCTCCTTCAAAGCTTCATGGAGTCTCCTATGAAGCTATTGGATACCCCTATAAAGAACCTGCTGGACACCCCCATGAAAACACAATATGACATTGCATCCTGTCACTGTGTTGGTTAGTATCATAATGTTGGTTCTGAAAGATGATTAATCAGTTGGTGTGTAAATATTAATGCATGTCCCTTTATTACATTTAGAACAAATCAGTGAGAAGGATGAAGGCCCATACTACACTCACTTGGGGTCTGCGCCGAGTGTTGCCGGTATTCGGGAGGGGATGGAGAAAAGGTAACCACATCTGACCTCTTGTTGACAAATTTGAGTTATGTAACCACTACATACTATTATACTTGTGTTAACTCATATGCCTCTATTCTGTCATAAAGGTCTGGTCTAACCGGTCCCGCCATCCGGATTGAGAAAGTAGTATACACCGGCAAGGAAGGAAAAAGTACACAAGGATGCCCTATTGCCAAATGGGTAAGAACCATTTTATATATTCAATTTGAGAAGCAGGCAACTCAGCTGCCCTAGCACTTGACTCAAATATCTACCCTTCCACCAAAGACTATTCCTGTGTTCTTTTAGGTGATTCGTCGGTCAAATGTAGATGAAAAGCTACTGGTGTTGGTGCGGGAACGCACTGGTCACAAATGTGAGTCAGCCTGCATCATTGTTGTAATCCTGGTCTGGGAGGGCATCCTACCAAGCATAGCTGACCGCCTCTACCTTGAGCTAAGTGAAACTTTAACAAAGCATGGAGCCCATACCCAGAGACGATGTGCCATCAATGAGGAGTAAGTGAACACTCAAGTCTTTTTTTTAACCAAACACAGAAGTTCATTTTGGTTCCTGGTTGTTATTTTGTATGCCTCCAGGGAAAATGTAGGTATTGTCTTTGTATAATTGTACAGTCTTTTTTTAATCAATTAAAAATAATACCAGTTACCAATTTGTTCTTCAGTAATCAATTTTGGTTAACACTGAATGTCAAAATGATGCGTTACATTTTTTTTTTGTCCTCCCTCTTCAGGAGAACCTGTGCATGCCAGGGATTAAATCCTGAGGCCTGTGGGGCATCTTTCTCATTTGGCTGCTCCTGGAGCATGTACTACAATGGTTGCAAGTTTGCCCGCAGCAAAATCCCGAGAAAATTCAAGCTACTAGGAGATGATATGAAAGAAGTATGTTCAGCATGATTCCGTTAATATAATAAGCTTAATCAGTAATTAAGTTACAAAATTCTGCCAATTTTTGTCTTTCAGGAAGAGCGACTGGAGCACAACTTTCAAAATCTAGCAACCTTACTGGGTCCCTTGTATAAAACTTTGGCACCTGAAGCCTATGCAAACCAGGTGTGTGTATTTAGACGTTGTTATACAGCTTGCCTTTCCACATCTACATCTTATTAATTTATTATTAGACAATATATAAAAGAAGTGTCCTGTTTTTTAAAGGTGCAATTGATTATCAGATCAAGTCTAAACCAAGCATAGTTTTTAGTCGCATGTAAACAACTGTTGTTTCTGGACACAGGTGGAACATGAACACAGGGCACCAGATTGTCGTCTGGGGGTCAAGGATGGCCGTCCCTTCTCTGGGGTCACTGCTTGTCTTGACTTTTGTGCCCATGCTCACAGAGACCTTCACAACATGCAGGGCGGCAGCACTGTGGTAAGCAGAACCTGGGAAACGTACAGTTCATCTTTCTAAGCATGTTGTATTTCTTTGACATAGGACTAGGTAAAGAACCTGCAAACTACACCTTAAGCACTGCATTAGCATCCCATCGAGGCATGGCATTGAAACCAATATGTAAAAGACAAAAGTAGATAAATTATTTAACGTCTGTAACATCCAACGAAAAATATTGAACGCAACCTGTTTTTCCAGGTGTGTACATTAACCAGTGACGATAACCGAGACATCGGAAAGATACCAGAGGATGAGCAGCTCCATGTATTGCCTCTTTATAAGGCTTCAAGCACTGATGAATTTGGCAGTGAGGAGGGTCAGCAGGAGAAAGTCAAGTCAGGTGCCATCCAAGTCCTCAGTGCCTTCCGCCGCCAGGTGCGCATGCTTTCCGAGCCCGCCAAGTCTTGCCGGCAAAAAAAGCTTGACGCTAAGAAGGCAGCTGCCAACAAGAATGCCATGCTGGACAATGAAAAGGCGGAGAAGGCCCTCCTGGCCAAGGCAAAAGCTGGCACTTATGAGAACACGGCTCAGAGCACTCCTATGGCAGGTAAAGTAACATTTATTTTGACACATTTTATATATTGTATCTTAAATATTTGATCTATTAGCAAGGACATGTTGTCAACATACTAAATTAACTCTGAAAAACGGCAATGGATTGACAAAAAGTGGCAAATGATGAGATTTGTTTAATTGTTTTGCTTTATCTTTTGGGGTTTTGGTTTTCTAGGACCTATTCACGGTGCTATGGGAGCAATCCGACAGTCAGGTCATCCAACACACCCCCTTGGGGCCCATCATCAGCAATTACAGCAACAGCAGCACCAGAGCATACTTCCCCCTTATCCTGGTTCAACCAGCTACCCTAGGTTCCCCAACCACCCAGGGTCTTTTCCAAGCACTTCCAAGCCAGGTGCCATGTATCCCTCTCAGCCACCAACACCAGGCAGCCCTTACCCCTCCCCGCTCCACGTACCTAACTCTTACATTAATGGATCAAATCGTCCATATCCAGGATATCAGTGTAACGGAGGAATGCCCCTTGACAATTGTCACCCATACTATGCTTCAAACCCAAAGCACATGGATATGTATCGACAACAGCGGCCAGCACTTTACCCCGAGCAGCAGTACGGTGCACATCAACGTTATGAGGTCAATTATCAGCCGAGGTATGCTGAGCCAGGTTTACAGGTGAACGGTTACAATGCCTGCAGCATGAGGCCAGTTCACCCCATGAGACCATATGCCCCTTATGGTCCCAATGGAACCTCAGACCCCCGGTTTATGGACCCCCTCTCAAGAGCACCCTCAGCTCATGGAGGTCTAGACTATACAGCTGCTGTGAGCAAAGGCAATCAGTTTGGAGAATACCCAAATCCTTACCTATCTCGAAGCCCTCAAGTCTTCGCCCCGGGCCAAGATCCTTTCCATATGCAAATCAAGACAGAGATGGGCATGCCCCGCCCACAGATGCATACTGCTCCGTTAAGCGGCGGGTGTTTCAATCCTGAAACACAGTCAGGTTTAGGTCTGCCTAATGGGGGCCTCATGGGCTCAGGTATTAAGCAGGAGCCTGGAACACCGCAGACACCCACAACCCCACAAAAGCCTGAGGTGTGGTCAGACAATGAGCACAACTTCTTAGACCCCGACATTGGTGGTGTGGCAGTGGCACCAAGCCACGGCTCAGTCCTCATTGAGTGTGCAAAACGGGAGCTGCACGCCACGACGCCTGTGAAAAATCCAGACCGCACCCACCCAACACGCATCTCCTTGGTCTTCTACCAGCACAAAAACATGAATGAGGCCAAGCATGGTTTGGCACTGTGGGAAGCCAAGATGGCAGAGAAGGCTCGAGAGAAGGAGGAAGACGCGGAGAGGAATGGTGGCGAGGGGACACCTGTTAAAGGCAAGAAGGGGGCGAAGCGTGAGCATCTGGAGACAGAATCCACCGGGGAGCCTCCTTACAAGCGTTTTATCCAGACACTAATGGAGGGGTCCTTGTCGTTCACAACAAACACCCATGTCAATACATCTCCGTACGCCTTCACCAAGGTCACAGGGCCTTACAGTCAGTTTGTGTAAGAAGCACTATTGAAGAAGAACATTAATGGTGCTTTATTTATGACAAAGACCACATGCACCACTGGCCTCTTCTCAGCACTCCTTCCTGTCTGTATGGTTAGCAACAATGTAGAAAAAGGAACCTGTGATCAGATGAGATATAAATCACCTCTGACGTCAGGTCTTTCACCTCGTTAACAATCAAGCTTTACTTGTTGACCCTGCTAAGGATGTATTTATTTTTGTTTGACAACTTTTGCAAGATACACACTGTCAACATCTCTGGTGCTTTCAGTCTGAAACACAAGGACCTATTTTTAATGGAAACGAATTTTCTTTTTTGGTGGCTTTATTTTTCTTACAAAAATGTACTCTTGGCATAAAACACTGACTTTGTAAATGACAACATTCACGGTGCTAAAGCGTATGCTTATTACCATTTATTTAAATTCTAATACATTCACACTATAACCATAACTCACTCTACGAGTGACACCCAATGAATAGGACACTGACAATGTCATCCCACAATCAAATGATCAGAATCATAATGGTTGTTGGCAAGTCTGTGGTTCTAAGGGCACTTTTTTAAAATACCTTTAAATCATAAAATCGGGTTATACTTACTTGAGAGTAATTCATTTATAAGCATCACTGAATTTAAATTGATGAATTTATAACAGAAGATGATATGCGCAATCCATGAAATGATGTTTGGTGCTTCTTTAGCTTACCTGTGTCATTTATACTGTAAATCGAGCCATTATGGTGCATTTCTAACATTTTGAGGTAAAAAAAAAAAAAGTATGTTTATTTCAGTTTTTCCCAGGTTTACTTTGTTGTCAGCGACTGTTTTTAATGTTCCTCACATTAGATTCAATGAACAAACCTGGACTGTGAATATTACATGTAGTTGTTTGTCTGTGGTGCTTAGCAAATGTGTTTTTTTATACACTGAGGAACATGAAACAGGGTAAGCCCAGTGTCGGTTTCTGAGGGCAGCTGGCTTGCTGTGGGGGTCTTTAATTATTGTAATCTAACTGTAAGATAAACAGGCGAGATATGTACAGTAAATTAATTTCCCTTTTTGGAATTACTGTTAGAGATTTGGGGTTGTAAAGAATTCTAACAGCCTATATTTCATTGTATTTCTTTGGGTTTAACTGATCATAAGGTGCTATCCAACCTACTAGAAACATACAATGTTAGAATCTGTGGACAGCAGAAAGGCTTTTAAATAATGTACAGTGCAAACCCGTCATATACCTCAAAACTAGTTTGGCAATAGGATTATAGCATATTTTTCTTTCTTCCTTTGTATATTACTTTCAAAATAATAACTTTAGGCCAAAAAAAGGCATAACAGTTCATTACTTACTTTCTTATCAGAAAGTATTACTTGAGCTTGAATTTTTGATGTTACTGTAAAATCAGGGACATTTTCAACTAATTCTGTGTTCATCGCCTTCATCTGGTATTTCTCTCATTCAGGTACTTGCCATTGCATCCTGAATCTGATTCTTGTCTACTTCACAAAGAGACTAAATATTGTGAGGATGAAGATACTTTCATGCAGTTTTTTACTTATATTTTAAGGTAATCTTTTAAAAGTAATTTGAACATATATGCACTGAGTTGACTAAAGGGAAAGTATGATATTGACTAAGTAAAAAGCAATGTATTTGCTTTTGCTAAGACAAGACCAGGGCAGTGATTAACGTAGTTGCACATTTTTGTGCCTGTGTATAGTTAAATTTATTTATAACCACTAAGCAATTGTATAATGATTTTTTCCTCCCTGTCTATTTGATTTAATTAACGCGATATATAGTGGAATATCATGTTACAGTAACAACTTACCCCACTCTTGCAACAGATTCATTTTCTGAAAGCACTTCATTTCTTGTTCAGGAAAAAAAAAATGTAATAAAGAATTACAAAACGTTTTATTTAAATAGATTGTAAATGTGTTTAAAACAAATAAATTATGTCACATTGTACATACCAGGAACCTGTATTGCAGGAATACAACTCATTCTTTGATGTTGATGTAGGTTCTTCTTGTTCTGTCAAATTGACCCACAGCTCCCCTATCGGTGATACTCATATCTTTAAATATCCTTTCAGGTTATTATCAGAATGATCATGGTTAGATTTAGCCAGGAAGTCTGTAAATGTATGCTCACAGTTGTAGCATCCTGTTCGCGCAGACATTAGACGTTCTAGTTTTTTTAACTGTTCCAATTTTGTAAAAATAATTCGACACAAGACATTTCGTTGTACAGGACCCAGCTACGGTAGCAGGTTGTGGTTGAGAACGCCAAGGTGTCTAAGATATAGCGGGTTCAAAGCATAGCCATACTTGAAGCTTCTGAGTACAGTCAACAATACTTGAATGACTTTCTGGGCTGAACTAGTGCGCTGCAGGTGCTCAGCTCGAAGGTTAAGCTAGCAGTTGATACACACTTGGTGTTTTTGCAGTTAGACACTAAGGGTATAAAAAGGTGCAACTTTTTGCCTGTCATTTTATTTTTTAAGGCTTCCTGAAGTTTGGTATGCTACAAATGGAATTAAGGATGGGTATTAATACTGTAAGTATTGTAATGTAATGGATGCAGTTTATTTGAAAGCTGTTTATTATATCATTCCTGATATTGCTGAGATGTGGGTGTTTTTTTAATAAAATTTATATTTATTTAAAGCAATTTGATTTGTTACTCCAAGTTAATACTAATATCTAAATTATTGAATATTGTCAACATGTTTAAATTTTTAAATGAATGTGGAAAGAGATCATGCCATGTTTTTTTTATTTACCCAAACAAAGAAATTGTTACATACAAATAGCGTTGTGTTTGTGGTCTCTAGCAGAAACTGACTTAAGTCTTGAAGGCAAATTTGAGGGTATTAGCATTACTTTCAGTCTACACACATACAAGGTGGGACCTGGACATTTGCCCCACAAATACTGTAGTGCCGAAACAATATACAATTTAATGGAAAGGAGATCAATTATTTTTGGGATTTCCTCAAAATCATGAGAAAACAATGTGATGTCTTCACATTTTACCTAATAATAAAACTTACGATGGCACTTTATATAGCTGAGTGAGTCCTTACCAACAATTAATCCATCTGCATTTGAAAGAAGCAGCTGCTTCAACAGTTTTGTTGTTTCCATGTTGTCTTTAGGGTTTAGACAAAATGCCACTTGTCCACTGTGTGAGAGAAGATTTAGAATCATATAATAATCATAAATAAAAAAATTATATATGAATAATACAGGTACTGAACAATGCTTAAAATAAACCATATATATATATATATATATACATAAACAGTGCTGGTTAATCAATATTTGCTTACCATCTTGAGACACAGGATGTGCGCTGTCGAATGCAGGAGCCTGGAGTATCACACGGTAAACAGGGAAGTTAGCAAACACTAATAGTTTTATATGCCATTATTGTGTTTGCTATCATTGTAAAAACAGCAGCATATAAGTTCTCACCGATTCCACCACATCTCTGGCCTCAACTGCACCGCATTTGAAAGGGCTCTCGCAGCAGGAGGTATTTTTGCTGATCAAAAGAGTAAATATTGTTCAGTGTGTGTGTGTGTATATGTATATATATATATATATATATATATATATATATATATATATATATATATATATATATATATATATATATATATACCTCCACCAACTTACCATTCAATCCCTCCGCTATTTGTTGGCCTCTGCACTAGTGCCCTCCAGTGCTCATGAGTGGACTTAATGATCTCCACTGCAAAGTCCTTTTAAGAGGGCATCAAAGAAAAACGTATCATTTGATTTTTTTAAAAGAGCAATCCAGTCAGTTTTAGCCACTGAAAAAAGTACAATCGAGGCTGAGGAAACTAAATGTCCTATCTTTGTAATGTATTTGGCGTTACAAAAGACTCGGTACCTTGTCTTTGAATTCTCCATTGAATCCAAATTGGTTCTTAGGCTTTCCATCAGGCACTTTGTATTTCCTAAACCAGTCGACAGTGGCCTCTAAATGACCAGGCCGGCTCTTATGGACATCCTCTATGCCTGAGGAAAACACAAACGCATTCAGCAGAATAATAACAGAGGACCAATTTGCACTTTATTTGTCCTTGTGTGAATAAGATATGACTGTCCATTCACACTTGATATTTTAAATATATCCTAAGTTATTTTGAATAAGTACATCCTTATGTAGCAGAGTAAGTGTTTTAGAAAATATTTCAAAGTGGCAAAGCCCCATTAAAACATTAGAAGGTTGCAGCTGTATTGTAAACAATGCAGGCTTCAAAATGTTCAGAAACGGCTTTGCAAAATGCTGTATGGAATAAATAAACAGCACTCAACACGTTTGTTCGGCCTTTAAAATACACACAATGTTTTAGAAGAAATGTTGAATGTAAAGAAAGCTGTGTTGACAATAAAAACTCCAAATGGTATGTTCTAGGTTTGGGTTTTAACTAGTCAGAAGTTACTGCCTGAGCTGCTCACTGGTTTTCTATATTGAATCTGCAAATATTAATTTTATTTTCAAATTCAATCACTTGAATTTCAACCGGGCCGTGCAGGTACATTAATACCATATTTATAGTTTGTGGTCAAGGACACATCTGACAAGTCCTGGAGATTGGTTTGGCAGCTTATCTTTAAAGGCTTTTTGCCTCCAGGGACACTGGCATCTAAAAAGTGACAGTGACATCTAGCGGTGTGGTTGTAGATTGATTTCCACCGGTTTTCATCCCGCGGCCACGTGAAAGGCCCTCTCCAGTTCTGGACTACTGTGGAAACATAGCGGTGTATCCATGTAGATATGAAGGGATAATGCTAAGCTGACAAAAACTCTTTAGAAAAAAAGGTGATAACAATAAAAACAGTTATGTATTGTACAGTTCTGCCACTAGCTCCCCCAAAATGTGCCACACGCTTCCTTTGATGGAAGCTGTTTGTACTTAATTGTCTTAGTTAGCACATTTGAGATAAAACCCCAATTGCCCTTACGAGCATGCCAGCAGGTTTCCTGGAATACATTTCTTCAGGATAGAGGATGAGTCAGTGTAAAGCAGTTTTTAAATATTGACTGTTTTCTATGAACTGTGAAAAGCACCCACTATTCAGGTTTTTGGCATCTGGGTCCTTAGCATTGATAGCGATGACCTTCCAGTCCATTTCCCCCTCATCGATCATGGCCAAGATGCCAAGCACTTTCACTTGGATAACCTGACCTGGAAAACACACCTGAAGAACAGACAAGCAAATTACAAATAAAGAGTCAAATCACACAATTAAGAAATCCTGAATAAGTCAAAATGAAGTTAAAAAAACACACACACTAACTAAAGCAGTCTTACCTGGGTGCCGATCTCACAAACGTCAATAGGATCATTGTCACCACAACACTTGGTGTCTTTGTCTGTGTGGTCTGGGTCCTCCCACGTCTTTTCCAAAAAACAGTTCAGAAACAAAATCAAAAACTAACTTCCTGACGATAAATGTATAGAAACAAAGAATGTGGATAATTTAAAGTCTGTCAATTGCTGCATTAATATCAGTGACAAAAAAGGTCTGAGCAGCTTATTTCATTCTGTTCATTTCCTCACCTGTGGGAGCGCCCCATAGTTCCAAATGTAACCTTTATGGGGAAATATGTTGGCAACATACCGGAGCTTTCCTTTCTTTACATCTTGCTTGATCGGGTTCAGCGGTTCCTTAGTTGCGATCTGGAGATTCAAGGCAATTATGAAGGTGTAAGTTTGTATTTATATGAAAGTGTGTGCCAACTCCATAAAAGCTCAGGTTAGACCATTTAGTCAAGCTCTTTCTTTGTGAATGTAAGTATCGTTAACTTAGAGACTCAATAAATAACATATGAAACAGCTGCAGGCTACCGCTATGCTAAATCTTTTGAAAATGTCAAATGGATTATCATTAAATGAAAGTTTCCACACCGGTTATTACTTCAACCTATCAATATCTGCCTTTTTAAAGCAGTAGTAGCTGTAAAAGTGCAGCAATCAAATGAATTCTATCTACGGCCTTGTTACCTCCATTTTAGCATTTGACCATCGAGGAACCTCCACAACCATGTTATAGAGCACCTGGAAAGACAAAGAAAGCTTGATGCAGCGTATGCTTCACACCAACGTTTCAGGTGGTACAACCAACGTTAAATATTATGATCTGACGGTACCTCACTCTCATTCTTCTTGGACTTTTTAGTTGGTACATGATTGTCCTGTCAAAAGAAAAGCATATGAATATTGTGTTTATACCATTCAATAGGCACACAGTCATAAAACAGAAACTTCTGCTATTAAATAGTTACCTGTTCTGTCTCTGCTATAAGTGAGATGTCATGAAATGGTGAAATGTATTTTCCTTCTGAGGTTTCTGAGGAAAAAAAGTCACAAATAAAACCTCCATATAGACAGAAACTCAGAAGGTTATTGTACTTAAAATGTCGTCACTCCTATAACTCAGACTGATACAGATGTATTGAACAGTCGCCATGATCACTGAGCAAATATCATCCAATAAGGATGGCTGTGACTGAAAGGCTCCAGAAAAGGCTGCTAAGTAAACCTCCACTAAAGATGAATTTCACGGTGAGTTAGTTTATCATTTTGCACCCTAAGTTCCAGCCTGTATCATTACTGTTTTATTGGCTATACTGGATGTCATTTACACAACTGATAATGCAACTAATGTTTTCTGCAGTCACGACCAAAATACAGTCACATTACACATATTGAAAACAGAACAATGTGATATTTGGTTTTGTTAATCTGACAGGAGTGGGTGAATTTTTGATAGCCGTATTTTCAACCAGTTCATAAGAAGGTTTTGTATTTCGTGTATAAACAATAAATACACGTGATCATCCAAACCGGAAGTTGCTTTGTACTCAGCCACAGTGCAGGAAACTGTGTTACTGGTGGTGTTTTCAATCTGAAAGCTATGTAGTAAGAGTGCCACGTGCCTTACAACCCCGTGATTGTAGCTCAAGGTCACGTGTTTCCCTTTACCTGGAGGTCGAGCTGTGGTCACCTGTCCGACTGCGGACATCTGGTGCTCAGCCATTAACGCTACACTATGCAGAGGACGCACAGATTCCTCCCAGTGATGAACTTACTAAAATAAATCCGGTAGTCGGTAGAATTTGCGCGTCCTCTCTCCTCCGTTTGATAGTGCATCGTGTTCCTGAAATAAAACCGATGAGGAAGCGCTGCTGCTTGTGTGACGAGCTGGTTTTGCGAAGCGGAAAACGAGCCGAAAACTGTCGCGGAGCAGCGCAGCAGCAGCGGTCTCATTTCTTCGGTTCCTGTTTCCGTCTTCCTATTCGTCCTCCTGCGCTCCGCCACGTCCAGTCGTGTCAAAGCCGCAAAGGGTGAAGCGAAAGCTTCTGGAGAGAGATTTTCAAAATAAAAGCATCCACAGTGCCACTCCGGGCAGAGCATATAGTGCATAATTCTGTGGCTTTAAGTAAGAGATCCGGACGTGTTGTGACTACGCCTAAAAAACACAACATATGTGCTGGTAGTCACTGCTGGACTTTTACTCTGAGAACAAATTGTTGCGGCCGGAAGTCAATTATTTTAACTATTTTCTTTTTTCATTACATGCTTGTTTGTGAGCCAGTACCTTTATTTTACTGCCAGCTAGCACATTTGCTGGAAACGTCATACTGTTCATTTCTATGCAACACATTTTAACATGGTTGTTTAATTTCAGCACCACTTTAGTACTATGTGAATGTGTTTTGCCTGATATCTAACTTGCCATAGTGTCTCATCCTAATAATTGTCATCTACATTGGTGACACACTCTTGCACAAGACTTGTATGTATTAGCGTTATAGATAATGATAAGAAAGTTTGTCTTTCATCCATTAACTTACCCATTTGATTTACTTTCCATGGCATACCATGGCAGTAACATAAAGACATTTTTCATTTGGCGATGTGCACTTTTAATCCTCGTATCTTTTCCCTCCTTTCTTTTCTCATTTTTGATCTTTTTAATTGATGTGATTTCCGTCACACTGCTAACACACATAAAAACATGCTCTATAAAGGCACTATAGTGACTTCATATAAAAGAAGAGCCAGCACAAGAAGTCTGTAGACCTTTTGTCAATAACATTAGGTAAATGCACATGTTTCTTTTTTGTTTTATTTTTACAACGTAGCCTATTCTTCCATGTTCCATAACCAAGTGTAGTGAGAACAACCATGAAGGTCACTGTTGCTTTAATGTCCCGCTCCTTTTGTTTTTATGACTTGAAGTTAATATATTTGATGGCTATCTGCACAATACATCATGAGATCAAAGTCCATATGTATCTATTGTGCCATGAACAAACACACACCCCAGCAACCTTGATGGCAGCCATAAAGGTCGCTTGCGTTTGATGCTGTTGCCAAACTGTTTTGATTCTGCTGAGCACTAAATCCTAGGACAGCTCTACAGCTACTAGTGTTTTTCTTTTGTGAATGCAATATGCCTAATAAAAAAAATGTATTTGATCAGTATTAATCTCTGTACTGATTTGGAAAATCTGGATGCAGAGCTGAATGAGAAGAGCGTTCCTTCCTTCAATGTCTGTGCCCATAAGTAAAGCACTCAACCGCGACTCGTTCACGGATGGTGTCCAAGTGGCCAGCAGTAAAAGTCTGTGGCCGGAAAAGACAGTTTTAGGCATGAGTGTGTTTTTATTTTCCCTTTCCCCATTCCCTCAACTAGCTCGCTCGTGCATCTATACGTCACCGCTGCGGACAAAATAAGGATCTCTTTGTTATCTTGTCACACCAAACAAACTTAGGCCCTGTTAGCGTTTGTTCCTTTTAGCATGATAAAAGATACTTTTGTTTGTTTGTTGGCTGAAAACATATACTGTTGGTGGTCATAATCATTCTTGTTTGTACAATGGAGTAAAACATGGAAACCATCGCGTTGAACTGAATGGATAAACATCAAACAATGTTCATCATGCACGGCACCTGATTTTAGTCAGTTATAATTCGGTCAAAAATAATAAATAAAAAAATAAAACTCTCTGATTAATTGTTAAAAAAAAAGGAAAAAACAATTGTAAATGTAAGTCTTTTATATTAGCTGAATTGTATTATTCAGGCAGTATACATTTAACAATGTATTTCTCAGAGTGTGAAAAGCCACACCCTGAGTGACACTATGTCACATGAGCGCCTTCAAGGCAAAACAAATAATATCGCCACGCTGACAACGCTCAGGATATGACGCTGTTTATTCACTTTTGTGTTTGTATAGAGTATGTGATTGTTCAGCATGGTTTACCAAGTAAATTTTGTTACATAATACTGCTAACATTGACATTGGCTATGCTTGAAAACACTATAACTGTGCTGGTTAATCAGAGAAGACATTTCATTGTCATTAAATTGTTTAATTCTTGAGTTTTTCTTCCACAGAAGATGATGATGACAATGCAATGTTAGATATACAGTCTTATGTTGATGACCTGCTAGTCGAGAGCCGTGTATGTGCATCGAGTTTAATGGAAGTGAAACAGGTGTGCTCTGAGCACACGGCACAGTGATGTGAAACACAATGGGTGTGCTCATTACCTGTGCTTTCAATGGGGAGGAAATGCATCCATTCATTGTTCTGACGTGGAACGCAGTATCTGGTTGCTATGAACTGAACTCCTTGAAGCGCATGTGTGTTGATAAATTACCTGTCTAACCAGAAATGTTTTTTCATGAGTGTAAAATGTGTGTTTTTTATAGAGAAACAAATGCTTTGTGTATAAGTAATATGACAATGTGATTATCACAGTTTGACAAACAACCCCTGTTGTTTCAAAATCACTAAAAACCCCAAACCTGACAGCAATTATTCAACACAAACAGAAATCTAGCAGCTTAGTGTCCTTTAACACTCGTTGCACTTTTGCTGGGGTACAATAGTGATGTGAAACTTTTAGTATAATGCAACCGCTGCGGCAATATAGAGGTTGTTTTATTCACTTCATTGTGAAAATTGTAAATTAGATGTTCAACGAACTTGATTTGAAAATCCCTTTTTCATTGTGTAAATATTAAGGTCACTGTAAGTATGATTCACAGGATTAATACTTAATTGTCTGGCATTGTTAGTGTCCTCTGTGAGGTATCACACACATTTTATTTTGAGGACATTTCTCTTTCTCTTTTGTCCTCAAACCTTCTCCCAATGAATGTATTGCTCTGAGGGAAAGGGATGTTTATTTATGAGAGATTTCAGCAGCAAAGCAATGGAGGAATCTTAACATAAAAAAATACAAAATGCAAAATAATGATATTATAAATGTCATTTTAATGACATTTATAATCATTTATTGAATAAAAGGCAGCAGCAAACAGAAACCTCTTCAGCCTTGATTTAAAGGAAGTGCGTGTTGAAATGCAGTTTTTTTTCCTCTAGATATATGGTGCATTAAAACTGAATGCTGCTTCTCCGTGTTCAGTTCTCACTCGGGGAACAATAAACAGACATGTCCCCGGCGCCCTGAGAGGTCTGGATAGTTCAAAGTGGAGCAGAAGAGGGAAGAAGCACAGCAGTGTAGAGGCGTGGCCACAGGGCTCTCATGACAGGTAGGCAGGGAGGAGCTCGATTACCTGTGCAGCGCTGACAGTCAGTGCACAGTGAACACTGCACCTGTTGTACTTCCCAGGCTCTCTCTCTCTCTCCCTCCCTCCCTCTCTCCCTCCCTCCGTTTCTTTCTCCCTCTTCCTGTCCCTCTCTCTTTCCCTTCTTTTCTCCTTGACTGCTCTAAAAGTGAGCTGAAGGCCTCACCATGAATCCCAATGAGGCCAGCGGGGTTGAGAAGGAGAAGGAAAAAGAGAAGGAGAAAGTGATAAAGAGGAGGAACCGGCCTGTGTTCCTGCGCTACCTGGAGAGGAGAAAGACGGACACGATTGTGGCCGAGGATTCGGCCAAGGGTGATATCAACCTGGGGACGCTGGTGAGGAGGAGTCAGTCCGACAAGACGGAGTACAGCGCTAAACTTAAAGGTACACCACCTGATGACCTCCCCGGCGGTCAAAACTATGGCAACAATCTGCCCACGCGTGAGCAACACTTAGCGTGAAGAGTCTTTCAACTCTTTACTTTGCAAACTTGTTGATAACATACTTTAGAGAACTTTTAGACTTTTAAATGTGTTCATCATAGATGGACTTAGAGAGCAGCATCTATGGCTGAAGGGGAAACATTAAACACACCGAGGGATATTTGTTTTCACAACCAGTTCACAGAAACAAACATATACGGCAGCATACAGATGTATAGACGGCACTAAAGACCTTCATGCGCACATTTATTCCTTCATCCCTGCTCACGACAGTGTCAGCGATGCTCGTAGATCAGGCCCTGCTCCATAGCGCTGGATACTGGTTACCTGTTGTGTTACTATGTGTTGAGAGGAGATACTCCCACAGGGATGCAGCCACATATGCAAACTGTTCTCCAAACTCGGGCACAGAGGAGTGGCTTTCAAAGTGTTCCAGACCAGCTAGTAAACAAGACCGTGACAGCGGTGACGCAGGAGGACGGATGTTCAGATTAATGTTTATTACCAAGTTTGAAACGAATGGCTTCCAAGTGATGTCTGACCATTGGTCTTACAGTTTGGTTGACATTGAATACAACAATTTGCATTGATTGAGTTAAGAACTTGCAGGAGTGGAGAATGAGTTGTGATTAAAAAAAACAAAACAGCTGTGTGTTGCGTCACCACAAAGGCTGACCTCATCTTTTCACTGACACACACATGTCTGCATTTCAGAAGAAAAAAAAAAACTGGCTTCACCTGTCCTAAGAGTGCACTCCGTGACTGGGAATGCTGCACTTCAGGCAAAATGACTGACATCACCGTGTCATCAGGGGGTTACTATTAAGTATTAGCATAAGTATGTCGGCTTTCCTGTGCCACTTGTTCCTGGGCTTCCATTCCTGTGAACAATACACAAAACATGCCAACATGATGAGTGGCACCTTGTTTCAAATAGCTTATAACCTTCTTCCCACTTGGTGTTGCACTGATAAAACAGCTTTCACACACACAAACACACAGACTTTGCCTTATCAGCGTCTGCTTTGTTTACATGAAATGGAGACACTCTCTTCTCCTTTGCACTTTTCTGTTTTCTTCCCCAACCTGCATAGTGGCAGCAACGTTTTTAAATAACATTGGGGGTGTTTTCAGTAAACCAATCGCCCGCCCTTTTCGACTTTAGCCTCACACCTGACAAGCTGCCTTACATATTTACAGTGGTATTACCATTGCAAATATTGACAGAATAATGACTTCACTGTAAGAGGAAACACGTGAGTTGCTGCTCGACAGCCCGTCTCATCTGCTCGTCAGACAGGTTGGGCAAGCCACAGAACCATAACCATGGCAACATGACATCACGATGTCTAATTATTTATAGTCACTAAATGTAATTGTTCTGACAATGATTCACCAGCGCAAAACTCACATGAGCTGACAGCACTGAACTAAATATTCATATTTATTTATCTTTATCCGTCGCATATGAGGACTGAACTCTTTCTCTCTCTGTGTGTGCAAGTGTGTGCGTCACCTTGAGACTTTTTGGGCTTTATATGGATTGTTTTTTCCAAATAGACAAATTAATGTTAACATACACTTAAGATAAATGTCCAACTTTTATCAAATTCAATATTTGAATTCATCGTTTTTGTAGACATTGAACAAATGCCATTGTGCACTTTGCTGTGTGGCAAAGTCAGGCATGTAATTTTTCTTGCAGCCGATACCTGATACCTCGTGCCTTGTATTCTGTTCAGGGGGCGTCTACTGGAATCCATTCAATGGGCTGAACAGTGAAAAGCCTTGTATCCACTTTCATGGGAACTCCTGTGTCGGCAACCATACCTCCCCGAACATATCGCCGGCAAAAGCAGAAGTCAGCAGATCTGCAGCTGAGTCGAGATAGACTACGATACATTTGAGTTTGAGTTATTTTATTGTTCATGTGTCAGTGCGGGATCATTTTTTCAAGGCCAACTTTCCCACAGAATTCAAAGTGATTTGAAGAGAATATTTATTTAACTTCTCGTATCAAGACTTTGTAGAGTAACAAGAATATGTTGGAATTCGTGATCTATGAAAATGTCTGAAAACCAGATTGAAAATAGAATATGAAGCCGCCATTTCTTTCACGGGTTTTTCAATGTTTCTGGGGTCTCTTGTCACACTGAAAACCCACGTCGACACTTGACACATGTGACACTTCTATAAGGTAACATCCACCAGTAAAACGTTTTGTTTGTTGCAACAAAATGTGGAGTAATCTTTATCAAGGATTGATTTCAAAGAGAAGACCTCCACTATTTCTATAAGTCTTATCAGTTAATGATTAACTACTGAATGAAAAAGGTGTATGACTTCACAGTTCAGCTTTTTTTGTGTGCTGTGGACACTGAGTTTACCCCGGACAAACAAGGTTAACTCAGAAGAAAGCTGTGATTAAACAAATCAGTTAGAGGAGATGAAAAAAGGGGGAGTAGAGTGTCGCAGCTTTAACTGACACACTATACAAGAGGCAGTTAAATCAAGTATTATAAGGAAATATCACAATGCAAACAGTATCTCAAACAAATATTACTTTCGTGAAATGTATAATGTTCCGTTTCCATTGAGATTTTCAGAGAGGGGATTACTCAGCTCTGCAGGTGAATTTGTGTATCTCACGGGTAAAAACAGACACACGTAAGGTGTCACCGTGTGCAGCATGGCGAGCAGAATATGATCAGATCTCGGCAGAGGTCAGTCATGTGTGAAGGTAATCGGTACAGTGTTGGCATTCACGAGAAAGCACTGGCCAGAGTCACATGAGCCATTCTGCTCTGCTTCAGCCACTAGTCACTCTACCGTTCCTCCACAGCTATGCTGTCATCCATAGCACCCTGCAACTTCCTGTTGCCTCCAACAAAACACACTTTAAAAAAAGAAGAAATTATGAGGAAACAAAGGGGAAAAAATAATATCCCTACACCTGCGCTATTTGTTTTCTTTGACGTGCAACTTCCTCACTTCTTTACGGGAGCACATTTCCACCAGTGAAAGAAAAAAAGTATTTGATAAAAAGTCAAAATTATTATAATGATTTTTTTTACTAGGTTAAAAAATGAAAAAAAGCCATTTTATTTACTGACAGAAATGGGCTTCCTCTCTTTCTTGTCTACTTTGCTTATCGTGTCCAAAAAAATCAAAACGATATCTGGTCCAAACCCAGAATCAAACTAATGAGAGCACAAGATGTGACTACAAAGGGTGTGCCTGGACTAATCATTACCCAGACAAATAATACGCCACAAATAATAATTATAATTATAAAATAGTACATACATATACTGTGAATGTCTTGGCAATATGAATACTAAGTTGAACTTCCTCTGTCCAATAATTTGCTGAAGTGCATATGTCTGTGAAATGAGTGCGCTGAGGTGGATGTAGTAAATTAGTTAGAGTGTGTTTGTGTGTGTGTATGTGTGTGTGTTCCTATTTGAATCATTGTGTCCTTGCATATGTGTGTTCATCATTGTCTGCCACTCCCCCTGCAAACTTCTGGCCTGAGCAGATGGAATGCCTGAGCACGACGGAGCATTACATCAGCGGCACGATTAGTTCTGTAACCTGACACGAGCCTCGCAGCCCTCCCCAGAGAAGGAAGTGGTGTGTGCCGACGATTAGGCAGCGAGGAAGCATCCCTCTTCCCTGAACCGACACTCCTCCTGCCTGGCATGCAAAGCACAGAGCAGCCACACACTGATTAGACAGCAGGGCAATAAAAAAAAGAGGAGTGAGCCTGACTGGCATGTTAAGTGAGGCCTTTTGGCGCCGGAGTCAAAATAATTATATCAGCGTGAAATACTGATGGGTGCTCAGGCGACAAGCCGATGTTTTAGAAGAGATGTTGTTCTTTTCCAAGCATGCACAGCCCACCGGGGGAGGTTGTTTATCAGCATTTTAGATAATGCACACAGATGGCTTGAAATGTTGGCAAACACGTAGTTTCTGGGGGAAATTGCAGATTTACTGCAGCATGTAGGTTTATGCTCACAATATCATACATTTACTTTGTCCTTATACGACCCTTCTGACTTATTGGGCCAGATGCTGTCGTAGTATACAATAATGGGACTGGCCAGCCACGTACCACCTGCGCATTGGATACAAATCTCATAATGTCTTTTTCTTTTCAGAGAAAATGACCCCACACGAACTGTCCATGCCCCTTTCACCGGGATTGGACCCGGAGGAGGTCCGTTCCAGGAAGATGAACCGCAGGGCGAAGATCATCCAGGAGCTCGTGCAGACTGAAAAGGACTACCTCACAGACCTGGAGCTGTGCATCAGAGAGGTGGTCCAGCCTCTACGCAATCTGCAGGTACATGCATGCCCCCAAAGAAATCTTGTGGTGTTAACGCCACCAACGACGACAATGTTTTTGGTGCCATTTTCTTGAGATAAGAATGTAATCGTAAAGTTCAGTGTTAATACTCAACTGGGAAAAAGTTGATAGTCAACAGTGTTACTCGCTATTGGGTACAGCTTTACAAAATAATCCTTATGTATAAAATTAACCCCAACCAGCAGTGACTGATAAGATCGTGAGATTTATAATTATAACAAAAGATCTCAGTGTTTCTAAATTAAAAGTGGCCTGATGTCCTGTATTTGTTCCAGATTTGATCTCCGAACCGCAGAAATGTGTTAGACATGTTAGTCTGATCTGATCAGAAAAGGAAGATTCTGTCATAAAAATTCCTTTTTTTTCATAATTATGTTGATATACAGTTTGAGCCTCAAACATTTTTAAACAATTGGTTATGGAATCAGATTCCTTGCTAAAACTAAATACATAGCATGAATATCTAGTAGCAGCTATTCTACCTCCAGTCCTCATTTCTCAAGCTCTTTTGCTCAAATCAAAAGGAAGAGAAATTCTAAGTTCAACTGACGGTGGAGATCCCTTTTGTTTTACACACAGCCAGACACACAAAAGCGACAAGGTAAAATGGTTTTGAGTTTGACAGCCGTAAAGTGTGATCTCTGCTGGAGAATCATATAATTTAGACATATTATCTATATGCCTCTTGGATTCTTCATATTTTCTTCTACCCTCCTGTCTTGCTTGCAACAGCGTCATGATATATGACTCAATATATGAGTAATAATCAACCCCTTATTGAACATTTCTGTGACTTATACGATCATGTAGGCTGCTGCCAACACAGTAGCTTCTGTAAATAGGGAGAAACATGTAATACAAATATAATGTACTACAGGAATTGGCATTGTAATGTTCAAATAAAGGTGAATTCCAATAAATTACAGCTTATTTATGCAGTCCTTCCGACTCACATTTTGGTTTCATTTGCATGCAATATGTAATGCATTTGTCTTTCATCAGGTTGTGGATGTAGACAGGTTGTTCACCAACACAGAGACAGTGTGTGAAGTTTCTGCAGCACTCCTTCACAGACTGCACGAGGCCGTCGCTGACCCGGATCCAGAGGCAGTTGTCATCGGTAACGGCCTTTCTGACTACTTGCCTGATTTGAACCTTTGTTGACTTTTACTGCTCTGGTTTGTGTTCGGCAAAAGAGCTCATGTGCTTTTTTTTATTTGAAGGAGATATATTCATCCAGGCGAAGGCAGCTTTAGAAGATGTATATAAGATTTACTGTTACCATCATGATGATGCCCACATGTCACTCAAATCCTATGAGAAAGAGGAAGAAGTAAAGCAACATTTCACCACATGTGTATTATCTCTAAAGTAAGTCAATTCATATATTTATTTCTCAAAGTCTTATCTTATTATAACTTTGTTGATATAGTCTGAACATTGTGTTTTATTTAGTTGGTGACTGTGTTCTTTTGTCTTTGTAATCACAGGAAAATCTACGACCAAGAGTGAGTACCCTTTAGTGATAAATTGGTTTTCAAAATATACTGAATTCTACAATAGATATATTCTAATATATGTCTTGATTATTGTGCAGCAGTTTGGTTATGTTTTTGTTGCCATGCATTGTGAATCTCTTTTCCGTTGGTCAGTTCATGTCAATAATCGTTTCCTGTATAATACATTTATTCCCACAGAGGGAAACCCAATCTACTGAATATGGGTTCACTGTTGATCAAACCGGTCCAGAGGATCATGAAGTACCCGTTGCTGCTCGGGGAGCTGTGGCATGCCACGCCTGAGGGCCACCCTGACTATCAGCCGCTGCAGGAGGCGTTCACTGCTGTCAAGATCATCAACGTTAACATCAACGAGTTCAAGAGACGCAAAGATATAGGTGCTATTCAATATACAGTGGCGTTTTATCATTCATGTCTATTTATTTTGCAACTTTGTGATTTTGCTAACTCATGTGACAACAAAGTGAGTTCTTTGTAGATTATTGTCCTTTTTTAAATTTTGGTTTCTTTTCACTCTCAGTTATGAAGTATAAGAGGTTAGAGGATGAAGGCACACTGAGGAGAAAACTACACAAGTTCAACATGCACTCCATCCGGAAGAAAGGCGACAGGTTTGCTGGATATCTCAAGATCCTCACTGGAGTTGAACCACAGGTAAAATACGATGGCAATAAAGTACATGGAATACAAGTTATGAGGCTTGTGTATATAAACATGACAGTATAAATACATTTAAAAAAAATACAAGGTACATTATTGAAATAAAAATAGTTGCTTTTATGCAGTTGTTAATAGCACAATGCAGATGCATATTTGATATTCTGATACTATTAAGCATGTTTCAACTCTTTTGTCTGTAGGTGAGAGATGACATATTTGACAGAGAGGAGAAGCTGTTCAGGAGTCTGGAGAAGGCTGTGAGGCAGCTGGTCAAGAATGTTCAATTTTACCTGCAGCACACTCAGGTAGCTGTGAGCGTGTCCGACTGCAAATTATGTGTTTTAATGGTTTGAAATATTCTGTAAACTTTCTGAGACTTTCTTCCTTGACGTCTGCTCTGCAGGAGATGGTGTCTGTAGCTGTTCAGAATGTCCAGGACATGGAGGACATCATCAAGCATCCAAACAAAAATCTCACAAACGGCTCTTCAGAAAATAATGGAAATGACCCCTATAAGCACTATGTAAGATATGGCTTTCTTTCCTTTACAACAAAAATAAAAACAACAATGCTGTTAGCTTTATGCAGGGCATAGCTATACTTTACTGCAGTAGTTCTAAGCTGAATCTTCTAAATATGAATCTGTCCTTGCTTTGCTGTCCTGTTGACCTCCCATTCACCCTCCAACTGTGAGTCATCTGTCACTTTACCCACAGCTGCCTGTCTTCTGCCTATTATATTAATCCTCTTCTTCTGAGCCTCTCACCTTCCTACGAGCTTCCTCAGTAACTGCCACCTTCCCGTTCCTGCCCTCTACGCTCTGTGAATCGCACTGCTGCCATTTCTGAGATACCTGTTAATACAATTCTTTGTGTTTCACAGCCTCAAACCAAAGTTTGTTATAAGCTTTACAAAATAAGTGTAGATAGAAAGGCCTTGGCAGCCTAAGAAGCCAATTGACAGACTTATTTCACATGAAAGGGGATCCATTGTGTCCCCTGTAATGAAAACATGACATCTGTAACCGAGAGATGCTTTCAGGAAACAGAACAATTTTGACCAGAATAACTGTTCTTTTTTACTTTATGTTTAGCACTAGCTATGACATGCTCCACATTATGATACATGGATTATGTAATGTCTGCTTAACTATTACTGTAAACTGAGAAACATCACCACATCGTGTTTGTCTGCATGCAAATGAAGCTGTAGCAGCTAATGTTAGGGCGCACTTTGCTGTCTCCCGTTCTCGAAAATGATTGTGAATTAGAGATGCTGCTGCATTCTGAAAACAAGTCATTTGTATACAGAGTTCACATAAGTATGGTAAAATGACTTGTTTACATGTACAGATAATACTTCATACTGTACATCTCTATTCATCTCCTCCCTGCCTCGTTGACTTCTCGCTGCAGAAAGACAGTATGGAGCGCTTGGTCCTCGCCCCCCTCTCCTCCCTGCAAGGCATGTTCACAGCTCCAACGAAGCTCATCCAGAAGCGATATGATAAGTTGCTGGATTACTGCAGCCGCCTGGAGCGCTCTTCTTCGTTTTCATCGTCATCCACGTCATCCACCACTTCTTCATCGCCTTCACTGGTGTTGGAAGACCCGCCCGGTCCCGCCAGGAGGGACTACGAAGCTCTCAATGCCTTGCTCTTGGAGGAGTTGCAGAGGTTCAACATGGCCGCCTATACTGTCCTGAAAAACTGTGTGGTGTATCTCGTGGCCCTGCTCCGAGGGCTAATGGATCAAATACTGCTCCGTTCTCCATCCATACAGCAGCTGCCAGTGAGGATCCCACACATAAATAACTCTCATGCATTTGCAGTCTGTTTAATCGTGAAACTCAAGTGTGTCGTGTTTGTCTTTTCAGGCTCCATTGTCAAACATTGCTGAAGTGCAGAACAGCATCATGGATGAGCTGAACAATCTGACCTTTGTCAAGGACAACGCACAGAAGTTGATGGAGCGAAAAGTCAGCTTTGAGAGACAACGGGACAAGAAAATAGCAGTAAGAAAGTGGAAATAATCTAAAAGAGATTATTCAAATCGTGAGGAGATGGTCATCATAGTCATGTCTGTCCTGGTTAGATCCCTGTTTCTTCTTCAAGTGTCTGTACACTCCGCACGAACTTCAGGTTGAAACAAACGTCACACACATTCCTGATTTTCTAAATTTGTTGAACAAATTCCAAGCCGTAAATGAGCAGCTCGAAGTCTTCTCAAAGGCTGCCACGGAGAACAGCTCCTTGTTATGATTAACACTTGGAAACACAAAGTTCCACCAGGCATCAGTCCCCCGAGACTTACGCATCTGTGTGTGTGTTGGTGTAGACACATATGCATAAACACCAGTACTTATACGAGCATATGCTTGTGCTGGGGCATGTGAGTGGATCTTTTTCTCCGACCACCAGGCGCTTATTACCTTCCGCCCCTCCTTTGAACAATCTCAGACAATGATAACCGACTTGTGTGCCTACACGTGGCCACACACCGGACCCACGTCACATAATTACACCCATTATGTCTTTCAGATGCCGGAGGTGCAGCATCAAACCGAGGAACAGCGAGCCTGGCTGCTGGCAGAATATCCACTGAGCCGTCTGTACCAGCTGAAGAGGAAGTGTAACGGCTGCCAGGAGCAGGACCTCAGCCTGCTGGAGGGAGAGCTGGTCGCTCTGCTGGAGGACACGGACCCGTTGGGCAGCAGCAGCCGCTGGCTCGTTCACACTGGAGGCAAGTGTGTGCGTGTGTGTGTGTGTGTGTGTGTGTGTGTGTGTAAGGACAAAGAACCATGAGGCAGCGGTAACTTTTGGCTCATTCAGTTAGAAAGACACACAAGGTGAATTAAGTTATTACACCAGATCACCTGCAAGTATATGGTTGGTATATGTCTCCTTTAATGCACATTCCTCTGTGGATATACTTGCATCTGTTCGATGACTGAGGCTGTGTAGACACACAAAACTTTACTTTCTGACACTGACAAGTCTGCGCACAAAAATTAGTCCCAGGGGTTTCTGTGATGTCATGGTTGCTGGTACCTCTTTGCCAGCCTCTGGAGATGGTTGCCTCTCAACAGGGCCAACTCCATAGCTTGTCTCCATCTCGCCTCCACGTCTCGCAGCGGCACCTGAGATCCCGATGTCTTGTTTGGAACAAACCGCAGCGTGTTGTAAGCAGTGTTGCCTAGAGTACAAAGCCTCTCCCTATGGGTATTGGGAAACAAGGACGGAGAGATGACACTTGCACGCCTCTCTGTATTCGGCAATAACAAGTTTTTTTTTTTTTTTATGAGCTTTAGAAAAAAAAAAGAGTGTGTGCATGTTTCTTGGTACGAAGAACATTCTTCACAGACTTGTCTGTTCCTCTGGGATTAGAAGCATTCCCAGGAAGCTGTTGTTCATCCTTCTGTTGATATCAACACTATGAATATTCTTGCTTCACATTTTCACATTCCTTCATTCATTTGCATGGATTTAAGATTGTTTAAGTAAATACAAATGTTGACATCCCTAATGTAAGACATGCAGTCCCTTATATTGTATTAACACAAGTTCTCCAGAGAGGAAACGTGTTTATTTTTATCAAGCGTTTTTTTGATTAACAAAGAAATATGTCTTATATAGTGCAGTTTGCCCAGTATTTACATTGCTGTTAGACATATAAAGATCAGTTCATCCAAATTATAAAATGGAGAAAGATTATTTTTGTTTTTTTCGAGTTTTGTTGTCAATCTCCTCGTTTTGTCGCCACCATATTGCGATGTGAATGCAATTTTGATTGTCATGTTTTAATAATTAATATTACATACAACCCTGGGTAATCTGGATCATATGGATAATCCACAGACCTAGACGTGTATTGGAACTAATTAAAGAATATTTTTTGACAGAAATGTTTAACAGGCTGTTCTGTGGATTATCCAGAGTGGGACACTGTTTCTGAAAAGAGATGCTGTAAACATTTTTCAGTGTTTGATGTGTCTGATTAAATCGAAGAGATGCATATCTTAAAACCTGCACTACTTTAAGATACCTCCATTGCTAAATAACACTAGAGGAAAGTGACTTTATTTGTTTCAATTTGACTGACCTAACCCTTCGACATTACCTCTGAGAGAGGTCAGGCATCCTGACTAACTGCCCCATTGTGTCACCGTTAGGCACACAGGGCTACGTCTACTCCACATTCCTGAAGCAGTACAACCCTCTGAGGGACTCCCAGCGGGCAGGCCAGATGGCAAAAGAGCAGCAGCCGCAGCAGCAGCCGCAGCAGCAGCCGCCTGCCATGGTGGACGAGGACTTCGATGACATCAGCCTGTTTGTGTCAGGCAGTGGCAGCAGCAGCCTGCGCAGCTTCAACCTCAACACCACCGACAGTGGCTCAACCCTCTCTGGACTACAGGGGGAGCAAGAGAGTTTAGAAGATCTGGAGGAAACGCAGGACACCGAGGCTCAGCAGGTGTGTACGGTGACCTGCGCGTTCTTGCACTTTCTGAATGACATTGTAAGCTACTGCAGTGCTTCAGACAGGTCACATATCTTTGCTCAGCTTTGGTTGTCGGCTTGAGAACGCAAGTCAATGTCCAGAAGATTAAATCAACAGTTGCAGAAACACTGCAAACCTCACTCAAGCATGCAAACGTCCATACATGTCACACGTAACACTTTGAAATGGACCAAGCAGTATCAGGAATCTAAAAAACAGGGGAGCAAACTGAAACACATTAAACCACATGAACCTCTGTATTACAATAAAACAACAGCTCAGCAAGCCATGTAACTTAAACTGGCCATAAGTGTACCTCACTGACACTCCACCTGTTACATCTGAGAGGTGTTATTACAGAGGGCCAGTGAAATGAAATGTGGTGAATACCATTAAAATATGACAGTGTGCTGTCACTCTGGCTATAAAGCCTTTGTCCTCCTAGTGGTCCTCATCTGCTATGACTCTGATCTTCATCATAACATGACAGTTATTGGTCTTAAAACATTAAGTTTATAAGGCTCAGTAGATTGTAAACTAAGACTGGTGGGAACACTCTGCCCATGTATAAAGCTAATAAAGAGTGCCACCTTCTGGATTTTCAGGAGAATACACTTACATATTCTTCAATGAGCTCAGTGCAGAGTAAGATTGTGCTATTTACAAAACTACAAAAAACTACTTTCCCATTTTTTCTAACCGTAAAATTAGATTCACGGCTAATTACATCTGATTTGCGTCTCTCTTCACAGTTCTACGCCGTGTATGCATTTCAAGCACGCTGTGACCAGGAGCTGACCATGCAGGAGTACCAGCATGTCCGCATCCTCAAGTTCTCTGACCTGGGAGGCAATAAGGATTGGTGGTTAGCGGAGGCTAACGGACAGAAGGGATATGTCCCTGCCAACTACCTGGGCAGGATGTCCTACGCATAAATGAAGGCACTTTTTAATGCATATCATATCCAGGAAACCAAACCAACTTGTGGCATTTAAATGAAATAATCCCGACTGTAAAGCATGTCACTTTTCTGCTTGGTGAGTCTAAATTGCACCAGGTATCACTAGATCTTATCGGCTTTTACCAAAAGTGTTGAATCCGCTGTGCCTTCACAAGATCTTAAGAGCGCAGTAGTGGGACTTGACCAGTAATCTGTGATTATCATAAATAATGGTAGGAAAATACAGGGCACTGTGCCGAGCACTTTTTTTTTTACTTCAGTGTTGGTGAGTTTATATTGATAAAGTGATTTATTCATGAAGTTAATTTTGTATGTGAACTGATTCATACATAAGGTATATATATTTAATGTGAAATGAAGAAATCTATCATTTATATTTGAACAATTATGTAATGAATAAACATGATCAAGCCTCCATTTGGCCAGTGGAATATGATGACACACATTCAAGGACACCACATGCTACACAGTCATTGCTAATGCCAGTTTATAACAAGACATTTATTGGTTATTGATGAAAAGGGACACTTTTTCAATGGTCAGACTTGTTTGTACAGAACGAGGTACACAGTCCAGCAGCATTTACGCAAAGCAAGATTCAAGTATTCGACTGGATGGTGTTACTCATGTACAATTGCTCTTTTAATACAAACACAATACTCTGGCACTACTTCCACATGTATTTTCTACTCCCTCACACACACCCTCCCCCTCTTGGTTTCCCTCTACTCATTTCTTCAGCTTCTTCTGCGCCGCTTTCTTCTTCACCAGTTGTAATCGTTTCATGGCGTTGAGCTGGACCTCTTGGGACGTTGGTGCTTTGTCCCCTTGTGCAGCCTTTGACCCATTCCCATTATTCCCATTACCTCCTCCATTATTGCCTCCGTTCCCTCCTCCACTTGAGCTGCTCGGGGAGCCGGCTCCTGATGAAGCAGGCCCCCTGCTTTCATTGCTCGATGAACGGTTCAGAGGCTGCTTACCCAGAGTCAGTGGTGGAGGAGGTTTTAGAGGCACCTGGCTAGAGCCATTTCCGTTGCCACTCCCAGTAATCTTTGCACTCCCAAGTCCTGACTTGGCTCCTGCTAAACCAGACAGCCCGGCAGGTTTCTGGCCAGAGGGAGCCGTCAAGGTCTTGTGGCTCCCACTTGGGCCCGAAGAACCTAGTTTGGAGCTGGCAACCAGAGATGGGCTTGTCTTTGCGCCAAATGCAGCCCAGCCTGTGAGGCCGCTGCCTGAAGAGGCGGAGTTGCTGCTGGTGGGATTGGCTGATGTTGCAGATGCCTGAAATTAGAAAACACTACCACAGTTATCACAGTGCACCACCAATTCAACAGAGCCTAAAACGTCACTGTCATATTGCAATAATAACTTCAAGAATTTAGAAATTAAGGTACGAAGAAGTTTTCTTCATTTCTGTAGTCAAATTAATTCAGCGTTCATGAGGAGTTTACTGTATAAATACAATATTTTAGGTCCGCAGGTATGTTTGATATTTAAAAATAGGGTATGGCTACGTTTCAAATATTAACGGAAGCTCACTTACCACTTCATGTCAAGAGAGACAGTTTACCTTAAGATGCAGATCATATCTGTGCAACCTCCAGTGCATTACCGGATTTTAATTAACGTAATAATTTTGCTTCGGTGTACTCCCATCTTACTACTGCTTCATGTTACCAAGAAATATGCTCTGGTTCTTTTTATGAGAGGCTTTTTTTTGGAGAACAGAGCAGCAACGTCTGAACCATTACCAAGAAGAAAGTATTGAGAGACAGAACGTGTTGACCTTGATCTTCCCGTGAGATTTGTTGACACAAATTGCATAACACCAGCCTAATGCTTTAACATATCTTTAGAACACTGCATATTAGAGTAAGTATATATTTATCAAGATATGGCATCAACTTGATTTAGCCAAACTCCCACACAGCCTTGAATTAACATATTCAAATCACTCACTAAAATGCAACATGTTTGCAGTCAAAATGACCCAATCTTGAACCCCAATATGTAAAAGTACTCTAAAAAGTTTTTAAACCTACTCCCTCTGGAGAAATTATACTTTACAAGAATACTGCCAACAGAAGTCAGTGGTCTCATGTACTTTCTGCTCATTTTCCTGAACAGGGATTTATGTAGACCGCCTTTTAGAGCCATTTGCACAAATGTCAAAGTGTCTTTGGGCAAGCTACTGAACCATACATTGCTCCCAAAGGGTGAGACCATTAGTTTACATCCTGATGAGCAGTTTAGCACCTTTTATGGCCGTCTCTGTCTGTATGAATCTCTGTATGAATATGTGTGTGAGCGTTTTGAGTGGTCGAAAGACTCAAAAAGTCCAATTACTTGCACCCAGTAATCACGACACATTATTGTGGATTAAAAAAAAGATGGCATATAGGCATAATTGGTTCTCACAGACCTTCAATTCTGTTCTTTTGAAAGCTTGGAAGGTGCTGGCTGTGTCAGGCTTGGCTTTAATCTCTGTCTTTTTCACCAGTGTGTCTTTGACAACCGGCGCTGATGATGCAGACGCAGGGGATGGCTTCTGTGGAGGTTTCTGGGCCTAGTGGACAAGCACATTGTTAGTTTTAGACAGGAACAATACCAATACTGAAACTACTAACATGACTAAACACTTTTTAGTCACATAATTGATGACGATGCACTCAATAATAAATACAAAGACTAGGTTATAATTTATTTTCCTCACCATGCGTTTCATTTGCCTGGTGCAGCGGGCGCAATACCACACAAGCCGCGGATCGTTCACTTCTTTGTCTGTCACTTGGGGCTTGTGACAGTCTTGGTGGTACAGATTATGGCACTCCTGGCACTCAACCAACTGGTTTCCCATGCTCACTGTCATTTGTCTTAGGCAATGGAAAAGAATGTTTCAGGTTAGTAAGTTCACCTTTCTATCTTGAAGATTGAGTAGAACTAATAATATCAATTATTAGATTGGAATGCATACCAACATCCGTTAACTCAGGTGCGAGAGAAAAACTACACTTAAATGTATTTGCTAATAATTAAAATGTACCTGCAAACCACACAAGCCAGGCCCATTTCCATAGCAAAATCATCCGCATTGGTCTCATCGTAGTCGTTTATGTTTGGCAGAAGGTCTTTGCTAGTCTGAACGGTAATTGGAGAAGAGCGATTTTCAGGTTTCTCCAAACGAGGCTTTTTGGGAGGGTCCACCTCAACCAAGTCCACCACCCTGACCTGTTTGTCAAAAAGACACAAAGAGCTCTGTTTGGACAATGCGTGTTGACATCAATATCATGAGTAACAACATTGTCAATGTACAGCCATCTTATTGATTATCCTACTAGCTCACTAACTGTATGGGTCTGTTTAGTCTTCCTTGTCTCAGAGTGCAGCTCTGCAATAGAGTGCTGTAAGTCTAAAATATAAAATATGAAGAAGAAACCCTCTCTCTTGGACCATAATTTTAAAATGACAGATATATGTAGTTGATCATGACTTGACAGTCACAACTTATGCTGTACTAATTCACAATTGAACACATCCACAGGCAGTAAAACACGACTGGAACATAGTTGTAAAAAGAAATGTATAACAATGGTCAACGTAGCCTCAAAGACATAACAATATTATTATGGGGTTTTAAATTCATTTTGGAGAATCCATTTATTTTGTACCTTCTCTGCAGGTCTCTTCTCTGACTCTTTCTTGCTTTTTTCCGAGCTGGATTTGCTGCTGCTGCTGCAGCTGCTACTGCTGCTGCTGGAGGATGAGGAGCTTGAGGAGGACTTTGAGTCCTGTTTACTTAAGCTCAGTTTTGACACAGACCCCTTGGACACCTCTATATCCTGAGGAAACACATGATAAGACAGAATAGTTGGCATTCAGTTGTATAAATTACATTACGAGATTTAAAAGGAAATGAACAATAGTGAATATAAAAACGTAACGAACTCCTTACTTTTTGTAATGAACGGTAAGACGAGTCACTTCCTCTTGAAAGGGACTCATCTAGTAAAGCTTTGAGTTTCTCAGCAGAGTCTTTACTCTTGGAGTGTAGGAAACTCAGTCCCTTTAGGAAGATTGGATCCAGCTCCAGACTGACGGGTCCAGCCATGGCTAAACAATGGGAACCGTAAAAGAATGTCAGCTTTTTAAGTTGGAGTACAATTGTATTAAATATCACTGCTAAGGAGGATAAGTTATGGTAAACAAATGACCTATTTTTAAAAAATATGAAAACACAAAACAAAAGTTGTAACTGCCTTATTTACACTGCAGTGTTGACTTGGACTGACATTTGGCCTAGTTAAGAGCTTTGGGATTAAATACAGATATAGTAAAGCACAATATGGATTCCCTAAACAAACTATCAATTCAATCATCTCAAGTGCTTAAATCTCTATCGACCTTTGTGACAGTAAACACAATGTGTGTTGCATCTGAACTGAAATTACTTTGCTTCATTCTCACATACAGCTTTATTAGCTTGAACTCTTAACATTAAATGAAAAACAAACATTCTATCCACAGTCACTATTGTGAATGATTTACACCTGTAAATGCCTGTTTTCATTGTGTTCATACTTTTGCACTGATGGCCTTCATCATAAAATACTGAAAACAGAAGTCAGAGGAGAGGAGGTCATAAAATGGGGAGAAACACAATACTAGTTAACCAGCACTTCGCTCTGATGCTTAATTTATCACTTATATTATACTCATGTGATGAACAGGGTGGTCAGAACTAAACTTCGCCCCTGTGTTGGGTCCAAAATATCCCGCACGAAAGACAGTCAGACCATAACAACGACTTCCTTTGATGGCTCTGTGAAGGTATTAGTCCGAACCAGAAACATACGAGTACTAACACTAGCACAACGGCAGCTAAAGTTACATTTTCCTGTCTACTGTCAGCTATAAAACCAAGTTACCAGGTCATACTTTTTCAGTTGGACTACGTTACCTCACAGTCTGCTTCTTCTAGAAATCTGCCCCTGAACCCGGTAGTTTCGTTTTGGTGAGCAACTAACGTGAACGGTTGAACACTTCCTTGATGAAAAGCCGGGGAGCAGCGCTCGCGCGGATGTGTGAGCAGTATAAAGCCGTCGTCGTATACCTGTGCAACCGTTAAATATGTCCGGAATCTAGCCACTCGGAACCTTTGGGTGGAAATCGGCTTATTAATACAAAACATACATAAATTTACACTATGTATGTTATATATGATTTAATATTAGGCCTCGTTTTTGGTAACGTTTTAATATTTAGCTTTAATTTTTTTTTTGATGGATTCGTACGTGTCGCTATCAGACAGCAGATGGGGCTGTGGAGCTAAGCTAGCTTTAACACGAGGAAAGAAGAAGAAACACGGGAAGCGTGTGCCGTAACAACGTGTTTTCATTGACATTGCCTACGTGTATATCAACGTTACTAAACCTGATGTAAGCTCACACGTTATTGCTATCATACATGAAAAGTCACCTGACCACGTTTCTGAAATCTAGTTAATTAACGTGACCTCTCTGTTTTTTCTTCTCCACAGTACTTTAACTATGAAGCACAGCGAGGAAAAGCAGCAACAACATCCCTCCCTCTTTCTGCAAGTCTGCTGCCAAAATGAGGAGCCCCGTCTTCCGCTGCACACCTCCATCGCCCTGTTTCTTCTGTCCTACTGCGAGTGCAAGTCTTTCAAAGTTTTCCTAGTCTTCACTAAACCTGCCAGCTCCCAATCACTGAGGAGTCAGCTGCCAGAGGGTTTGGAAGTGTCTGACATTCAGTTGGAGGATCTGCCCCAGTTGGTGGACAGCTGCCGTCTCCCTGCTGTGTTAGATGAGACTGGGATGCTCTGCAGGGCAGGGCTGGCGGTGGTCCTGAGACATATCATCAACAAGGCCCTGGAGGCTGAGCCTTCAAGAAAGGATGTGTTGGCTCTGCTGGGATTCAAGAAGACCTGTCTGAAGGCGTGTGCTGAGGTTTGTGGCAAACAGGGACACAGATAATTGTACAAGTGCAAGTAAACGAAGTCCACTGACATGTAGCATCAATCGTGGCGGGTGGGAGTTTCTAGCACAACTTCACAAACTTGTGATGTGGATGGTAGCTTTAAACGCTTGAAATTTGACCCTCTGACTTGGCATCTATCACTCTGGGTGTATAGGTGTGCCAGCAAATATAATGACAGCGTCATTACTCTGAATCCAGATTGACATTGATTTACAATAAACTTTGTCTCTTTCATATTGAACTTTCATTGAAAGCAGGCGATGTAACAGGACGCTATCCATATTTCGGGTACAAAATTAAATAATGCTTATGTCAGAGTTATTATGAGCACTTTTAAAGCCCAGCTGTAGTTGACCTTCAACATCTTTTCTTTCCTTGCTCTCAGGTGAGCAAGTGGACCAGACTGTGTGAAATTGGAATCCCGTCTGCTGTTGAAGAACACCTAAAAAATCCCTCAAATCAATATCAGCAGCTGCCTCTCTCCATCCTCACCCTCGAGCGGAGGTTAGCGGAGCCTGTCAAAGTCCACAATGATGACAAGATCCGGAGGCAGAAACTTCACGAACAGAGAAAGAATAAAAAGAATGAGTCCCCTGAAGGCAAAGGGAACCCAGGCGCTGAATCCGAGCTTGAACAATCACCTCAGGTCAGTGACGGAATTGAGCTCCGGGCGGCTCTGGCCAAGTTGTCTGTGGATTCAGTTCCCACATTGACCACCAGAGAGACCTCTGAGATCAGGAAAGTGAAGACCGCGGATCTACCTCCGCTGAAGCATGTGTTTGCAGAAGGACTGTACTTCACTCTGACTGATGTGGTGCTGCTGCCATGCATCTATCAGTACTTGGTAAGGGCTTTGGAGTTTATGATTCATGTTTGAGTGTTGTCACCCTTGTGACTAAGTATCCTGCCTTAAGTTATTGCATAATTTAGACCCATGAAAACATGTCAAATGCTCATTTAAGGTTATTATCAATGATTATATGTATTCTATAAGCCTTATACTTTCCATGCAGTAAACTTTAGAAAATTGACTGTAAGCAACATACCCATTATTGTGCCTTAAGCAATGAAATTAAGCCATGTAAGGCTTCATCTCAACAAACAGTAGCACACATGACTCAACCCACTTTGTATAGATGGCGCCATATGTGTAGTTACCAACCTATCTTTATTATGGTGACTGGTCTGATTATGCATGTCTTATGAACACTCTGGTCAAGGTGAACAGGCAGTACACCAGCTCCTTTCAGATACATCCAGGCAGAAACTTGAGTTAAGAAGACTCGCTGCATCAGACTTGGCGCAGGTTGTGCTCTCAAAGGTGGTCTAGAGCCATCTGGCAAAGGGTGATAACAGTGTATAACAGGGTTTCTATTCAAATGCAGCAGGTTTAAATGCATTTCAATGACCTTCCTTCGGGAATGTATTTTTTTCTCTTCAGCGTATCAAGAATTGCTGGGTGTTTATATTAGCCTTAAGACTCTTTAACTTTAAAAAAAAATCTGAAAGACTCCAAAAGCTCATGAACACTTTCTGAATGTTCATCACATACTAGCGGCTAAAGTAACTACAGCAGAGACCAGAGAGTGCCACGTCTATTTTGTTCAGTGGTATATTGTTATTGATCAGGAATGCTGCACTGTCAGCCAGTGAAGTGGGTCTCAACCTCCATTTCACCCTTCAGCCGTCTCCAACTATTCCTCGACTGTGGGAACGAACTGAAGTTCTCACAATGAGGCTTTTAGTAGTCAGCTGTGCTCCAGTGGTTTCCAGTTTCACACCCAGCCTAGCGTGTCTCCTCTTAACGGCCATCACTCCGCACGATACATGCGGCCGCAGCGGCTGTTTTCCACTCCACCCACTTGTCGCACCACAGAGTGTCCCCTCTCCCTCTGTGCCTGTGTCCCCGTCTCTTTCTTCTGTCTTCCACACATAGGCGCACACAGTGACACTGCGCCTCTGATCATGTCTCTGTTTGTCTCTTTACCCTCTCCACCTGCCAACACTGTTTTGATGTTTTTCCTGCTGGCCCCTTGTGTCTATCTGTCCACCAGTGCAGTGTGATGAGTGTATTCTAGTGGAACCCGACATCTCGCTCCACTGGAGATGACACGTCCGATGAGTCACTTAATCAATATGTCTTTTTTTTTTTCACCTTTTCGCTTTTATTCTTTTTTTTCTTTTCTTTGATAGTGTTTCCTCCAAGCACATGCTGCGAGCTCTCTACATCAGCTCCCCTACCTGCTGCGTTGGTACAGCTGTGTTCAGGAGGTACCTGGGGTCCTTCGGGCTTCCAAGGAGTGTGGGATGGCTTTTTCCAACCTACAAGTTCTCATGTCCAGCCTCCCAGGGCCTTCAGCAGAGGACATCCCAACTAGCCTTTTGGAGCAAGAAGAAGGCCAGGAGATGACTAAGCAGCTTCCCTTTGTTGGCGGCCCCAGGCCCACACTGACTAAACTTCAAGTAAATTATAACATTTCCTATTACTCATCATGTTTTACGTCTCTGTTTCTGCAAACATGCTCTCACATTTCTATAAATGTGAGGAGCTCTTTTCCAGTGTCTCTTCACAGTACTGATGGAGAGTTTCAGGGCTCCAATTGGTTGTTAAAGGTGCATAATACGAGATCGAGAGCATCTTGTTTGCCTCTCAATGGCTCTCAACATGGCGACGCATGAGCTGGGGGCTTGTAGCTAACGGCAAACGTGCTGACAGAGCTGACAGTGTATACCTGAGTAGGGAACTGGAGGTTAAGTGCTACGCTTCCGTGATGACTCTGTCTGATGGGATGGCGTTATCAACTGTAACCGCCGTATGAAAGCAAGTGCAGAGCAACAGCTGTGAGCTTGCTAGTAGGGTACGCTCACATGCATTAAAAGCACTTATGGCTAGCCCGGCTATGTCAACAAAGCACAGAGAAGCTCTGATAACAACACACTCAGGTAGACAATACTCCAGTATATCTTTACCAACATAATAGTTGCTATATCAATTGTCTGAATGTCGTATATTGCTCCTTTTACTATTATCCCTGTAGTGTTATGCACCCATTTTCTGCCGATTGTGCCTTCAAGAGTGTAGTTCTAAGTTAATGTTTCAATTTTTTGCAGACTCTCTTAATCGTTAATTTCTTTTGCCTTTCTGCCAGTGCTTAAATGCTTTCACTCACAGCATTAACATTATCAGTGGGTTGTTTTTTTCTCGGAGGTTGTTTGTATGACTATTTTTCACCAATCAATAAAAAAATTATACAAAAGGCGACTAGCCTTAAAATATCAATATAATCTGTTTATATGAACAGTATTGTACTGCCCTTAGTGCGTAATAAAATGCACCATTCAGTGTATCCTGTTGCCACTTGCAATAGTGCAGACAATGCACATTGAGCTTATGCTCATTTAAGGTGCAATAAAAACAATGAATCCAGTCCAAAACAAAACAATGTTTTTTTAGTCAAATTAGGTAGTTTATTGTAATGGCTCAAAATCTAAGTGTAAAGATACAAGACACCCTCTACAATAGCATGTGTCCATGCTCTTAAAATACAGTTCCCTCAGGACGCATTGGCCAGAAGCGCACGCTGTCATACAAATTTATAGGATTCTTAGCTCTACAGCACACCAAATATTGCTCCTGCACATTTTTTTTTCTCCTCACTTTTCCAGAAGGAGATAAGCAGATTCAGCTGTTCAAAAGGAGACTCCCTAACCTCTCACTGCTAAGCTTTTAGACTGTTCACTTGACCTTGTTGCTCTGCTTTCTCAGCTTTAATTTCCTGTTTCCTAAGTGTCTATCAATGAGTTGTTTTTTTTTTTGTGACGGGAAGGGAGCAAAGGGAAAAAAAAGCAGTATTAAAACAGTTTGGATGAGTGAGCTGGGTGGTCAGGATGGGATGTATCTAACATGTCAGGCTGATGGATTGAATTTAAACAAGCACAGATGTGCACAAATGACAGTTTTCATGGTAGGTTAAAATCAGACATTAAAATTAAGAGACACACACAAACTCTCACACACACACACACACACACACACACACACACACACACACACACACACACACACACACACACACACACACACACACACACACACACACACACACACACAATGGCCACCATTCTTTCTTTGCCTAGAGGGATTATAAGGATGGCTGCGTGTCGTCACCATCATGTCTGCACTGCAGCTGTTGTGTTGTCTTGGCCAAGCTGTGTGTGTGCGTGTGTGCATGCGTATGTCCTCACATATGTGTGCGTCCCAAGGCAAGTGCATGGAGACAGAGAGGACTGCCGTCTGACATGGTGACACATGATCCCTCACTGCTGCAAACCAGAGGCACCAAGCTCATCCCGCTACTCTATTCACAATATAAATGGCTCATAAACTCTCCCTCTTTCTCACTTCAGTTAACACACACTGATGCATGCCAGTCAAACTGCTTGTGCAATGAGCTGGAGAGGCGCTACCTGTGATCCAAATGTAAACAAAAGAGTAGCCACGCTACCAAAATTCAAAATCCAAGACTAAAACCCGCCCGCTGTCACTAACACATTGATTGACAGGTTTCTAAATACACTGAGCCAAAAATTCAATCAGTAAAAAATGGGGGTGATCCAGAAAAGGAGCCTTAGTGAGTTAACATGATTAGTATTAATCATGGAAAATCTTGCATTTTGTGTCAGTAAGTCTAGTCCTTATTATATAGCCCAATATCAAAAATAACAAATTTGCATTCAGCTCCCTCTGTCCCTTTCGACCCTCGATCCGGACGGAGGAAAACTCTCCAAAAACAGCCTCACAACCTCTCCCCACCACGTATCCTGAAAAAACTACACAAACAAACAAGAAGCAAAACTGAAGCACATAATTCCCACAGATAGGAAGAAGAGAATACACAGAGGGAGATGGAGAAACACAAGGCAGCGTTGGCAGAATGGGGCTCACAGGAAAACTGGGATTACTGAAAGTATGTGTCCATCCCTGACCTCGGAAACTGAAACTAGACAGCTGTGTGGTTGGTTACTTACTCCTCACAGTCGGGCATGAGGGTTTGGCCATTGCTTGCAATTTAAGACTCATCTCTACTAGCTAGAATGTGGTGTTCACCTCAACTTCAGAACATGACTGGTGCATTGTGAAAATGTGGCCCAGCTTATTATTTTTTGCATACACAGACCTTTATTTGAGCTCTTTTCTTGCCAGGCTGCCATTGTCGAAGGCATCCGCAGTATCTTTTAAATGCGTTTCATATATTTTAACGACTTGCCTTCTTTCAGTTCAATCATTAACAATCATTTTGGATCGTGGCTGAATGTGTTGGATTACTTTAAATCTGAATAATTTGTTCAAAGTTATTCTTATGATATTATGCATTGCCACAATCAGTTTTTGTAGTATTGACTAAATACATTAAAAAAATATTTTCACTACAATAAAAGACTTGATTTTCTGGAATTCAAACCCTCAATTTAAACTCCCCCAAAAGCAAGTTAATATTGCCGGAGACTACAATACCTTGGAAATAAAACACAAGATGGATTTTGTTGGACACCTGTGGACACCTGGCCTGCAGCACACACACCTTTTACTCCTTAATCGTGAGATGGTGTCATACTTATTAGAGGCCATGTAAACCTATTATACACGAGGAAGGCCAGTAATGTACAGCTGTTCAGAGATTTGTTTCTATAAGTGTCTATTAAATAGTTTGTGACGATAAAGACTCAATATCTATTTCCTGACTTTTTATAGACTGTACCGATGAACAGGCCTATATTTGTAACCCTCTTATCATCAGAGAGAGAGAATACGAAAAGAAAATGTGTCCATGTGTGCTCACTTCCCGTACCTGTCCTCGATTTTAAAGTGTTTCTCCGTTTTTTTTTTTTTTTTTGCTGAAGTGTGTTTGGCTGTGCAAGAGCATAGGCATGTTGTCTCTTGAGAAAATAATAAGTGCAGTAGCAGTGGCCTTCCCTCAGGTATAGCCTCAGAACAATGTGAGCAAGGTAACACAGGGGTTGTTTAAGAATAGTACTCTTATAATCGCTTCATTACAACCATTTGGACCACAGTACCTCAAGGCTGTGGAGGGGTTTCTATGGTAACGTGTGTGTGTGTGTGTGTGTGTGTGTGTGTGTGTTCCTCCCTCAGGAAAATGGCATTGAGGCAGTGTTCGCCCCTCATCCTTGCCCTGCCTGGATGCTCCCATGGGACAGCTTACCAGCAGCTATCAACCCCACTGAAGGTAAAGTCAAAACTCTGCCTTCTGGCTTTCCCCTTTTGCGTTCCACATTATCCTCTTGACCTTCTGCCCTCGCAATCTCTTCTGTTCTCTTTTGGCTTGTTTCTGTTTTTGTGTCTCAGCCTACCTCTTCCCCATCAGCGTTAAAACCTCTTCCTCTCATCATTCTACCTCCTCACTCTCGCAATCTGTATGGCTCTACATCGCACCTCCGCCCTCTTTCTTTCACCTTATTGCTTTGTGGAAGTCTGAACGAAGTGCTACTGTTACTATACACGAAAAAAGAGTGAGGAATTCACATAAATATTTCCATAAAACCTTCCCATGCTACTGTCGCCTGGGGATTTCCAGTGACACCTTTTATGCCAGTAAAAAGAAAATATTAGCCACTGACACTTGCAGAGTCTTGTGTCGAGCCTCAGCTGGATGTTGTTCCCCATGAGCCCCCCTAATGAATTTTAAAGTGCTTATCTTGATGTGTTACCCTCCCGTATTTTGTGTGGCGAATGTGTGAAATAGGTCTTCGACTTAAACAGACTCAACACAGCGGAATACCACAAAAAACATGCATACACTGAAGGCTCAAATAGCTGCTGTGCATCGTGGAACTTGTGCCTATGCCTTCGTGGTTACTGATTGCCGTGAGAGCAGTATCTAATAGGCGATGGATGAGTTGATGATTGCTGCCCCAGGTGGCTCTGCTGAAGCAGAGAGAAGAAATCTCAATGTTTCTCCGTGTCCCTTTCTCTCGCCTGCATTGTTTTTCGTCTTATTAGTGAGACGTCTGCAACGGTAGCGGTGCTGAATGGTATGAACGGTGAATGGTATGTGTTGGAGCAGCAGTTATATATCATTGTTATTGTTTGTATAAGAAAAATGGAGAGGTTCATAAAGACACACATTTATATATAATAATAGTATATTTACCTGTTTTGTTTTGTTGCATCCTGTTGTGCCTTCATTTCTTGCATCCTGTCCTTTTCCAATTTGACAAGTAGAAGTTCGTGCTCGTAGCTTATCCCTCCACTTATCAGAGAACAGGAAATTGAAGCTGAGTTCAGCTTCCTGCTTCTCTCGACTCTTGTGTTTATGCAAGTCTAGCTCACACTTCATTACCCCCTGCAGTGTCATGTGAATGAACCTGTCTGTATAGCTTTCCAACTAAACAAGAAGAATTGAATTGTCAGTAAACGCACTCTTTATTTCTATAGTACTTTTATGACACTTGATTGCAGTGCACTTCACAAAATAATGAAAAGGAATAGGTAAACAGAGAGAATATACGTGACATAGCGTCTGTACGCTATCTTATTATTTACTTATTTGCTCACTGAAATCACCAATTTTCCGACTGTTTCTTACTTCTTTTGCCTGAACTAATAGAGCTGCAATGATTCAAAAAGTTGATCACCAATTATTATGATAATTGTGTGTGTCATTTTAAAAGCAGAAGAGCAGAACACTCACTGGTTCCAGCTTCTTAAATGTGTGGATTTGATGATATTCTGTTATAAATGAAATTAACATGATTATCTTTTGGGTTTTGGACTTCAACAGGAATTTTTCACAATTTCATGACATTTTATTGGCAATTTCTAATGATGATTAATCTGTAAAATAACTGGCAAATTAATCAATAATTCAAGCAGCCCTAATAATTCATATTACTAAATTGGTATGTATTGATGGAGTTTATAAAACACCATTCACCCCGCCAATGTTTTTTGTATGCAAGCCATTTTCCGGAGGTGTGAAAATTAAAAATGCATCAATCCAGTATGACCTTCATTTGAAAGCGTTAATGACTTGATTACTTTAATAAATGGGGCTACATATACAATAAAGTCAGCAATATGAGGACAGACACACTCTTTAAAAACTCTTTCCTTGTCTCTACAAATGAAATGATTGCCCTTCTGTATTGTTGTAAAATGAATCAATGTGGATGAGAACAGCCTCAAACCCAAAAGTAGTATTGGTAGTGTAGTGGTTGTGGTGATTTATTTTAACAAAAAGCCTGAACTTTAACACCACTTTTTCACCTTAATAATCCACATCCTCATTGTACTGTTTTTTGACTGCATTGTACAAACTGTAATTCTTACAACCATTTGTAGCCTATTCATGTATTCTCACTGTACAATAGAATAATCTGTTTATATCCCCAAAACCCCACTGACATTTTAACTGAAGTGCTCTTGATGATGTGGGCAGCGTATCTATTCTGAGAACGAGAGACTACATTTTAGCCGGCCCACTTTTGTCGGCACTCCGCATGATAAACGGCACTGTTGAGATCTCCTTCTGCAGTATTAGGTTTTTAGGTAGGCACCCTCTGGCTTTCAGCGCTGTGTAATTAAAGAGGAAGAAAAGACTGAAGGCAGACAATTTGTACTGAATCCCAGCAAGTGGGCTTTCCCATCCATCTACCTTCCATAAATGTACAAATGACTGCACACACACGAACAGGTTTAATGTCCCCTCACATATACATCAATATTTCCATATGTGAAAAACTAATATGACACATGCAAGCATTTGAAAAGCGTCTCATTTCTATGGATTGACTTACCATTTTTATTATTTTTTTAATATTATTTATTTTTAAGTGCATATACATTATTTTGGATGGTTTGGTGTTTGCTCTTTACATACTGACTGAATATGAGAAGTAGACGTAGTAACCGTGACACCACCCTGTGAAAAATATTTTTTTTAGGTGACCAAAAACATAGCATTGAACTTTTATGAGCTGAAAAGACACTGAAAAGGGTTAAAGACAAAAACACGGACAACTCGCGCATATATAATAAATCAAGTGATGAGGAGGATCATTTTCTTGTAGAAGTCTATACAGAGGAGTCATCCTCTGATGGCCATTACAGAGGATGCAAATTCGGGCTACTTAAAGCATCGTGAGATGATGACAAGATGGTTTAAGTGCTGACTTTTTTTAAGCTTTAATTTGACTCTTAACGTTCAATGAAGTCTGTCGAAAATTCAAGTCCTTTTTTATTTATATATTCTGGAGGCTAAAATAGGCTACAATTTGCATCGCCAATATGGATGTGAACACATCCAAACGCCCTTAAATCTGAAAGTCGGCATCTGATCGGTTTTGCTGCTATAGAACATAACAATTAAGATCATCACTGTCAGGAAATTACATGACTGCACTGTTGTTTTCAGACTTATTGTTAATATCTACCTCTACAAAACAGATGAAAGATAATCACACATTGACCCATTCATTGGCAAAACGTCCCACACTCTTATGCTCAGGTATATTCAATGTAGAGGAACAAAGGGACTTCTGTGCGTGGGAGCTGTTCATGTTTTTGCCCCCTCCGTCTGCAGAGACACAAACAGCCATGTGAATACAAGGGCCATTGTATGGAGCAGTCAACGTCCTGTCTGCAGCGCTTCACTTAATAGAGGGAGGAGGAGAGGCAGCGAGAAAAAGCGGGTTAGATTGATGGAGTGTGTGACAGTGGGAGATTGAGATAGGGGTGAGACAGCCTGAAGAGAGACAAGGGTTATCAGGAGAAAACAAGGCAGGGAATAGAGGTGAACCAGACAATGGGGCATAAAAATGGAGGGCGGGTGTGGAAACTGCATAGTTGTCGTGCTTGAGACCTGCTGCTGTTCGGTCCTCCAGGGTTGTTTTGGTACAAGAAGATGAGATGAGTTCACATGTATTTTTCTTAGGCTACAACAGTATGACAGAAGTTGAACTGCTGGAGTGAAAACTGGCTCAATTTGTCCCTGGCTCCCTCCTTCGACTCCAGCAGAGATGTGATAGAGATCTTACAAAGTCTACACTAGACTGTTGTGTTTGGTAGAAGGACATTGGACACCACAATGTTGTTTTTTAAACGGATTAAACCAAAATATACGAATTGGTGCGTGTTTGAGGTGTCTGTAGATTTTGTTACCTTTGGACCGACAACTGTTTTTTTTTTTTTTTTTACCAATCAAAAATAATATTTGCTTTTTGGTCCTCAATCAATTGTATAGTAGTGTGCAGTATTAATAGTAGGACAATTATATTGGCCTTGAAGCACAAGAAAGATAATTTCTTAAGGTGTTTTCTTCTCACCCAAACTGACAAAACAAACATGATTAAATAGGCTCAATATCAACATAAGCTACTTACAGTGGCCACTCCTGAAAACACTGAAAATCGGATGCTGAGAAAACGTTGAGTGGCAGCTTGTCACTGAAATGAGAGTCTGGGCCGAAGTTGTTGCTCACTGTCAGGCTAACCCTCTTTCACTTTTTACTCGGCAACATACAGGAACTCAGCGTGGGTCTTGAGGAGTTGCAGCATGTATTCACCATCCCATGGCTTTAACTGTACAGACGCTGCATTGCTAAGTTCTCAACTATAACGTTACTGTGAACTTCATACTCACCGTCACACAAACTCTCTCAATGAATTTCAAAGAAGCTTGATTGACATGAATGTTCAACTTAAGTAATTGCCAAAGCTAAATGACATATTATTGAGTAATACATTCATTCTCTCTCACCTCACTGCATCCCTATAATTTACTCGCCGAAGGCAGAATTTCCCCACATTTGGCGACTGGGAAGTGTTCATTTTGGACTCTGATTTGGACAAAGCAGGGCCAGCTGTTTGCTCCTTTTTCCAGCTGGCTGTAGTTTCATATTTACCGTGCAGATATGACAGTAGTATCGATCTACTCCTCTAACTCTTGGCCAGAAAGCGAATGAGCATTTTTCTCAGAAAATACAATTTTCAATTTCCAGCCAAAGAGTCTCTCAGAAGGAATATTTAGAAATCCATTTATATATTTTTATGCTACACATTGTATGTTATAGTGTCAAATTTATTTTTTACTTTCTGGCTTTACTTTTCTGGCACTTCTTAAACTTACAATACCTGATTGTTTTTGCCACTTGTGGGCAGCGGAAATAAGCTAGAAACCACATGTTATTGTCTTTTTAGTACTTGATGAAAGATGCTAAAACTCAGTAGTGCTGATGGTTGCTTGTACTGGTTGATCAACAATATAATGGCAGAGCAGTGTTTAGTGGATTCACAGCTCCATGAGGTGGAATTTAAGTTTTTAAATATATATATATATATATATTTTTTACTATGTTGCTGTAAGCTCCTCTTCAACTTTCCTCTGTGTCAGGACATCCTCCTGCCTCCTCATCCTTTTTTTGTAATATAAATCCCTGTAGAAATGTTAGCCACACCAAATGTCTTGGCCCAGACATTTTCAACACCGTTGTTTTCTACACTGTGCACAAATCTAATAAGTAGTTAAACATCTGTCATGTTTAGTTTCCGGATACCCCGCAGATGCTAATCATATTGCAACAGGAATAGGAAGACCTGTCTGTAAGATGCTTCAAAGATAGAATATCAATCCAACAACAACTTTCTAATATTTTATTATGTACTTTCCCCCCCTCCTCCTGTGTTTATCTTTTTTTTCTCTGACTTTGACTTAAAAGATGTTCAACGTGCTCTAATGCGTTGTTTTCATCCACTCTTGAATCCGTTTGGCTGCTTCTAATGAATGAGATTTCCCCTCCAGAACATCATCTCCCTGAAATTTAGAGAAAGATAATTAGCTGGATGAAATACAGATTTATGAATATCCGGTTTAATTTTCTACAAAGTTTCTCTCAGCTGACCTTTACTCTAGTAGTGCTTTAACAAAAACTTTAAATAAAGGAACATTGCAGAGATTTCACCTTCCCTCTCATTGAGAATTGTTTCTTTCACATGAATATGACGTAACATCCATCACTTTTCCTTGATAACGAGGTCTTAGAAATATTTGTCTTCTATAGGTTATTCTTGCAGTAGTGTATAGCTGTTTTCACATCAGTGTTCAGATCAGATCCAATGAGAAAATCATTAGGCTATGTTGTATGTGTTTTTCCGGATCAAATGATAATGTGATCTGCAGTTCCCATCAGCACTGAGGATCTTTTAAGCTGATGAACATAGTGGAACATTTAGCAGCTTAAGAGCCAGATATTTCCCTCAGGAGTTGCTGGAGACAACCGGAGCTAAAAGGAGAGCAACTATTTGAATAATTTGCCAGGTGGCCAAAAACACGACTTCAAATGAATTCTAATGTTGTTTTGTTGTCTGCTGGGCAACTGTTTGCACCCATCTGCATCCCAGCCTTCATCTTTGTTTATGAACTTTCAGTAGTGAACGACGGATAAGATTTTATTTGATCTCTTAAATTCCAAAGCTAACCACACAAAGACCACATCATTCCCATATAAGTCCAGAAAAAATAGAAATGTGGTTGATGGAAAATATTTTTTATTGAACTGGGTCCGAACACAAATGCATTTCCCTGTCTTATCAGTGGAGCTTGTGCACAACTCCTCATTCATCCATCTGACTTGGAGTCTGTTTACAAGGCTGTTTTTTCCTGTCCAGCTGTCAGGCTGAATGGAGCTCTGCAGAGAGAAACACAGCAGGCTTCGTCACAGATCGGTTTAACTGCTGGCATGCATATTACTACATCAGCTTAGTCCAGAGATTATGTTGAGTGAGTCTCTCTGTCCCTTTCTCTCTATGTGTTCTTTAAAAAAAAACATTTTTGGGGGTTATGAGCTTAAAACAAGTGACACAGGCAGGCAGACTTTTTTTTTTTTGCCTCGTCTTTGCCTGTCAGATTCTTGTCAAAATGAGCTTGCCTCCTTAGGCTTCTGTCAGACAAATGTCAAGGGTAATTTAAATGGAAGATTTTCACCTCAACCACTTTCTATGTACACAGATTCTACTTCTACTAGTTTTTGTTGACGTAAACCTGAGTCTTCTCAACTTAAAAAAAACATCCACTCTCCCACTTCAAATGCTTGCAATGAATACAATATTCCACCTCGGTGTGCTTGATCTGGGTATTTTGGCTTTGCAAAGGAATTAGAGCAGTAAGAGCAAATATACCAGACAAGCCTTGAACCTCTTTCACACGTGTTCTTGACACAGAAATGCAGATTTCTTAATTTCTGCAACAAAAAAAAAAGACTCTTTAAGGCTGTATTTCACAATTGGTGCTTCAGTTAAATGATAGTCAGCTAACATGCTCACAGTCACAATGCTAACATTTTAAATGAAGTCAAGCGGTAAAATGTACTATATTTGCCATCTCACTTTAGAAAGCAACAGTATCGGACAAATTTCCCTATACAATTTGTACAGAACCGGTAGAATGTTTGTACCAAATTTCTTGGCATTCTTTTTGCACCTTTCTATGTTTTAATGTCTGGGAACCATGAATGTTTGTGCCAAATGTTGTGTCCAGTAGATGTTGAGAGATTTCACTGCATAAGTAAAGACTTTGACCTGCTTGTCAGGGAAACTCCAAGATCAACGTGCTTCATCTTCTGAGGACAATCAATGTTTGTGCGATATTTTACAACACTTCCTGCAATAATTGTGGAGATATTTCTGTCTGTGGTGGACCGATCGTCCGGCAGATTGCCTCGAGTGACTCAGCTAGCAGGGCTTGAAGCTGCTTGTGTTCAACGAGAGGTGTGTGTTCTGCACGTAAAGCTGTAAAGTGTATGTGCAATTGTGCAAGGTAAATTGGCTATTATTCAAACCAGAGATCATATACTTTTGGGAGAGCATATGTTAATAACACAAACACATAGATGTGATTTGATGAAAATGTTGTTATTGAACATTAGCGGGGATGTCAGTTTATACGTCGTGCTGGCATTTGGTTAACACCTCATTCCCCTGGGTGTACAGCTCTGAACAACAGGCTCTGCCTCCCAAATAACTCCTCTCATTCTCAATTAATTGAACTCATTAGAGCCTTTAAATTGGAGATTTAAAGATACGCAGTAAACATGGGACCAAGCACAACAGACAGCCAGCTTTGTTACTCCCAATTAGAGGGATAATTGGCACTTTATTTCTACAATTCAAGTTCAAACACATCTAGAGTCCCTGGAGGTGTAGTGCAGAGTTTCACTATTTGCAGCGATGTTTGAGTTGTGCCCATTTAAATGCAGAGCCACCGGCTGCCTCTATGATGAGCTCCCTGCAAATGTCATATCATGAATATTCATTTGTCTCCTTAGTTTTGTTTTGTTCAATAATCTCTGGTGAGGCATTGCAGAGTGGGGTAAGAAGCAGGGAGAAAATTTGCCTAACCCAAGCCTGCTTTCAGCGGGGTTTTGGATTACATAGTGTTTTTTATGCCGTTTCACTAGACTCATAATTAATTACTGATTAGTGTGTTCAGCCCTGAGCAGAATGTAGAAGTAAATCTTCTCTTTTCTGCTTTTCTTTTGGAGCACAGTCTAACACGCTTTGTCTATTGAAATATTGTGTATTTCTAATGTACAGATGACATTTGAGGGAAGATTGTATGCAATTCCTTTTTTGTAGTCTTCATTGTTAATGCTTTTTGATTTTTGCCTGAGATGTCTTTTTTTTTTGGTTTTTACTCAAACAGGATAATGAATACGTTTTCTCTTTCTTCAGAAGATACATAGTATTACCTGTGTTGGACAGTATCAAAGTACATTAACACAAGTGCTTTACATAAGTACAATTTTGAGGTACTTACTTTATAACCATGTATATCTAATATTGCTATTTTTACTCCACTGCAATTTAGTTACTAGTTACTTTGCTTCGTCAGATAAATTATACAAAATAGAATGGACGACTACATGATGTCTTATTACAGGTGGAGATGAGATAAACCGTAATTACAGTAACTCCAACTCCATTTCATAAAAAGTTAAGCAAATGCAAAAGCATGCCTTCAACTTGCATTACTTCTGATAGGCCACAGAGGGTGGCTCTGATGACATATGTGATGAGTTGACGCTTGTATACAAAGTTTTACTGGTAAATACTACTAAATATCAAGTCAAAAGTTTCACATTAATAAAACAAGTAAACTTGGTCAGGCTGACTTCCCAATATTGCTCACATTTTGCTCACATTTTTACTCAAAAAGACTGCCACTCAGTTGCATTACATAAACGTGAAGTGGTATTAACAGGCATCGTTAATACACATCATTTCAATAGAAAGATACCAATGAAAGTAAACAGATCTGCATTTTTTTCCAAATATAAAGCAAAGGGTTTAGCATGAAAAATAAATGAAGGTTACATCCTGATTTGATGAATACCATGTTCCACTGTGGTCTTAAACCAATTCAGTCACCCAAATGAGGAACAGGAAGTTTAATGAAACAGTAACATGATGCTTAGCCTAGTTTGAAAAGATGCTCAGTACATCTGTCCGTTCCATTTGCTCAATTTGTGGCTTGGCATGTTATGAAAGACGTGCTCACAGATTGTTAATTTACAGAAACTCAGAACAGGTCGGAGTGAAAAGCAAATCGTGTGCGTTTGTTCTTTCATTTTATCTGTTCTGTTTGTTTTATGTTTTCTTTTACATCTCCGGTCTGGTTATCTTCTTGTTTTACGTCTCACCATTTTTCTGCGCTGGTTTACTTATCTTTATTTTGTCTCTTTCTTCTTCTTTGCCGGCCTGCCCTGCATTCTCATTACATTACATGTCATTTAGCTGACGCTTTTATCATTACATCTTTAATCTCTCGCCCTTTTTTACTTTCTCCCCTTCAACTTCAGTCCATAAACACTTCTTTGACGCAGACATATTTTGTATTCATTTTCACAGACTCCTGACAACACAATTAAAGCACTTTGCCATCCCTCCTCACTACATCTATCGCTTTTGTATTTGTTCTTCTCCCCATCCCCAAGGAATAATATCCTATTGAAATTCCTCTTTTTCTCAGCATAGGCAAAAAGAAAGGCTCAAGGCTTATAATTATGTTCTGTATCTGGTGAACACTGTAATAGATTACGTGTCATATTTGGTATCAGTTTCTACTGTGAGATGTGCTCCTGCTGCGGCAGGACCTCCCCCAGTGCCCGCATCTAATTTGGCTCAAAGGAAGGTTGTGTATGGATTTTGGCGTGTGTGTCTCAGTTTTCTGTGTTCAGCGCTTTGTCGTTGAAGATGTTTTCCTTCATGTTTTGTACACCTGCATGGTGTTGGTTTACTGCTATAGGGGGGAGTTGTCATTATGTGTGTGTGTGTTTGGTCTGTTTTTGTGTCTGCAAAGCATTTAACAACAAATATAAATCTCCTAAGTAGCAGGGGCCTCCATAGCTCGACATGTTTTACATTCTAGTAACTAAAAAGATTAAACGTTTGCACCTCGTAGGTCAACAGGTGCTTTCAAAAAAAAGCTTATGGTCGACAATACAGCGCAAAAAAACTCCCGCACACTGTCATCTCTACCTGCATGACACAGAAATGGGCACAGAAATGTTGTCACTAAATATCTTTAATTGCAGGTGAAGCAGAAGGTGTGCGGGAGGTTTTTCGTTCTACATTCTGGAAACTTTAATGGCTTTTAGATAAACAATGGACTCTCCTCTATGTCCCACCCTTGAACGCAGACCGACCAATCATAGCATGGCAACTAATTAACCGACTTTCAACCAGATTTTGAGCTATTGATGGCTTAACATTGTGTAATAGGGACACTCCTGTGGCGCTACCATTAACAGAGTACGTTAGCACATCATTAACTACCGTTAGCACATAATGAACTACTGTTAGCACTTCTGAAGGTATACACATGCAGATTTTGCTTCATAATTTATAACAATGAGCAAAGACCTACCCAGCTGCACAGGAACATTGTTGTTTTTTAATTTAATTTGTCTTCAGTCTCGATTACTTGATGATGTGATGGTTCACTTTTACACTGATCTGTCGGCTTTAGCTTCTATCTTAAGTAGTGAGATTGCGGGCTCCATTGTAACGAAGCCCTGACAGCTTGACGGAGTAGAAGCGGAGGTCTGGGGTGAACGGAGGGTCAATTGTGGCTGGTGAAATGTGGACAATAGCTTCAATAACGTGTTTATTTCTTTTTCTTTTTGGGATGAAGGCGCCTCACTCAGTAAAACTAAATAAAGATTCGTCTGAATCCTGCTCTAATTATTCAAAGAGCTCATGTTGTGTTGGTGGCCAATCTGTAATCCCATAAATCTTGTGCTACTTTCTTGAATGAGAATATCTGTGCAGTGCCACAACATTTGCAGTTACAACAATTTATATGTTAGTTAGTTAGTTAGCGACACTAACTGTATACTTTCTATCACAAAAACAAAATATGTAGGGCTAAACTAAACAAATAATGAGTCAATCTGTCTAGAGAGGGTTTTTGTTGTGGAAGCGTTCCTTTCAAAAAGCAGGAGCCTCCCTCTGCAGTGACAATACAAACCTATGCACACAGCAGAAGTGAGAATCCCTTTATTTCTCTGAATAGAGGGGCCCATGAGGAGCAGGGACTCCAGCTGCCTGGAGTTTAGCCAGCCTTTATTTATCCTTGAGTTAGCTCGGGCTAAAAGCCATACTGCCTGGAAGATTTTACAAAGGTGGCAGGCCAAGAAACGTTGACACGGCCCTCCACAGATGCCAGCGTTGTGCCACTTACTCCCTGACTTTGACAGTTTCGGCAGAGTACAGAGAGCAAAGGATGCAGGAGAAGAGTGCACTGAATACGAAACGCACTCCCCGGTTTGCAAGAGCAATAGTGTTTTCAGGAAAGAACAGCTGGAATAACGTAGTGTAATCTTTATTTTCAGAATGTGTATTTAATTCATTCTGTTTAAAGTATTTTTTATACATTGAGCTTCAGTGCTGAATAATACTGTAGACCAGAACATTTAGCTCCTTCTTATTAATTAAAGTTGTGCGTCAATTCAAAAGAATTAATTCAATGATGCCGATTCTGTTGTTAATACATTTTTAGAAAATCTTGCACTTGCTGAATCGCCATGTCAGCAAATGTTTTATCATTTAAGTCAAGTCAGTGGTGTAAAGGGTCTATTTTTGGTCTCTTGTTGGACATTTTGGTTTTAAAAGTAGTTGCGACTGGATTTGTTCATTTGATGCCTATCCACAACTGTTCATACCTGGAAGTTTGCGTGTCATACTTACTCCAGAGATCTTTTTCCAAACGCAGCAAGACATTCAAACTCCAACCATGTTCAGGGATGAAAAAGGATAAGATAAACCGTTATTAGTCCCACAGTAGGGAAATTGCAGGATTATAGCAGCAAGAGACACATAGTTAAATAAAATAAAAAACAAGTAATAGAAATAAACAGTAAAACAGGATAGGAACAAATACAACTTTAAAATCACAAACATGAATGACAACATTCCCATTAGAAGTTCCCAAATGCACAGAGGAAGTCTGTTTTTGACTTCGCTTTATATTCATATCTAGTTTTTATTATTTTAGAACTTCAAAACATTTTTAATCTCTCATTTGTTCTGTTGCTGATGGACACAGAATATTACATCCAGATGTCGGTGTTAGCATGGTGTGGCTCACCCTGTACCAAAATGTATTTCCTCATGTTAAAATTCCTCTCCAAAGGCCAAACTATACTTTCTATATCTGTATATAAGCGCCAGTAAGTATGTGAACATGTAATAAAATCATATCAATGTGCGTGTCAGTTTTGGAGTATATCTGGTACTTTAAGGTCCAATGAGTGCTCAAACTGAGGAGACATCGCGGTACTCTTGATAACGGATCACGCAATCTAGTCTTGACGTTTTGACAAATGGACAAACATTTGTTGACATTTCTGTCCAGGGTCCTTAGCTAAGCATGATATTGATCTTTTTCCCAGTTTGATCAGTTGGGAAGCGGATGGCTTGTGACGTTCTCTGGGTTCCAGTGGTTCTTGACAGGTTTCAGGGTAAAATGAGGGAAGTACAAGTCTAAGGTCTTTTTCAGCCAATGTTGTGTTATTGTTTGCAGGTATAGCAACTCTATACTTTTGTGCACAGGATGCACTAAGTGTAAAATCCACCTCAAGTCCACAAAATGAGCAAACATTATATGTTTTCCTTGTGGACATGGTTTGCCAATGTGTTAGCTTGTGTGCAAATTAGTTATTTGAATCCTCTCCAAACAACCACACCAATTTTGTGTCCACCCACGGCAATTACAACTTCACTAGTAACAAAAAGGACGGGGAGGAAGATCTTCTTTTTCTCTACACCTTTTTCTAAGCTCACCTCGAGGCTTACACCAGAACTGATCGATTCCAAACACCCCGAGTTTGAAGCAGAGAAATGTAGATGTTGGTTTGACACGTCAACTAGAAATAGTGCTGTGAACATCATTCAGGAGACAGACTGCAAGTCAACATTTAGCCGACACGGTGAATGATAGCTTAAAGGAGAGAAATGGCTCCAAAGCAGGGTCCAATATGAACATCTCATTGTGTGACTGTCATGGCCAAAACATACAATATTATCTTGATAAATGTTGAGATGAATTGAAATATCAAAGCATGTGTTGTTGAGGTTTCTTAAGCCACCTTATACAACTATTTCGATTTCAGATATGCCACTACAATTGCCAACAAATACTCTTTGATGAGTGAACCTATTTTGTTGCCATGATAACCAAGAGGTTTGGAGAGGCTCTGCATTGTTCTTGTTGTCGGTTGTTTTCACAAGTCCAGTTAACTGAGACAATGTGAAAAGGCAGAGGGTCTTCACTGAGACTTATTGGCATGTTACAACACGTACCGTATTGGCTCAGGTGAACACTTCCTTCTTCAGGTCTGTCCAAAGAGTATCTTTTGATATTCTCTTGACATTAGTTTTTAATTCCCTGAAAAGAACTATATTGTTTCATGAAATGCATGACGGGAAAATAGACCACATCTTTGAAAGAACAGGACATTTAAAATGTAATGTGATTAATACATTAAGTGTCCTCCTAACCAAACACTATTCTGTGCTCAGTGTCAGATTACATTGTTTATTCGAGGAATCTTGTGAATTTGAATATCAGTTCCTTTTAAAGGAAAGTATAGGAAACTAGATCAGGAAATAAAGGGTCATGAGATTGGTTTGTCAGTATTTTCAATTTGGATTTACTTATCAATGTGTGCCTATCCAAAGCTTAAATATGTTCTTTTGAACAGCTTTCTTTGATTGACACTCAATCCAAAAATATCAATGAATTAACTCAACACTGGCATGAAATACAGAAACGTTTGCAAATATTTGAATTTGAGACATTGTGACCAGCTGTTGTGAATTTATAATCAATATATCCATCCATCCATTATCTTAACCGCTTATCCTCATTAGGGTCGCGGGGCGCTGGAGCCGATCCCAGCTGTCAAGGGGCGAAGGCAGGGTTCACCCTGGACAGGTAGCCAGTTCATCACAGGGCAATAATCAATATATATATATATATATATATATATATATATATATATATATATATATATATATATATATATATATATATATATATTTGATATTTGATATTTATAGGATTATTTTTGGCTAATAAATTGAGTCACACACATTTTTAATCACACCAGCATTGATTCAGATTTTCATTGCGATAGTTTGTGTGAAAGTGTGAAACATGTTGATGTGATGTTCTGCGCTGGGATGTATTTGGAAGAGCAAAACAGATGCTCGGTTTGGTTGTTGCCTGCTTTGTAACAAAACCGTGCAGACAAATTAGGGATGTGCTCTGACCTGTACGAGGGACCCGAGAGGTCCATAATTATGCAGACCTCTCGCCTCCAGCTCCGTCTGGTCATGTTTTGACAGACATTCCAAAGCTGCTGAAGGATGTGGAGTGAGAGGTTTTTTCCTCTTGTGTTTGTCTTCATTCGCTTTCGTTTTTCTTGTCATCACAGTCTTACGCAAACACATTGCAAAATTTCAGCGATTGCTGCTGTGAAAGCAGACTGTTTATTTTTTGACAAGCTTGTCAACAATTGGAGCTTTGAGTATTATGACTGTTTTTTTTCTTCTTTAAGCCGACTTAACAAGATTATATTTAGTTGCCGCTCTGTGTTTGGCTGTGTAGCCTCTCAACGTTCAAAATACTTCACAGCGCAATTGCAGTTATCTTGTGTGGTATTGCAGCTTTCAGGAACGTTCCTCATAGTTACTCTGCCAGGAAAGAACTATGAATTTCAATTTATTTTCCGGTTATTAATTATGGTCAACATTCTGAAGAGATGACCCAAAGTTAATTTTCTCATGCTTCGGTCCGCACTTTTTAATAACGACGAACAAAACTTTTCTGCACCAGCGCATGCACCTTTTTGAAGTGCCAACGAGCCATTTATAATTTTCAATTATGGCAACAACATTGCAAGATGCCTGAAGTAGTTGATGCCAAGGTAGAGCTAAAACACTGCCAACTAGATATTGTAGCCATTCCTGAAAGCAGGAGAGCCAGCCAGAACCTTGTCACATAGAAAATATGTTGAAGGTGCTTTAAACTCTACGGTACTGTAATGAATCAAGTTGTGTCCCTCTACATAAATTAATGTCATGCAACGCAAATCCAGCGCTGAAGAGATAACCTAATTTGATTGGAAACTATTTCAAATTCTGTACTTTCACATCGAGTAGCAAGTGCACACGCCAACAAACTCCAATGAGTTGATGGAAAACCATCAACATTTAGTTCCAGCTCTCTGGTCCATTCTGTGTTGTTTTGAAGCTATTCAAAGAATGCGTTTCAAATATGTTTTACTTAAAAGAACCTTAAAGACTTAACTGATTGTCAGGGTCATACATTGTAGACATGCTTTTATTAATGATTTTTTTAAAAAGTTTTTTACCTGTTATTTTAAGACATGTGAATTGTTTTAAACCTTTATCTGCGTTTGTCAAGATCTCAGTCATCCATTATACCTTTGTTACTGTGCTGCAGGCAGTTTGTTTATCCAGTGGTAAGGGCATTCCTTTGCTCTTTATTTTGTTTGCTCAGTTTACTCCTGCAGAGCCTGTGTGTGCAGTTAACAGCACTTAGGGGACCAGCATGTTGCACTCTTCCAGCCACATAAATGAAATAATGCATGCTCTTTCACACCGAGCAGTTTATAGGAGTTGCTGTTGCATTAGCAAGCCTTTAATTCGGCGCATGGCAAATTCACACACTGTTGTCAATGCATGCTTCAATTCAGCAGTAACGAAAACGCTGTTGGGTCCCGACAGGTTAAATTTGAAAGCCACTTTGCTTCACTTTTAATCTCTTCAGTCCTGCTAAGAGCTCCCACACCACCCTTGCACTTGTTTTTATGAGACACTGCATTGTTCTGAACAGCTGCCAGGATGACAAAAGATAGTTTTTGCTCCTCGGAAGGACTAAGACAGCCTGACTTATCCATTGTGAACTGACACACTGGTACATTCATGATTACTTGATCCGGATCCAGGCATTCAAAATGAGATGATTAGATGAGCTGCAGAAGATAATCACCTCCCTGTTTCTACTTTACCTCACTGAACACTCGTACACATAGCGTGCCCCTGTGCTTTTTTGAGCAAATGCATCAGGATTGCTTGGATACAGCCTAACTGTGTTTAACCCACAATTGTTTCATCATTCCATTCATTCCGACATACACGTTAACATGTATGAAACTGAATGCAATGGTTTTGTCTTACTTCGACGCAAAAAGTATACAAGTGTACTTTCCCACTCGTGACCCTTCTCAAAGTTTCTTCTTGATTTATTGACCTGCGCTTCAGCTAATTTGTTTTCATTAAATTGACTGTACACTTTTTTTTTTTTTATAAAAAATTAGCTCATTAAAAAATCATTAGTTGACTTTTTTTGACCACATCAAAGGATAAACCCTTTTATTAATGCTACTAACTACATCGAATGTATATGCATTGTAAAATACTAGCTACTAAATAGATTTCGACAATCAATAATATGTTATAAAATGTTTAATATTCAACACAAACAACTGCCCCAGTTTTCTATTTGTATATATACATATTATGGAAAATGCAAAGCAGTATTCCAGCCTGATTGAGATGATTATTATATAATTTTACAGAAGAAATTAGAATAAATATAAATGGCAATATGTAATCCTTACTTGTGTTTTGTTGTCATTTACAACTCACACATCAATGTAAAGAATTTCTCTGCAACGTGAGTTGTTTTGAGACCGTCATTTCACGCTCGCCATCTTCTAACGTGACACCGTGCGACACCGCGCTGCTTGGTGGTTGACAGATGAGTCTGTCTGGGACATTTCTGTGGTAAGCACGTCTGGAGTTGCTTTTCATCCAGGAATTAATTTCCTCCTCGACAGCAAAATGCGTAACATGAGCCACCAGATAACTCCTGTAGGTTACTGGACACTTTTTGGATCTGCGTAACTCTGGTGTTCACAGTTTAGACAAACGTTGTAGTGTCTCACATTGTATTACTGCACACTTTTCAAGTAACATTCTCCGGTTAACACAAGAGCTGTTACTTCCGTTCAAAGAAACCATGTACTGTTGTGAAAACATACTAAGTTTGTCCTCTAATATAATTCCATTTCTTTCAAATGTAATTTCCAGAAAACAATTTACCTATATTTTCACAAGTATACCAAAAACTAGTCGGAAATCTTTAAAAAGAAAACAAAAAAAACAACAACATGTAATCCAAATGATCAGCCCAAAATGTTGAAGCCATAAATTCAACAACATAATCTAAAGTATAATCTTAGACCAGCCCTCTTTAAACCAGCATATCCTCTGAAAGATGTTGGCTGTCGGATTCTGCAGAGACCAAACAAAGGCCCTCTGTACCGCAGCAATGTGTTTACATTATAATCTGTGTGATGGATCCGCTTGATAAAACTCTGGGCACTTCTGCAGCACCAGAGGAAAAAAGGGAGAGCTCAGAAAAACTCATCTTTTTAATATCAAGAATCTTAGTGGGTCTGTAATTATTCCTAATGGGTTGATGCCCGTTCATAAACACCAACTACATTAAATTATTCTGCTTTTGACACGTGAAAGGAGATTACACTCAACAATATTTCAGGAGAAAACACCTTCGACCCAGATTACAACCAATTTAACAACAGAGGAGGCCAAGGAAACATGAGATGGAAGAACTGCAAAGGAAAGCTAGGATTTTGGTTTGCCCATATGTACGACGTTGTACTTAAATACAAAATACTTAAATCTCTTTTCCGCTGCATTGAACATTACAATTGTAATTGTATTGTGTTAATTTGCATTGCAAACAACAAAACCTAGTCTGTTCAGTGTACACTGCAAAAAACATTTATTTTTCTGTTTTATGCTGTTCACCCTTAAAAACTGGGATCCGTTGGATGAGATAATAACTCTCTCTCAGTCCAGTGTCTCTTTATCAGGATTTTGTTCAGCAATGAGTATCTTCAATTGAAACAAGAAAACGGAAGTTTGGATTGGAAACAAGTAAAAGAATCTTGACCTGCTGGTTTTTGTTTTCGCTATTTATCAGTTTGACTTGTTAAAATAATATTTTATTATTCAATAACTGTTGGCTAAGCAGTGCATCTTCTTTGGCAGTATGTTTTACTGTAATTGTTTGTAAGGATTATATGACATGATGCCAAGTTACAGTTTTAAAAGAGTCCTAGACTCTGTCTACGCTTGTCTTTTCAATGCAAATTGTTTCACCCAACTACGCCAGGATGCAATTTTTAACCGCCAAGAATGTCGGCTCTGAGATGGGATCTTGCTCAGATTGGGATCCGATCAACTATTCCACTTGTCAAGGTGGCCTGAAACGCATTGAGTTCAGATCCCAGTGATTTGTGGTAAGCATGTGGGCCAAATTCAGATTTATCTTACATAGGTGTCACATTATCTTTCCCCCACACAGAGGTTCCTCTCCTGAGCGAGAGCAAAGCTAAGCGATGAAGAAAACCAGGACTGAAGCACAGCTGAGGCGAGCAGTTTGTGTTATGTAAAGGAAACGTAATATTTCCTGATTTTGCTCTTAATATTACAGTATGAAAGAGTAAGCAGCCAAAAAACTACCAAGAATTTATAGGAAATTCAATGTCTTTAGTTGTAGGATTGTATTGATGTTTTAAGTGTAGACACACATGCATGCAGACCGCTACGTTCAGATCCGGCGCATCAATTTCCAAAAGTCACGTTGAAAAGTGTAGCGACGGCCTCAGAATCCAGCTTATTGTAATCCTCTATTTCCTGTAATATGTTCCCAAACGTCTCAATTGTCACCCCCTCAGTGCATGATTATTATCATTCTCATAAATACTTGGCTTGATGCAAAAAAAAGATAATGTCTGACTAATTGTGTAAACATTGTAGCTCCTCCTCAGTCTTGCACAGTGTGATGTGAGTCATGACAGAGGAGGAGAGTTGAGCTAATGTCCAACAACTTGTGGATCATTTAGTCTGAGCTAGATAGGTTTTAGCTAGTTTTTGTTACATTTGTGATTGCTGCATGTGTAAAGTGGCTGGACTGTCGACCTAGAGGGATGCATGAGAAAAAAATGTTGATTGCATAGTTTGTGGTTGTTTTTGTCTTTATATTTAATAATACTAATAATAATGCCACGTGTTTCTAGTGCAGTTTCAGTTTCCATTGTTTTAGGATTTTGTTCAGAAATGAGTATCTTCAAAGGAAAGAAGAAGAGTATCCTGGAAATTGTCAACTTTTGCATTGAAATTTGGATTGAAATTTAGAAAGAAATGTACACGTTGGTGGATTTATTGGTTGTGCTTGTTTTAAGAAAACAAGATTTGACTACAGAATCTTCTTTGCCAGTATGATGTTCCACTGTAATTGGGTTTAATACAAAGAGGATTATATTGCTTGATGCCAAGTTTCCGTTTGGAAAAAGCCTTTGGCTGCGGTTACACTGGTCTCGTCAATGCAACTTTTGTCATCCGATCATGCCAGGGCACATCGACTGTCAAGTCTGTCTGCTCCCAGATCGGATCTTGCTCTCGTTGGGATCGGATCAGTCAGACCACATGCCGAGGTGGCCTGACAGTGTGATGCGAGTAATGACAGAGGAGGGAAGTTGAGCTAATGTCCACCTGTCAGCATCTTGTCTTGCTGGTGGATCATTTGGGCTGGGCTGGATGACAGTTGCAGGTAGTTTCTGTCACACTTGTGATTGCTGCGTCTGTTTATGAAGTGGCTGGCAAACTGTAGACTCCGTTGGGATGCATGAGCAAAACAGGCAGGTGAAAAAAAAAAATCACTGTGCAGATAGGTCTCTCTCCTTCTGAGCTCTTTGTGAATTACATGGTCTGTGATTGTTTTTGTCTCGCGAGTTCGAGGTAGGTTAAAACTACTGATGTTTTTTTCTGTTCCATTTCAGTATTTTGGGCTTCATTCAGATGCAGTTGTTGTAGTTATTGTCATTGAGGCTAATGGTAAATGTCACTTCACAGCAACATTAGTCATTATGTCGCTTATTTTGATGGGATGGCCAAATCCTTTTGATTGTGAGCCATTTGCAAAAGTAATTTAAGGGGTCACACACCAAACAATAGTCAATGTGAGGTTAAACTAGTTACAACTGCAGGAGAATGTTTCTAGACCAAGAAACGTCACGTGCCAGCAAGATTACTACACAGCAATTCAAAGCAGTTTAACTTTTGACATAACAAAAGGACATCAGGACAGCAGAAAGTCTCTACATCTTCCACCGCAAACTAAAAACACATACTTTCCGACTATATCTTGAATAAAGAAGGTAGTGGTAACACTTTAGGAGCACTCAACTCGTGGTTGAATGCATTTATTGTAATAAGCTTTAAATAAAAGCGTCAGCTAAATGTAATGTAATTTTAAGTTGTTTATTAATGTGGCTACATTTTACAAGTCTATTTCTCTTAAATTTTATTTAGATTAATTCAATACTTTAAGACTGTAATGCAGACTGCAGAAATGGCCACATTCCTATATTTTCTATTACTTGGCTAAAGGCCTTCAAAAAAGATCGCAACGCACATTTAAATGTAAGATGTAATCTCTCGAGACCGAATATTTGAAATGGCAAAACAGTGGCTTCTTTTCCAAGAGGTCTTTAATGTACGTACAGTGCAATTTATTAGAAATATGCTCAGGCCATATTCCAGTTTATTTTTTAAACCGTAGCTTGGCCACCTCAGGGATAGGGAGGCCATCATTCAATCAAATAGCCTGGTAGCCTGATGGCCTGCATTGATAAATACCTTCCCTGCCTTGCCGAGTAATACTAGGACATTGATAACTGTGACAGATAGACATTACAGCTGCATTGAATTTATTTCATACTTGAGGGGTGACAGGGCGACCTGCAGAGGATCACAGTGAAGGTTTACAAACACCGTCTCTCACAAGCCACCGATGGTCCTTCCTGTAGTGCCACAAGCAGGATTACCTTCAAGCTTTGCTTGATAGATCAGATAAAAGTACTAGATCAGAGGTAGCCAACATGGTGCCCGCGAGCGCCTGGTGGCCCAAAGGGAGCCAATGAGCTGCCAGCAGGCCCGCTCTCTAATTTTTTTTCCCCCTGATGGATTGGCACACTATTTTGTTCCCAATATTAGAAAAATAACGTAAACCAAGGGCAGTAGTGAGGTGATGATCACGAGAAGTAGACTTGGAATGTGAAAACAAGTGTAACATACTCTGCCACCATATGCATTTTCTTTTTCTTTTTTTTATCAAGATAACATTTTGACCCCCAGGCCTTCTTCAAGCTCAGCAATGATGGTAAGACGTATGTTCTATAGGCCACACCATAGAAAGATCAAACTAATTTACATCTAGAAACTGTATTGCTATCACCTGACGGTGCTGATGGGCAGATGGGAGGTGAAGCTGTTAAATCTATGCATCTTGGATCCTGTTGGATGATGGTTTTCTCACGCTGTGGCAGTTGATGGCTTTCTCTGGTATCCTCATCTCCACCTCTGTCTCTTTTTCTCAGCGGGATGCTAAATTATCGTATCACTCCCCGTTTTAGCTCCAGGGGTTTATTGTTCTTAATAGTTGCTGGGAAAAATCTTCAGCGCGTTACTGCATCGCAGACTGGAGCTGCATGGCACTAAACAGAATTGTGTTGCTTACTTTTAAAATGCCACAACTAGACAGTTTGCTTTGTGCGGACATTGTGGGAATAACCACTGGACAAATGCTGACATTGATCATTCAGAAACTTGTTCATTGAACATAATCTAGTGTTTCACAGAGTCATCCACTATCAGCATTCTGTCTGGCAAGTAGTGTGTTGAAAGTCAGGGCAGAGAATCTTCCCGAGAGACGAATGATGATGAAGTTTCATGAAGACCCCGAGGGAGATGCTTGTCTGCAAGTCGTGTCTGTGTGACCCTCTTAGCAAAGAGGCGATGTTTGAGCAATACCTCACGGGCTCATTACCTGGGTTCACGGCCTGTTAGGCAGCGGCGAGGGGCGGGATCAACAGATACATCCAGTCTGGAACTGAATATAACTCATACAGCAGAAGGCATTAAGAGGTGAAGGAAGTGAGGTCACAGGTACCAGCATCTATATTACACCTATTTTAGTTATTGGACATACAACCTTGACTTTGCAGAATTCATTATTTGTTTTTGTGTAATTAAAAATACTGCTTCTTTTCAAGATAGGACTACATAAAACCTGCAAGGAGGTTGCAGGATGTAAGATAATTATTTAGAGGGATTGATTTAATCAGTTTAACACATAACCATTTGTATCTTTAATTAAGATATTGATTTCCCTCTGCTTTCCCCCTATTCCGAAGCTCTTTTTATTTGAGAAGAACATTTATTTTTTATTTTATCTTCCCTTCTCTGTCTTTCATCTAATTTTAAATATATTGCAGGAAGATTCACTTTTTATTTTATTAGTGAAAAAATTGAAATTCAAGAACATTTTAGGACATAATGATATGGAACTATTTAGCAGTCTCTACAGTGTCTTTCTACTCTTGTTTTGGTTTTTACATCTTGTGATTTTTTTTTAATACCTCTACTCTGTTTGATACTTCTTGATTTCTATCTGAAATTGAGTCAATTATATGCAATCAAGGCAACCCGGAGCGTGAACCTTTAAGAGCTCTCTCGGTATTATTCTTTTCCCTGAAACCACATCAAAAAATGAAATTGAAAACAAAGGCAGAGGTGGACTGGCATGTAGTTAGCTCGTCTGCTGCCACCCACTCAGTCCTATGTAGCTGATGGGTTTGACCTTAAGCTGTGTGGTGACCTTTCAACAAAACAAAGTCCTGTTTGAGTAGAAATGCAGTCAATCACACAAACAGACTTTAAAATCAATGAAAATGTTTTTTAAACAAGGAAGGCTGTATACACCTTTTGCAGTTCAGATTTGTTGTGTTTCAACTTGTGTAACTGACCTCAAGCCATTGGAACTCTGCACTCAGCTTATATTCCCAACTGCAGGGATGTGCCTGATACATGTGCAGCCCTTAAGACTGTGGCTCTTTTGTGTGGGCTCACACACATACTTTCCTTTGAAGCATAAAACATGTTTTGCACACTCACAGCTACAGAGACATCCAATCAAAGTTTACAGTGATTGTTCAAAAAATATGGATTTTTCACAAAACCTTGTAAATGTTAGGCTTTTGTTAGATAAGGGGTTATGGGCAAAACAATTAGGCCTTAAAATCAATAGCAGGTCCACATTCTCAAAGTAAACTTCAACTAAACAAACAGAATTTATTTTTTTTATTTTTGATTCAATAGTTTTTCACAGAATATTTGCAATGTGCAGCAGTTTCACAGAAATGGTCTGACTAATAGAAATGTTATGCTTTGAGTGTGTGTCCATGTTGTGCGTGCGCACACACACACACACACACACACACACACACACACACACACACACCATAAACTCTTCATACTACATATATGTTTTCTCTTGTTCAGTTTTGTTGTCCTTGTTTGCTGTAAGAGGGAAACAAAAACAGAATTCCTGGTACGTGTACTCCTCACCAAGAAATGTTGTATTCTGATTTCCTAGACTCAACGCTCTCATAGTGTTTTCATCCACGGCAGATGGCTGTTTTCAGCAAAGCTTTAAATATTGTCTCAAAGTGCATTGAGGATGCAGTGAAGTAACACCACTTCAAATGGAGCCTAATGTTGCTTCGAGTCTGTTAGATTGCCATATCAATTCTGGGAGATAAAGTTGGTATGACAAAGTGTTACAGTCCCTAAATGCAAAAAAAAAAGAAGAATTCAATCATGCAGGTTTAAAGCGTTGATCTGCACTCTTACATTGTTAGGTGATTCAATGTTTCCACGCTAAACCACATCTTTGATTCTATTTGTATTTCTGCCCATTGTATACTGCAATTGTGTTAAGATTCATCAAAAGGCATTTACACCGAAGCCTCTCTGGAGCTGCAGATACATAGACGGTGCCTGCGCCCATGTGAGTGTCGTCTCCAAATGGAGAACAGAATCTTGTCAGTGGCATTCCTGCTGTTTTTCTGTATTTAAATTCATCCCTCAATTTCTTCAGTGTGCTTTCCGCAGAACCGGGATCAGCTCAATAACAGCCAGCATGAGTGCCTGAATAATGGCACGTACTAAAAATGTACTTGAGGGTGGAATGAAACGCCTTTCCCCTTTTGTTGTATCCAAAGCAGTGTGGGCAGGAACGTGGAGGAATAATATTTTTTTCTAATATTGTGGTTGTGGATATGCTGGTGTGACTGTGGGGAAATTGAAACACTCATCACTCTAGATTTATGGACCAGAGATGGCGTCGACACAGCGAGTCAACGGCTCACTGCCGATGCGGCGTGCCAGCAGACGGGTGATGAAGATGCAGGAGACTGAAATGTGCTTTGAGTTAATGGGGTACATACTGCTCTCACAGCAGTAGAAAGTTCTGCCACAAACGAGGAGGACACTTTTTTTTGTCTCGAAGGCTTGCTTTTGATTCAGTTGAAAGATTGTTTACTCTCCCGAGTCGGCAATTGGCTGGAAACATGCGGAAGAGAGTATAACCATTAGCTTAAACTGCTGGGTGTCAATCAATCTTTAAGCATTCCTGGGTAAAAATGACTGTTTACTCTCTGGCAACAGCGAAAAGCAGGGCAAGTAATGAAAAATGTACATTATTAAATGTGTGATTATTTATTTTTGTTCATTTACTGGAACCAAGCTAGCTCCAAAATCGATTTTTAGAATTGCAGTGAAATTCCATTTGTGTTTAATACGTTTCTGGAACTGACTTTTCAGATCATTTTCCTGAGAAAAAATAAACGGTTGCTTTCCACTTCCGCTCTTTTGCAGGGGAAATGTCAAATATTCGTGCAGTCAGGAAGAGGCAACAGCTGAATAACTTGGTTGCCATGGTTACGGAGCTAGCCAGGCCAGGATGCACCGTCGTGGATTTCTGCAGCGGAACGGTAACCGTGTTTATCCATCGGTCAAGCTCGATGCATGCAAATTTTGTTCCTGCACCCGATGGCGACGTGAGGCTGCTGCTCCATTAGCGGCTAGCTGAAGAAACTAGTTCTCATATACCCTCATGTTTTTCTCGCCTCTTTCTATGACTTGTTGTTGGCGGCTGTACACAGGCAGAATGGTAATTACAGTTAAATGGAACTGCTCAGAGTGGTAGCGCCGCATGACAAATGGACCAATACTTGGTTGAAAAGGGTCGCACTAATCATAACTCCACTAATGCCCCATTGACTTGTGCTTTTTCTCCTTTCATTTATTCTCTCTTTCTTTGTGCTCTTTCTCAGGGCCATTTGGGGATCGCTCTGGCTCACACACTTCCAGATTGCAAGGTAACATTCGTATTCGTGCAACAATGTGTTTGTGTTGTGTAATTAAAACGTGTTGCTCCGGACAACGTGAACATTTTCAAGAGCTGACTTTGGTAACGTTGAGGCACATTATTATCATACGTAAAAAAAATAAAAAAATAAAGAGAGATGTAGATAAAACAATATATCTTCATCTATTAAATGCATCCCTACCATCATATATTATCATTTCGCCATGTTATGTTCTGCTTTATTCTTTTCTTCCCCTTGTGTGGATCCCTTTTCTTTTTTTTTTTAAACACTGCTTAATGTTGGCACACATTTAAACTGTATTATTACTCATTCCAGATCGTTTAACAAAATTGCAATAATATACAGCTGTGTTTTCTGATCATTTTATTCAAGGTCATCCTGATAGAGAACAAAGAGGAGTCATTAGTCAGGGCCCAGAGTCGTGGCGTTGAGCTTGGTCTGAAAAACATTGGCTTCATTCAGGCCAATTTGGACTACTACACCGGACCGTTTCAGATTGGGGTGAGTGGAGCAGTAACACGATGCACATTCACATCAATTTCGTGTCCACATGTAAAATGACTGAACAATTTAAAATTTTGTTTATTTGTTAAAAAAGTATATACTGGATGTATTGCAAGCAGATGCGTTACACACTTAAAATAGTGTGTTTACCAGAGAGATGTGTGCATAAGGTTATTGGAAATAAATCATTCACCATGAGAAAACCATGAACTAAGACCAAAATGACCAATTAGTGGATGAATTGACTAAGAAAGGGCAGCCCTCGTCATAATTATCTTCTGATTGAGCTACAAAGCAAACACAATGTGTCAATGTATAATCAAGAATTCCAAGACATTGATTTATTTTGCTGCAATAAACACAATCATCTAGTTTCCGAACGCTTTAAGTTATCAAAGAAGTTAGCGTGCTGCATGAAAGCACTGTCATAACAGTTCTCATCATTTGGCTGTCATGACGCGCAACATTACCTTTTCCTTAAAATGTCAATTATGATTGCTTATCATTTGCTTGTCATTTGTGATGATGCATTGAAACGGAAGTAAACATGTTTTGATTTACACCTCATAAACAATGTGTTTCTTCTTATTTTAGTCTTAATCTTTTGGGCACCATTTTCCTTACATAGGGAGCATTTCTTAAAGTTCACCGTGTTCAAGTAGTTCAAGTAGTCGTATGAACCGCAAATCAGTTCTAATACTTGTATAATTATATATTTCTATAATTCTTTAAAGATTTTTTTTGGAAAAATATTTTCAAATAAATCACTTTTATCACATATATTGATCATAACTATGGATATCCGGCATGATCTGAACACGATTGGCTAAAAATGCTTTTCGAGCAGTTTCCGACATGTTCAAAATGTCTGCTTCAGACCCTTACCAACGTCCCACGTACTAATAATACTGAAGCTTTTTTGTGGAAAGAACAGGGCCTAAAGAACCTGGATCTGCAATAATAACAGAAAAACAAAGTGTTGGGGTGATTCAAAATTGTTTCAGAAAATAAATTGTGTAAATCGATTCAGAAATGGAAAAGTTAAAGTTCTTGAGAAAACTACATTTCCATAGCATGCCTGGATGAGTTCTCTTCAGTAGATTTCGCCTGTGCTGTCTGACGTGGTTGCGTCCTACCGTACAGTTATGGAGATATCTTTATTATAAAAAGGGTAAAGGGTACCTAATATGGATTTTGTAAAACCTTACGGGTGCCGCAAAAAGTTGACGGAGCAGAACTGCGAGTCTACGTAAGTTTACGTAAGTACATATACTTAACTGTTACTTCTAATATTTTGTACAGAGCCGATGTCTTCTCAAAAGGGTTGCAGTATTGTAGCAACGTGAACATTTTTATATTTTAGAGCAGCTCAGCTACACATCACACAGAGAAACCTGTCACTCCCTCCTGTTTTTCCAGAAAGGGAAAATGCCATCGCGCTATTATTATTATCAGCACAGCTAAGTTGGCTTTTCATTTCCTGAAGTGGAGCTTTTAATCAGAACCCTTTTAGTGCTCTGTACTTCAGTCAAGCAGTGTCTGTCTCCATCTCTTCTCTGACATTAGCTTTGCCCGTCCTTTTCTGGGTAAAACTTCCTTTTTGGCTTTCCAATAATCAGAGATTAGAGATCTCTTCAGTGAGGCTTGTCGTTCTTTCTTCTGGCGTAATGCTACTATCCCTTTGGTTTGCTTTTAAGATCATTTTGCCAAGATCTTTAATATGAGTTATACTCTTGTGACTAGAGGAGGTGGATGAGTCTCCAAAAGGGAGGTGTAATCTTTTGTAAGTGTTTGTAATAAAAATAGAAAAAAGGGTTGTCAGGCATTTTCAGTTTCATGCAGTTAACTTGGCCATGCCCCCTTTTTACTTCTTAAATCATCTCATAAAAAAATGTATACCAACATTTCTGCCAAGAACTGCAATTTGTGTTCTTTAGGCTAAAAGATCCAATTTAGTAAATGTGTTTAATTCTGCACAGTTTACCTGCAACAACTGAATAAATATTTTACTAGCTTTCAAACTCTGTTTAATGGGGCTGAAACAATCTAAAATCAGCATTGGGTAGCACTCTCCTGCTGCAAGTGGAAACCCCTTGCTCGTCCTTTTTTAAACACCCACCTTCATCTGCAGAGCTCTTGACTTTTCAAACAGATAATTACTATCAATTTAGAGCAAATGGCTCCTTAACTGTGGTTGTTTATTGGCTGTTTGAATCTGTCTGTGTCAGGGAAAAGCAGGTTTTTGGGCTTTTAAAACAATGTTCGTCTCACCTTAGGAAGATTCTTTGAATATCTGTTTCCAAAATAATCTTTAATAGTCTCAGGTTGATGTATTCCCCCAAACATCTTCCTGCTGTGTGCCACAGCCCAGTTTAAGAAAAGCCAGCTGTTCTCGTAGCCTCACTTTAACTCTCTTTGGGACAAATAGGATTATATATGAACCTGCTGTAATTAGAAGCTATTGTTCCAGCACCATCACTCCTCTGAGACCTGTTCCACTTGGCAAAAAACAAACAGCATAGATTATTCTTCTCTACAATATGTGGGTGTTTTCTTTGGAGCCAAGTCAGAGTTTACACTCACACACATCATTTTTTAATGAACAATACAATGCACGTATGAAACAGGTGCATACGTTTGTACTTTTCTGCACAGCTTGAGATTTATAGCTCAACTTTGGTCTCAGTTGTTACTTTACCTGTTACTTTGACAAAGCTTTTTCCTGCATGACACAAATATTCTCACCTGAAGGAGCCACCCATCACACTGGTTTTTAATCCTGTTATGTATTATACATGTTTCCATTTTTAGCCACACTCGTTCAATCAGACTAATTAAGTTTAGATGTCCCTATACTTAGTCAGTGTCTGCTCTTCCTGTCTTCAGTAGCATAACACAGATGTTTGACTCATAGCCTCTGCATACAGTGTATAGTTGATATTTGTTCTCTTTTAACACAACATTAAACACACTTTGAAGGCAGGAAAGGTTGCGGATTTAGATTTTACTTCAACCAGGTCTATTACTTAGAGTCCTGTTCAGCTTCAAGGCTCACTCCAATATCACTCTTTGTTAATACCTAAACAATTGATTAACAATCAGTGTCGATCTACCTGTTATAAAAACGTAAGAAACTCGTGTCACATATCCTATTCAGGGTTGCTTACCCTATTCAAAGTCAGCTGACATTGGACGGAGGCAGGGTTCACGCTGGACAGCTCGCCAGTCTATTGCAGGGCACATATAGAGACAGACAACCATTCACGCTCATAGCTACGGGCAATTTCGAGTCCAATTAACCTGAGCCGCATGTCTTTGAGGATGTGAGAGGAAGCTGGAGAACCCGTAGAAAACCCACGCTGACACAGGGAGGACATGCTAACTCCACACAGAACGCTGCCCAGACCGGGAACCGGGCCCTGGCCCTTCTCGCTGTGAGGGGACAGTGCGAGCCACTACACCACCGTTTTCTTGGTTATTTATTTTTTTAAAGACTTATAAGATTGTTTCTGTTTATCTTCTGCCCAAAGGCAAATTGTATCATCCACCTTTGAGAGGAAAACTGCATAAAACAAGACACACAAATCAGAAACTTACAAACATTTCTTTAAGTTCTGCTGCTCTTATTGATGATGAACCTGTTTTACTTGAATTGCTCAGTATTAATAAGAGTGATATCTTAATAAACATGGCAAGGACGAAGCTCTCAACACACCTCTCAGTATATAATAGTATTGCAGTGCTGCAGAAGAGTCTGGTGTTGATTAAGGCAAGTTTTAATCGGCTGTATTGCAGGAACTTATTCGGTCTGACAGGAGAAGGAAGTAATTACTTGAATAAGAGTGAATAATGAAACCTCATTATTTCTGTGATGAGATCATTGAGAGGAAGACACAGATAGAAACAGCGTTTCCTCTTAAAAGACTGATTAATCAAATAACAGTTATATAAATGGCCCTTGGTCCTTTTGGATTTTGCATATTGATTTATGATTTATTATTCCTAATTAAATGTTTGTGTGTATGAAATAATTAATATCTATCGGGTTGGTTTTAAATCAGCCTTGTATTTATTTGCACCTTCCAATATCAATTTTTAATTAGTATCCCACATTACACATGGGTCTCGGACATGACTTTATTAATAATGCTGAAACGAACAAAGACAATAGAAAGTATTTGCCAATGATGAAGGAAGGATTGTGAATTGGAAATGCATAATGAATTATCAGAACATATCGAAATGTGTTTTATTTAAGTTTTGTTTGGTTCAGTGGCTTTGTGTTTGTGTTAAATCAAGGCTAGAGGTTGTAAAAAGTAATTAGGATTTACCACAGCATGACTAATGTGCAACATTAAGTAGCTGGGAAAGAGTGATGGTGTTACTTTGTTAATTATTTTTTCTTTAGATGTGTAGGACGTAACATCATGCAATCTCTGATAGTCTCATTCTCCTAATCAGCAGCCTAAAACATGCTGTTGAAAGAACATAGACTTTGCTTTCCCCCGATGCCACGAATAAATGCAGGACGGAAAATTAGGTCTCAAGTAGATGCAGGGCCATGCAGGTAATTGATGTTAATTCCTTTGCTTTTATGTACATGTCCATATAAAGAGTCTCCTTGTATAAATTCATGTTTAAATCAGTGCACATCTTCGCGAAGTGGAATGGCGCACATGAGAAGGCTTGTTTCCGAGTGCAGTTTGTGAAATGACATTTGTACTGCAGTTGTGAGCTGAAGGATCGCTGCAGCTCTCTGACTTCCAGGGAGCGCTTAAGCGTCTCTGAGAAATGTACCCACACCCCCCCCCATTTCAGTGACTTTATGAGTGGGTTTGGACATGTTTAGAGTGTCTAGAGCACATCTTCTCTAATCTTTTGTAGTTGCTGCCAATCTTGGCTCAGCCCTGTCCTGACCGAGTCTCTGTGGCACTGCTGTCAAGGCAACGAGCAGTAGATTCAGACTCCCGGACGCCAAGAGACAACTTCTTGGAAGACGAGAATACAGGTTTTGGGTGGCTGCTTGAGTTGGACAGGGTTAATTTCAGTGTGCCCAAGTCGCTATTGTCCCATCAGACTGTTGCTAAGGCATTTATGTGGACCATAAACCGATAATCTATTTGGCTAATATACGCCTTAGAGGAAATAGTGTACTTTATCACTATACTTTGGAAATGTAACTAATTTCCTTTTATAAAGAATAATATATATGTTTGCATTCATAAATGCAGACAGGCTATAATATTTGGTCTTTTTGTCCCTTTCCGCCCCCTTGTATATTACCACACCATTACTAATGGAGAGCCAGGTGTTCATTACGCGGCACAGTTTACCCACGAAATGGAAATCCTGCTGAGTTGGGCCTCCTAAAGCCTCAATACATTTTATTTGCTTTAAATCCCAAAGTGTTCACCTTTTTGAGAGCAAAATGTATTCAAAAGCAGCAGTAATTATGAAATAATCAATAAAATTGAGCGTACGCTCTCAAGTGCTCTCGCTTTTCGTCTTGCGGTTTTCAAGAAATCCTTTTTTACGGCCTTAATTTATCAAGGAAAATAACACATTTTGTATCATCTTTTTCACTTCAGGTTGCGCTCCATGCATGTGGCGTTGCAACAGACATGGTGATGGAGCATTGCATCCAGGCAGGAGCCGCCTTTGTCGTCAGTCCATGTTGCTACGGCTTCATCCAAAACGCAATCAAGTTCACCTTTCCCAAAAGGTTTGTACCTGCTCACCACACCTCTCATGGTTTCTGCTTTTCCCAAAAAAAAACATGTTGTTTTCTTGTTAGACCCCCGCTACCCACCACTCATGCTTTGCTCCCATTCTCTCTTTGTTTGTTTTTTTCTATCCATTTTCTCTTTTGAGGCTCTCGCTCTCCATCATTTTCACATACGCACACACAATCTATATTTCTTGTCACGACTTTTTGTTCACCTCCTGTCTCTTATCGTCACCCCTGATGGCACAAGGCAGCAGTGTCACATCGCCTTCAATGCAAGATCCACCTCTCACCTTTTCAATTTCACTCCCTGTTGTATCCGCAACAGAATTGAGGGTTCGCTGTGCCGATGCTGTCTTGGATATTAGAGACCGATAGAAAAATTGGTTGGAAGTACAAACATAAAATGCTACTTTTTTTCTTCTTTTTTTAAAAAATATAACTTTATTATATGCAGCGTTACAGAGAATTTACTTAATTTTCTGTTCTGGCGATGATGTTTAAGCAGAGACGAGAGAAACAAAGGACAACAGAGAAGAGGAAGTGAAAGGCTATACTTAAATGATGTTGGTCCTGTTGCTATAGCAGCGCGCTGCTGACTAATAGCTTCAGAATCATTACAAGGTATTATGATGTTAAAACCACTTTGGGATACTGAAGCAAAAAATATTTTTTTGTGGAGGGCTGCTGATTTAAGCAACTAAAGATTGCGATCCCTAGCAAGCTCAAGGGGAGATACACACTGTGATTGCTGTGCTGATTATAGATATGACTTTGGCAGCAAGGCTGCTGGGACCGACTTGGGCCAAGTCTGTTCCAGTCTGGGTCAAAATCATGCAATGCATTGTGGTGACTGATTTCTTTTTCTGATGTAGTTGCTGACGATCAGAAACGCTGCGCAAACAGCAAAATGGATCATGTCTTTAGTGAAGAATTATTAAAATCCAGTTGTCAGCTGTCTCTTTCAGTTCTCTTGGCATTTTTTTTGGCATTATGTCCACGCAAAAAATGCCCACGCCCACCATATGACGATTTTCGCTGATAACACCGTCCCGAACCCTAGTATTGTTGCAGAAGAGTATTTTTTCACTCGAGTTACCTCCAGTAACTAGTTCCACATGCCTGGTCCAGAGCACAATGACCCAGTGAAAGGTGAAAGTGCTTTCTTATACCGAATTTGTCAACACCCAGCAAACACAGCAGCCTCGTGAGATTCAGATACAATTCAGAAACGCCACCGGACAGCGGTATCTGGCAGTGGAATACAAATGAGAAACCTTTTATAAATCGTATGCAGAACGGGTATCATAAAAATCATCTTATTTAGCAGAGGGTGTGTGTCAGTGAAAAAACACTTAATGACAGTGGAATATAAGTTTTTTTTGCCTTTTGTAAGCCTGCACAACGGCAACAGAAAACCTAAAACCAATAGTGACATTGTTCACTCAGAAATAAAACGAACCAAAGCGCCATATCTTCAGCAGCTTTTTGATTTATAATGTTACGGTTTATTTTGCCCCAACTAGCAGTGCAGCATTAGGCCTGTCTGTTACTATGTTCTCGTTGTAACAGGGTTTTTTTTAGGGGCCCTGGGGACCCTCAGTTTACGATGTAAATATTTAAGAGTTTTCACATACTTAGTTTTTTCTTGCCCCACTTTTGCAAACTTGACACTTCACCCCCTCTATAAAATATTAAAGAGTGACAGAAAAAAAACAAACCTTGCAGCTGCTGTAATGGACAACAAGAAGCTGTGTTTCTGGAGGGCAATCGTGCAGTGATGGGCCAACGCACCTGACTGTGTCAATCTTCATCTTGCTACTTTTAGTGTTTCCCCCCAGGTCATGTTCCAGGTACTCATGCGGATATTCTGCAGGTGTCGACATTCCAGGCAGTTCACAGGTTTTTATGAGCTGTGAAACTTAACAGCCCATTTCATTAAGGCCCTCACAGTTTGAGGCGTCTCTCCATGTGACCTGGCTGGCCCCGAAACCCTGACCCTCTTCATGTTGAATTTTAATTAGCTTCAATATCATCTAACGGCGTTTAACCATCCAAAAAAAAACAAAAAAAACCATGACATTAACATACATTCTGTTTTGTTTCACTGTTTTTACAGCAAAAGGTTCCAAGAGATACTGACTCATAAGGTATGTGTTTTAATGTGATTAAATCCGTCTGTTGCATTAAATCATTGGCAAACTGCAAATATCCTGGCCAGAATACTGAATTACAGCAACCGTTTTTACAAGGATTGCATTTCAGGTTCAGTTCACCTTTATGCACATCGAAAGACGGCTTCATGGATAACGACTTACGTTCATGAACTTCTGTTCATTAGAGTCTTCCTTATTCGGTTACCACACGATGAAACAATTCTTTATCTTCTCTAATTGCTTCTTAATTAAGATGCTGCCGCATCAACAGAGGTCATAATGAGAGCGGCATTTTGTTTAAAAGCTATAGTTTCACATACCAGAGAATGAAATTACACAGTGTAAAGTTGAAATTCCACCCAGCAAAGATAGAAGTCAGAAGAGGTTCAGGCGATTGAGTAACAAATTGAGAAGCAGAGACACTAGATTGGGTCGCATTGCTAGCTGTTCAATCCACTATCAAGTTTATGCATCAATTTATTTCTAAGTTCTTAATAACTTCTGTAACTAACTACTGTAGCGCAACTATAGTATGTAAACAAGAAGTCACTGTAGCATCACAACATAACATAACTTCCTAAAAAAATCATATATATATGATTAAACTTCAAGGTCTTTGTAAATGAAGGTATGAAAAATTACATTTCAGTGTGAGAAATTTCTAATCATGCTTACTTATTAAAAAAAGTACGAAAGCTACGAAAAGAAGCTGCCTAACAATTTGTAATTTTTAGGTAATTAATTGTATCTGTGGGTCAAACAAATAGGATGGTCACCGAGGGAACAGTCATTCCTGTACAACGTCAAACCAGAAGCTTAGTTATTTTTTAATTTTGTCATTATGTCATGTGACACTGTTAGTGAATCACATGACATTACGTCCGTGGCTTAAGTTTTCAGGTTTACTGTCAACCTGAACCACGATCTTTTTTCTCACCTTAACAATGTAGTTTTGTTGCCTCAACCTAACCGAGACCATTTCCCAGCGTTACAACATTCATCACGTGCAAACCTTCTGCTTCAAGACACGACACAAAAGGCTGTGTAAATACCTCCATGTAATGTATTAAGTTAGTGACGCTTAAATCTGTGACTTAAACTGCACGCATGTTTTACCAAGGCCAGAATTTGTAATTTGGATGTATGAACAAATCTAAATCATCCCAAAATGACATTTTGATTGGCACAAGTAAGAGTTTATTTATTGCTTTCCTCACCTTTCATTTATTTCATCGGACAGTAAAATATAATTAATTACATGTCGTTGCGCTCGTCCCCGTCTTGGGATCAGAGATCCCCCAGGGAGTTACAGGAAGGAGGCTCGCACCCTCCAGTCTCTCAGCCCCTTATCGCTCAGCACAGACACAGCACTGTACTCTAAGAGGGCCCATCCTGTGATGATGTATGGGACCTGTCAGTGCCCCGGGGGGAATCTGTGCAAAAGTTGCTGTAGGGTCTTGCCATGGCAACCTCAAGAGTTGACTTGTCACAACAACGGGCCACCTCTAACTTTGTTTCCGTTGTGCACTAAAGGAAAACAGATTTTTACAGACGTGGCTTGATAGTCACAGAAGATATAGTATTTCGAAGACACTGGGAAATTGTTCTGCTCTGGTGATAGTTTTGATTATTCTGCTGTTTGTCCGAAAGCCCAGCGAGCAAGGGAAATCACAACTGCCATAATTTCTGTTTGGAATTGGAAAACTAAACATGTCGCCACTCAGCAGGATGAATCTATATTCTTTCTAAACCAGCAGATACATTATCTGCCACTTTAAACCCTAATTCTCTGCCTGCCATTGTGCTTTTGTTTTCAACAACCGTGTTTGGTCTTTTCTATTCATTTGGGCTCAGTGCACAACCCATTTCCTGTAATTCTGCTCCCAAAATCCCAGCCAACACTTACTGATATAAAAGCAGCGTTTCATTGTTTTATAGCAGAACCATAGTTGTCCTTCCTGAACTACAGTAGTTAAACAGAGTGACAGCACATTGACAAATGGTGAATCGCTGGGATAAAGGACTAATGGTGTGAGATATTGGAGCGCAGCGCTAACTTTAAGCACTCGCTCCGTGGCCTTGCATTCAGATTCAAGCCCGCAGAGTGAGGAATTGAATCAGTTAAAGTAGAAGCAGGTTAGAGCGGACAAACCGCTCTCCCGATTCACTTGTCCCATGAACCTGTGAACCATAGTGAGTTACAAACAGAAACTTGTCCTTCGGCTGTAAATAAATAACCTGGTGGAGTTGGCCTTTTTGGACATTTTAAAGCACTGATTTTATTCAAAGAATATTATGAAGAGGTTACCATGAAGATGCTTTTCCTCAGTCCGGTGAAACTGTAAAGAGACACACTAAAGAAAGGTTTCACCTTTGTAGCCTGTTAGCATGCTAACATTTGCTAATTAGCACAAAACACAAACCACAGCTGGGTTACAGAACATAAATAAAAGTAAATCTACAGTTTGATCTGAGATTGGTGCGGCGTGAAAGGTTCGCTTTAATTAACATATCACATATTATTGCCATATATCTAATGTTTGTTGAGATGATTTAGTGTCCACCATAAGTGATGGACTGACTAATATTGCCAACCCCAGAGCCTCTCTGCTAGTGTGGCTAAAAAAGATCTTGTTCGCTGTTTACGAGAGCTAAAAGAAAGATTGTGTTTCTGAGACGTGACGGATGACATCCAGAGCTTTATTTACCTCTGCAATAAACAGTTCCTGTATTCATTATCTGTCTTTGTTTTAGGAACACATGATCCTCTGTCGCTTCGCTGACCAAACTGCTGTCCAGCTCTCTCCCGGGCGCCGACTCATTGGTAATGTTTACAGTCTTCCCCATATGACTGAACACTTACTCAATTTTAGTATTATACTTTTAATCTACAAACACTCGTCTTAGTACGAGCGGATGTTGTGTTTTCTATGATTTCTTTTTTTTTTTTTTAACACTGTGACCTAACTCCAACTGCCCTACTTTTCCAAAAATGTCTAGACTTTTGAGATGTACACAAAATGCTTATGCGGGGATATCTTCAGTGTGCAGAAACGGTTGCCAGATCTGCGTGGTGTGATTCAGAGGGAAGTGTTTTGTCAGACTGAAACCTTCAGGTCTGCGCTGGAGTTTCACTGTACAATGTTTCATTATGCCGAGAACAGTCTTTACCCTGATAGTTATCCAGCTTATCAAAGCTTCTCTCTGGATCCAAGGAGGCTCCCCAATGCCACGTCAGTCTGAAAGCCCTTTCATATGTACCTGACACCACCTGTCACACCGTTTCTGCTTTATAGCAGTTAACAGGACTCAACCCCTCCCACTAACATTTTCTAACCATGTTTGATCCCATCTCTCCAGAGCTTGCCAGCGTGACTGTGACCATCTAGTTGGCATGAAAGACTGAAGCTCACATTTACTGTGTCTGCCACCTGCTATCTAACTGCCTAATACATTTGAAGTCTGTGGAGAGGAAATCCTGAGCGAAAGTGTGAATATCAATGGTTGTAGTTGATGAATAAAGTGGCTACCTTCGGGTATAGGATACACATTCCTAGGAACCAAGAGAACATGAACAAAATAACAGGAATACCGACAATATGCAAACAAATACAGTAGTAATATAATGATACCTGTTGCATACATGTCAGTGTATTACCCAGATATACCCATTGTTATTATCAATCTATTTCCTGTTATTACTGGAGTAAGAACATGTTATTACATAATTATTACCTGTTTATTTCCAAACTGTTATCCCACTATTACCATGTTGTTCTCAAGATGTAATGTAAAACGCCGTCAACATTTTATTTTTTGAATTCTTAAATATCAGTATTGCGTCGGCTTCAATACCCAATATTAGAGGCTTAACTTTTTATGTTCTTGTATTCGTAATGTTTAAGGCTGTTCTTTGTTGCGCAATCATTTTGGATTGCATCTCATTTTGTCCAAAGGTGTAGCAGTATACACCGAAAAAGAAAATCAAGTTTTAATAGTTGGTCCCTTTCTCTAATCAGAACTGGTTTATTTCATCCCTGCAGGTAAACAGTGCATGGGCCTGGTAGACTTGGACCGCTCGTGGGAAGCAGAGACTCATGGCTACTCTGTGCAGGTCATAACTATGGAGCCTGAAAGCTGTTCACCCAAGAACAACATGCTGGTGGGAAGGCTGCCGCACAAGAGTGGACTGGAAGTTGGTGCTAGACAACAGGAAACGCTGGTGCATAATTAGGACTGCAAGAACCGGGGTGGTCAGGATTTGATAAAGTACCCAGCCTCTGTGGCTCCTGGCTGTGTCGTCATGGTGCTGAGAATACAAAATGTTTTTTTTTGTTTTTTTTAAAACCACGCTCAACTTTTTAATTTTTAAAAATATTTTACAAGCAGAAGAAAATAAAGGAGATATTCTCTCATTATTTCTGAACTAGCTCTTCTCAAAATCTCTTTCAGAGTGAAGGTAAAGGCAATAGTGCTATGTTTTTTTTAATGTGATAAACTGAGTGCTGGGAGAATCACTCCTCTCCTTTGTCAAATGCGCTCAATTATTGGAGGCTTGGTTGTAGTAAAAGCTTGAGCCTCTCACCAACTGCTATGTTACGTTTGTCTTTGCCTAAAATGTGTGATCAAGCTGTCAGCGTAAATAGAAGCAGCAGGAATTTCCACATGCTGGTTTGGCAAATAGTTTCTATGCGTCCTTCTGTGATAGAACTGAGTCATCTCCCTCTGTCGCCAGGTATTAACGAAAGGAGAAATTCAGCGGTAAAAAGTAATTTGCACTTAAAGATCAGATGGGGAACTATCATTATCTACCACTCGTGATCGCGATTGTAAAGGACAGACAGAGAGAGAGGGGACTATAGAAAGAGAGGTATTGGATTTAAGCTCATCACATCAGGTACAGTTTAGCGTTTGTCTTCGTTCTACAGAGAAACTGATTATTCCTCATAAAGATTGAATGTGAATATGGTATGCACGCAGTAATGCGTTCAGCAGCAATGAATATTTTATGATGCTGACAAAAAAGGTTAGAGTGCTTGATTACATGCACACTATTCAGGCCCTCGCTGTTGAAAATCACAAAATGTGGTCCTTGTTTTGCGACCTACATGTTTAAGGCGTACTGTAGCCCCTTACACTTTCATTCTTTCAGGTGAAACTGGTCATCGGTTTCAATGAAGAATCCTGTGTTGTCACCTTTGTCAGTGTATTGCAGCCGCTTCAGAAATCGGGGGAGGTAGCCCGAGAGCCCGTTTTCCTGCTCACGCTGAGGGGATGGATGAGAGAGGTGAAGGCTTTTCCAGCGTGGAGCTCATCTGAATTCAGTCAGCAAACTCAATCTATCCTGAGGTGAATGGCCAGACACAGCTCCTTCAAAGGACTGAAATTATTTCAAAAGGAGACGTCGGACTCCCTGTTCGTGTTTGTGGCTCTTCACATTACAGAAATTCATTTATGCACAAAAGAGTAGATAGAGAAGGAAAGGGAGAGTTGGTGGCATTAATGAAAGCTTGCATGGTAGAATAGTGCAGTGGCTTGATTCAACTTAAACACCTCAGGCTGTAAGGTGACTGAACAAGATTCTTTGTTTTGACACAATAGTTAAGATATCTGAACTTATTTTATTGTAAATGCAGAGTGTTTCTTCACTTATGGTCAGCCGTGTGAAGCCATTCCATGAGTACAGATTAGAGCAAATGATACACTGAGCTGGATGCGTTTTAAGATTGCGTATTTACGGATTGACATCAATAGAAAAGTTGATGAGATGTGAGCTGTACCTGAAACTAATTTGTTTTTGTGGAGCAAACAAAGCCTGGAACTGAACAAAACCTGTATGGATGCTAAAGTCATTTTAACAGCGATGAGTCTTTATGTATATTCTTATTATCAGCTTTGAAATAATCATGGATTGACACTTTAACGTCGAATCTTCTTAGCGGACACTTTCCACCATTTATGTACGTTTTCAAAAACTGTTCTGAATTGGACAATTTGTCGCTGCAACAAGCCTGAAATAATGAGGCTTTTATTGTTTCATTAACTTCCGTTATTACGTGTAATTAAAACTCAGTTTGTTGCTCCACATTTGGGGTTGCTCCTGGTTTTGTATGCATTTTCCAATCTGTGTGGCCAGTTGTTATGAGAGGTCCTGATATAAAGGACAAGCCCAGATGCAATGGGTAGGGCCCTCCGATGACTTTTTAATTCTCTTGAATATGTTTTTATATCAACCATTAAACATGCAGAATCACCAAAAGAAATGTGTGTTTTTTTCAGTTGTATATGTTTTCTGGTAAATAACTTTGGGTCAGGAATAACAACAAACCTCTCACATCTGCTGTCACCTTGTTCATCCTTCAATTAGGATTCTCCTTCTAATATTCTATTTTTGCGTTTATTTACTACTGTAGTCTGCTGGAGTATTGTCCAGTGAAGATGTAACTAATGACTCACTTTAAAGGATGAGTTATACCAAAATCACTAAAATACTATTTTCTTTATCCATTTACCCCTGACAGTTTCTAGAATAATCTCAAAAGATATATTATTGTTCAGTGTTTTCATCAAAGCTATAGCACCACAATGACGCTTCATTCTACAAGTCTCAAATAATAATTTTATAATTTCCTTGGACGATTCCTGACTGGATTATAGTTCAAATACTATAGATTATATTTTTCAATTGATGCTCCTTCCAATTGATTAATTCAAATAAATGTGTAATAAGGAGTCCCAGTAGAAAGAATTTAAACTGAATAAGTCTAAGAACAAGCAATAAATCCCCCCCCCCCCCTTCCCACTGTGTCGCTGAGTGCAGAGAGGCGGCGATGCACTCAGCTATGTGATGACTCGTGGCCTCCACCGGCTGAGCGCCTGGTTCAGTAGTAGTGAGTGATAAGACTGCAGTCAGTCAGTGGCTGTATTTAACATAAAATAAAAGGTGTTTTGAGAAAGTGTGAATCACTGCAGCCATGAGGGCGGTTATCAAATAGTATACAGTTTCCTGAAGCAGTTTGCAAGATGTGCTGTGGACAGACAAAGACGCTCACTGAAGCATGCATTCACTGTCACGTTCATGACCGATCTTATTATCATCCGGGCGGAGCAAACACTACTAATGCGGCCTATTGGGAGGTCATATCGCTGATTGTTAAAGTCTCAGCCAACACACTTCATTCAAATATATATATATATATATATAAAAAGGAGACAATCTGGCTTGACTATGCAACCACAAAATATGATGCCGTTTTATTGCAGCAGAATATGAGATTAGCTGTGGACAGAGACAGAGTTGCACACTCCCTCATGGGTGCATGGAAACGTGCGCACACAAGCAGCTGTCTCCTGGCCGAGATGATAAGGTTTGTGTCTTCAAACTTCAGGAAATGAAACTGAAACTTCGCATAACAAAATACCACTTGGGATTAGTGCGAAAATCTGTATGTTTTGTGTTTTGGCTGAACTCCCCCTTTACATTTTCATGCAATCAGTCTTAGTTCTCCCCAATATATCAACGTTATTAGTAATGTGGCAGAACGTGAAGAATCTGAATTACACATAAGTAGTTTTTAAATGTAATAAATCATTATGGAATTCCATTCTTACAGTCCGGCCATGAACATCATGTGATTAATAGTGTAATTATACATAACCGGCATTTCACCGATCACATGCTTCTAGAGGTGTCAACCCTCGGTGCCACGGCCTAGATTTATGATCAAATCGGTGACACGGCGTAACAAGGCACCAGTGCCATGTATCAAACGACGGCCGTGACTGTGAACAACCAGCAGTGGGCTAATCATATCAAACCCTCGTCTCATCCATCTCCTGCTCCATTATACTGGAAATGATGGTGTTTAGTTACCCTGTCACTCAACCTCCCCGCGTTCCTTCCATTGAGTCTTTACAGGAGAAGTATTCTATTGACTGACTCCTTTGAGTCGTGAGGCAGGAGACTGACAACGAACGAGGCACACCTTTAATGATTCTGTTGCCAGGAGATGTGTGTTATGTGTGGAGGGGAAGTAGCTTGATACTTGAACTCCAAGCAGTTTTATATGGCAGTCTGCATGACATTTTCCAAGTATTGTACAAAGTAATGGACAATAACACTTTTTCCCCCTTCTTTTTAATTATTGTTATTTATTTTTGTTTTACCATAAAGCAATTGACAAAGCATCTGACACAAAGCAGAGTCAGACTGTCTGGATCCCTGAGACAAAGGTATCTCAATCAAAACCCACATCACTGAGTGTTTGTATTTACAATAATTGCTGGTTCAACAAAAGTCTATCTATTTCGTTGAAGTACTTTGGAGAGAGAGAGAGAGAGAAAAAAAAACACTCATTTAGTATTTTGTGCTGCTTATCTTTTTGTCCTCTCTAAATTCAACCCCAGTAATTCACACCGCGTTTGTCTTTGCTGTGTGAGCAGCATCTACCTGGGTGGCCGATGCACCTGCGTGCCTCGGCAGGCTGCGCAATTAATTAAGGCATTTGCAAAGCATGCGCGGTGCGCAGCTTCTTCTGGAGGCGCTTCCTCCTGGCGGTGCACGTTACGCGCCCAGTCCCTCGCGTGCGGCTCGGTGCGTGTCCGCTGTGTGTTGTGACCGGTGGCTGGTATTTAAAAAGACGTGGTGTGGCTGCAGTGGGTGCTGTTGCCTGAAGAGCCCAGTGAGTGAACTTGTGAGGAGCTGAGAGAGAGAGAGAGAGAGAGAGAGCGAAAGAGAGAGAGAGAGAGAGAGAGAGAGAGCGAAGCTCTGCGCTCTCTTCCCGGCAGAGTGCATCCCGCTCAACACACACGCACACACAACAAAACACACTCACATGCATCGGGGTCAGAGGACTGGTTTCCACTCCCGCACCTCCTGCATATTGCACATGAGCAGTCTGAAGGACGCCAGCAGATATTTCTTACCTGTGCACCTCCAGCGTGCGTCACGCAAACTCTCCTTCGTCTAATTGTTCCCTCCGCTGTTTCGTTTTCGACCCGGCGATTTTGGATTACGGAGAAAAGCAAGCAGCGTGGGCGCGTAACTCCAGAAAATCATGGATTTATGGATAAAGTTGATGTTGTTGTGCTGCTTCTGCTGTGGGACAAGTGCAGACTTTGACGGCAGGTAAGAGCACGTGATATTATCTGCGGACGCCGATGGGCTTGTGAAATATCAGTGAGTTTAATTGAGAGCCTGCTTCACAGTTCAATCCATGTATAGTCTGTTTCTGCAAAAAAACCGCGCCTTTGGTTAAAAATAGCACTTGCTGGAATGGTTGCAAACTGGAGCATAATTTCAAGATCTCCAAAAGGCGAAGCTCAATTTAGCAGTGAAAACATGCTGCTCATTAAATGATATGGACTCTAATGCACAGTGGGGGAAAAGCCAGCTGATTCGTGGTTTTTGGCGAATCAGCCCTAACTTTTATGATGAAAACAGGAATAATCCAAGCGCATCCGAACCGGCTGGTTTTGCGTCTCGGACCACACGTTATGGCACAAGCCGGGATTTCACGTGCAACAATCACTCCAAGCGGTTCTTGTTTTAGATATCCGGCAGATTATAAAGTGATGTGACAGCACATTGCCCGGTGCTTCATGTTCAAACACGAATGTGATGAAGTATGTGCAGACAGGGGTGTGGAGACGTGCCAGACCCTGAAGAATGCATGTGTCCGAGATTTCGATCTGCCTTTAGTGCATCTGAGTTTCGATAAAAAATGTTTTAATGTTTTTTTTAATGTATGTCTAACTGACCCATACCTGGAAAGAAGTTATTTGAAAAACATCTTTTCAATGTGTTTGTGGAAAAAGCAATCGCAAAAGCATTAATGTTAGTTGGCAGAACGTTTATTTGTAAAGTGTTATTTTACAGTTACAAGAGGTGTGTAAAATTAATACTTTATTCTATCTCATATTGTTTGTCATGTTGAGAGCTCAGGGAAAAATTGGACTCAAGACCATCCAAACAGTGAGAGAGTGACACAAACAGAGAGAGTCCTGCCAAATGTTCTACATAGTGAACAGAATGCAGCCAAGTATTGTACTTTATTTTTTCTTCTCTATCTCTGTGAGACGGGCTCAGGCCCAAAGCAGGTCCTATCTCATGTGGCACTTTTTCAATTGAGCAAACATTTTTTTTAAAGGTTATTAATGATACTTTGAATTGAAATAGTTTGCACGCTTTTCAAAAAGCCTTTTCAGACTGAGTGCCATTCCACCTGCTTGTTGATAGATTTCGACATCTGTTGGTTTATTATAGCCTTTCTTCCTCCTCAGCTCTTTCAATTCCGTTACCTGCTGCTGTGTTCAAAAGTATGTCAAAAGAAGCCATTTGTATATCAAAGGTCTCAGCAAGACGTGTGTAATAGAAAGGAGGAGAGGGCAGAAATGTTATAGACAATTTGAGTTGAGCATTAGCAAGCACATCCAATGTTATTTCTATTTACGACTTCTTTGGTTTTTCGTAATCACCATGGATAATGTTTGTGTGACAAGCCATGGTCTGGTGGCTTTAACGTGTATTTCACGCATTGTCTTTGTGTAATGCTCATTTACTTTAACCTAGCAGCGGCATATTGTACATTATTAACATCCCTGCTGATGGAGTGGCTTGTCACCATGGCCATAATTTGACAATTTTTATGGGTATAAACTTGCCAGGGCCTGAGTCTCTGCCTCAATATTAATTCATTGAGAGAATATCCCCTGAGTCCAGCACAAGCAAAAAAAAAAAGCCATTTATTACCTGCTCGCTCTCACTTATTGCCTTTTTAGAGAGCGTTCCTAACAGGCTTATCCATCTAGTCCTGAAGGGTCCTTCACGGGCATCAATGGCAAGATCATTTTTGTTTTCCCATAACTGCACATAATTACCTGCAAATGAGTTGCGAAAAACATTGTACTGTTGTTGATGCCACTCCTTGTTCCAACCACGGACTCAAGGACAACCGTTTTCCTGTCATGTAACAAAGAAGCTTAAATGAAAGGCAACATATACAGCAGAGGATATTCTTCCCCAGTGATGTCACTAAATTGGTAAGTTCAACGCAGCCAAGCAGCACATACCAGACCTCCTCAGTAATAATCCAAAGCAGTGGACTGGTGCCAGGTTAAGCTGTCGTTGTAATGTCGGATCCACATTTGGGCTTTCAGAGGTTGGGAATGAGTGTGAAAATACTGTTGAAGTCACATTTTGTACGAGCAGTTTGAAATAAAGCATGATCGTGCCATATGTTTTCTGAGAGCGGACAATAACTGAAGTCAGGCTCCACTGACTTTCTCACTGTTGTATTTTTATGTGCTGTACCTCACTAAACAAGATGTATGAACTTCATCAGGGACCACCTCAGCACACAGCATTTCATCTTGTGGCTAAGATAACTTCTCTCCTGCTATTGAATAAAAATCAAAAAGATGTGGAGTAAGTTAAACTCTATTGAAAAGCTGTATGTGCTACATGGACAATACAAGCTACTAGTACAGTAAGAATCCAGAATGTCATGATGACATTTTGCCCTTTCCTTTATACATCGAAAGGAAGGCTAAAGATAGCAAGAGTTGCTGTTAGGTTAGGCGGCTCGTTGGTGGAATCAGCTTCATAATACGCTCTGATCAGACACTGTTGCATTGTAATGCAATTCAACAGACCTGTAATAAATACAAGACCTGTGACTTAAAGCTGGAATTTTTTTTTTTTTTTATCAGCCTCATTGTGTAAAACATTATATTGTAATTCAAGTGGTTTGACTGATTACTCAAATACCTCTTCTTTGTTCTCTATTCAAGCTTTAGAAAATCTAGCTATTGATGGGAGACTTGGCCAATCCCAGGTCGTATCAGAGAAAGGGCATTGCTACAGTTGCAGATGTGCATGCATGTACCTTAAGATGGCGAAAGCCTGGTTTAGTGGTGTTTATCCTGCAAAAAAAGTTATCTCCAGCATTGGCAACATCTACTGCAGAGTGTACCAAAAAAAGGAAGATGGACTTATCGAAAAGAGTCTGACAGTAAATGCAATAAACCATGTGTCAATATTGAGTGAAATGTTGCTAATAGTTTAACCTTCTTCCAACCGAGTGCGTAATCTCAAAGGGCTTTACAAGACCACAATTTGGCAGGAAAAAAATGTGCCGTAATTGTCAAAAAAATTGTCGCTATAAGGGGATTGGGATCAGGATTGGGATGAACTATTGACTTGTACGCATACATTTGACTGTATAAAGGGTATTTGGAGGAGCTTAGGACAGAGAGAGGAGAGCTGCAGTAGGAGGGTTGTTTCTTCTGCCTTTTCCACAAAACGGCCGACACCAGCTTTAACACTAATTGTTGTTTACGGTGTGGCAGAGTAGATTTTGTGGTGATTTGTAACTGTAGTTGGTGGTATTGAATCCCATAGTAGGGGAAAGGAACCCACGGCTGGACTGGAGTCATGACCGTCTTTCATTGCAAGCTAGTGCAAGTGTGTCATTCCTTCTAAAATAAAACATCCTATTAGCTCTTGTTTTGCAGCAGACGGTCTTAGCTGTTTGTTTGCAAAGAGTGCACTCTTTGCAAACAACATTGACCTCTTCTTCCTACAGAGGTCTAGTGCACTTATCATAAGCTATGCAGGACAAAAAAAAGCTCTGCCAAAGCAAGGTAACATAATGTAAAAAAAAAAAAAGAAAACTATAGCATTGCAGTATAATGTGAGGTGTTTCAAACATGTTGCTTATCCTTAGATGTGAATGAAGTGGACTTCTTTCAGTATGGTGCTTCATTGAAGTGCAAATGCCTGAAAAGTGCCAAAGATTTGACACAAAACACTTATTTCTACATCAGTATCAACAGAGACATCTTAGTATTACATTTATTGCAGGGATTGCTGCATTGCATTGACATCATACATGTGTTTCTATTATTCTGGCCACCCAGTGAATACCCACCACTATGTCTTGTTTGTATGTATTTTTTAATAGGCCAACGGATTTCTCACTTACTTCAGATATTTGTCAACATCCCACACGGTGATGTGTGTTAATGTGATGGACTTGGCAGTCCGCGTGCAGTTCTGGCAGCGCGTGCAGTCGAGGTGGTTCATTTCGACGCCAGACATCTTATGAGTGCAAAAACTCAAGCCTTCAGCTGAGCCTGGCAGGTCCCAGCAAGTCTTTCACACCGAAATGCTACGAGGGAGCAATCAACATCTCTGAGTGTTTGTGAGAGAAATCAATTCAACAGGCACAATTTGCATGCTTCAGTAGGAATTCACGGATGGATGATTGATAGATGGATAGAATTATATACCTTCATGGTCCTGATTATCATGCTACACTCCACACCGCTCCTCTGAGCGATGGACTTACTGCTCTTCACTGTCAGGCAGGGGAGATCGTCCAGCTCTTTCTCCATTAGTAAAACAATGGAAGAAGGATTGCGCCCCCACAGTGAATATCAGCTGCTCTGGTTCTCCCGGCAGAAACCTGTCTGATAGTGTGCGCATGGGACGCATGCGATGTGTCCCATTGCATGCGTGAAGGGTAATAATTATCTGCTTGAGTTCCTTCAAGGCTTAGTGTAATTTCGGATCATTATTCCACCCCAGGCTAATAAATACAGGTGCAATGTTTAAGTCCAATTCATATGGCAGCTTTCTGTTCAGTCATACCACTGCGGACAAGATGTATCTGCACGAGTGCTCGTTTAGTTTTGCAGAGCGTCTCCGTAACTCTCACTGTCGATTGAAACTCATCAAAATGTTCAAGCCATAACTGTTCTAAGAAAATATGTATTCAGCGTCAGTGTGATGAATTGGTGAGCTGGTGAAACGTATTAAACGCTCACTTCCGAGTTCAGAGCGTGTTAGCGTGCACAACGGCCCGCAGCTGAATTCAGCATGAAGACATGACTGAGAGCGCCTAACTGGATTCTGTGTGTGTAAAAATGAGTGGAGAAAGAATTAAAGAAGATATGTGATTGAATAATCCAGGACCTGGTGTATCTCATGAGGGTTCCTATCTCCTCATTGCTTCTGCAGCACCAAACAGACCTCCCAGGCACCTCTCACTCACCATCAACTGGGAGCCCGTCGGAGTCAAACTGTGCTCCTTTGTTCTTCTTAACGCCATGAGTCAAATGTCATGTGTGTGTTGAATACCAGGGAAATTCTAATTTCAAAGAGGTCAAGGTCAAGAAAATGTCCTCATGCGACGGTTCGGAATGCCACAATATTGTCTAATTTGTGCTATGATTTAGTGCCACATATATTGGAGTATCTTAGTAGTTGTATCAACATCTGTGTGTAGTCATTCAGTGTAAAACAGTTGGGTAAGTTCACTTATTACCTCACGTTATTGTAATGCAGCCTTTAAAACACCTTATATCATATCACAGTGTGTGTAACATATCCATAGATTGCACAGCTCTATTTTAATATTGAGTAAACCTTTAACTGTGATGGCATATGTGCCATGAGCGGCTTTATACCGGGAATTATCAGGTGCAGTGATCACTTTGTAATGTCGTATAACTACAAAGGAAGATGACACCATTATAGTTTATATGGGAGCAGGTGCACTTACAGCAGCATGCGCACTTCCCACAGGATGCCTTCGTTATCTAAGCTGATAATTACCGTGTGCACAACGAGGAATACATTAAAGAGTGCATGTGAAAAACTTCTGGGTGAAATCACCAGATTTAAATAACCCTGAAATGTCACGAGGAGGTTGTCAGGTGTTTTAGAAAGCTGTCGCCATCCAGAAATAGTGGCATCTAAAACTGGGTGCTTTGCAGACTGCTGCTTTTCCTTTCCCTCTCTTTCATTAACTTTCTTTTTCCTTTAATTTCCTTTTTCTCTCCTTTCCATTAAAACCATGTTTGCTTTAATTCTTTCACTTCCCTTTGTATTCTTCTTTTTGGGGGGGTTCCTCTATCTCTCCCTCCTCTCTTACTGTCTTGGAGTTATTCCCTGCCTGACTGCCTCCCTGCTTTCCAGGCAGCAGACAAACATTTTCCCTGGATCTGCCATTCTCACTTAGCTTCCATCGGGTTTTTTTTCACCAATGAGGTGATTGGCAGCGGGGGCCAGCATTAGCATTTCCTCATCTTGGCATAGAGACACTAACAGGCAGGGATAGTGGCAAAGGATGTGCCTTGAATACTGAGCAACACTCACTCTCGTTGAGGCACTAAAGAAAGTGTCTATTTTATATTGGAAGATCATTTCTCTTTTTTTTGTAACTGGATTACAGTATTTCCTCTGCATAATTAATGACCTCCATAGTCAGTCATTCATAAATTGGATTTATTCAATGATCGACACATCGCGGTGTGCGTTATTTATTATTTTTGCTATATTTTAGGTAACATCTCAGAACCAGGCTTTAAAGTATGCGGCTTGGAGTTTCATCAGTATCCTTAAATGGACTCATTCCTTCGCCCTATTCTCTCCATAAATATGTGGTGAGCCTTGGTACAGATAAAAAGGTAATCCACAAGCACTGTCTGCCAAGAAGCTATTTCTCGCTCTGAGCAGAATAGAACATGGTGTAACAAAAACATCCGGCTGTAATTTCTCTTAGAGGAATTGCAGTGCTTTGGGGAAAAAAAACTACATCTCTATAAACATGAATACCTGTATGTTCCCCTTGTAGCGGCAATGATATGATCTCCCACTGTCATTAAATTGTCTAATAGATTTGTTAAACACACGGTACAGTCACACATACTCTATACATGTGTTGATGTTATAGATATGTATTTTTAAGCACACCAGGCTATGTGTATAGCTTCAACTCCACTTCACAAACCTTACAATGAACACAACAGCAATGTGGTTTTCTCAGACGTGAGTGTCATCGGTGCACTGATGCACATTGCAGGATAAATTCAAATCGGCTCTGGCAGGCTTTCAACACAGGTCTCCGGTTTGACATCGCACAAACCAACACCATCTGATGCGCTATTGCTTTTATTTCCGTGACACAAAGATAATCTGTAGCTGTAGGGAAGCAGTGAAGTCAGCCTTCAACACTCTGAGAAAATGTAGTGGGTTTATTTTTAATGTGAGAATGTTCAAGTAAAAAATGTCAAAGGTTTCTCAAATGGGACTCTTTGGTGTTGTTCTTTTTCTTAGATTGTAGCATTTTGGACTGATTAAAAAAAGATGTTACCTTGTGATCGGGGAAAGTCTATTTTCTAACACGGCACATTTTTGTACATTACATGGGACATAACTTGGGCCCGTGACAAAGTACACTTTATTTGTGTAAAAAATAACAGTCACACATTTGTTTTAAAGGGACAATCTGTGCATGTGACACCTATCCTTGACTCTCAATTCAGAAAAGGAAAAACTCCCTCTAGAAAATAGGTCAAAATAATGCAAATTACTTTTACATATGCAAAAAGAAATTACTTGACACAAGTCTGTTTTCTCTACAGCAGGCAAATTAAATTAATGCTTTGAAAGCCCCCTTTCAAACAACATTGAAAAGACCCCTGCTTTTCAATTGGATATTTTAATTGGCTGTGAACTAATTATGTCATCCCCTCACAGGTGGCCGCGGCAGATGGCCTCGTCCAACGGCCTGTGTCGATACGGGGCCAGGGTGGACTGCTGCTGGGGATGGACACGGCGTTCCTGGGGTCACTGCCAGCGTGAGTGCCACCATGCCTGCTGCTGCTGCTGCTGCTGGGGGAAAATAGGGCTAACAAGGTTGCGAAGGTTTCAAGCTGGGGTCAAAGATGCTATTAGACACACGAAATGCTGCAACACAACACGGTCACCAGGGGCTCAGGGCACCACATTCACACATGCACGCACGCTGTCACAGGAGAAACAAATACAGCTAACGGAGCATCTCACCTCGGACAACCTTTGAGTAAAGATTGATGATAACGGCTGCTTGGACCCGAGAAAAGGCTGACATTTAGATTCACTCTGCAGGTGGCCATAATGAGGGAGAGACAGTGTCGCTGCAGGTTGACACATAGGAGATTTATTATAGATTACTACTTTGCAAAAACATACAAGCTTACAACAATTAATATGACCACAATCCATAGCGTCGCCAGGTGTACTAATCCTCAATTCATCTTCATATCCTGCAACGCCACTTGAGGATTCAGAGGATGTGTCCTTTCTTGACCTCTGTATGAAATATTAACAGGTGTTTTGTCGGCCATATTTACATTGTATGAAGACCCTTTGCTCTTCTGTAATGCTACCCAGGGAGGTGTGACTGTGAATATACTAAATTGGTGTCAGATCTGGTCAGTTGCCTCAGGAATGTCTGCATGGCTTGCTGCCTGTGCCTTGGTGCTGCTGCTTTGTTGTAGAGCTTTACTCCCTCACAGGGAATCAGGCATACAGTGGATGGACACCGCCAGCAAAACAAACAAAAAGTCACAAAGAAGGTGGAAAGAAACACGCATGATATGCCGCGGTGTTGAAGAATTATTTAGTGTTTACTTTTTTAATGTAATTATTCTCGTAATGCGTGAAGCTTGTCTGCTACAATGACGTGTGGGTTGTCGTCTACCATCTGCCTGATTCCATGCGAATGTATAATTTTCCAGAAAAGGAACTTGTTTGACATTTTGGGAAATACACTTAATGGTTTACTTCCCAGTAGCAATTGTGATTAGTGGAGCCAATGTGTCAACAATAAACATTGCAGTAACCAACATTTCACTTCTGTGACCACTCGGCATTTATTTTTGGTGCACTGGAGATCGACATGTCCCTTCCTTGGACAGATTCAACACGTTGATTCTTCAATTTATCTCTCTACTGATTTTTTCTGTCTTTGTTGGCATTACATTTTCCATCTTAAATTCACAAAGAAGTGAAAGAAAATCCATGTCAGGATTAGTGCCACTTCTTCTGTCATTGTCAGTGCCACAATTGCTGTCATCTGCCAAACGAAGCACAGCTAAAATGTCAAGATTTGTGAAACACAAAGAAGAACCGAGCACCAAAGCCTTACAGGTTCTTGTATATTCATATAATATGCTATGGGTTGTTAAGTTCCTGCTACAGAAACTCTGCTTGTTGGTTCTGGCCACCTAATTATAGTTTGTTATGCTAATGTTTTTTTAATCCACTCGTTTTGTGCTTGTGTTTTTCATTGCTGAAATAACCATATTTTAATTATGTTTTCACGTATTGAAGCTCATCATGACATGCTATGGTTATATATTTGTTCATGTGTTGTTGTTTTTTATCCTTTTTTTGTGGGAAACATGTCACACACTGCTTGTTGGGCCCAAAGGTCTTTGCTGCTGCAGCTAAAAGAGTTTGGTATTTTCTGGCTTTAGCAGCGTTTCCTTTTTTCTTCCAAGTTCATGAAAAAGTGGCAGAGTGCCATTTTTTCACTTGATGTTGAAGTGCAGCGCAATATTTCATATTCTGTTCTGCTGAACACAAACACTATTACTTGAGTTCATGGCCTCAATGTTTTGTATTTCTTTTAACTCAGCTAGATTAACCTCCGGTATCTGCAAAGCAACTCTGCTTTTATTCACCTCTTGCTTCATCTTTATTAGAAACAAAATATGATAATTTTATTTTACATAAACACTTGGTGTCAGAAAAACAAGTTATGCTAATAAAGACAGACCTCGACTCGTAGCTGGAGAGGGGTTGATTTCATGGTTGGAAAGTAGAGGATTTTTTTTTTTTTGCAAAAGAACCTCCTACCTTTTCCCAAGGCTTTGCCACTACACAGTCTGTGCTGGAATGATTTAGGAAAAAAACAGCAGTGTTTCACTCAGACTGATCAGTTGTATCATTTGATTGGGTTTCTTTGAACATGGAGCCAGACTCAGCATTAATCCTCTTGGCAGGAGTCAGCAATCTCAATGCCCAATACCTCCTAGTGCATCTGTGCTGGGCTCTCTGCATTTACAGAGACAAGGTGGAATAGATGTGGGTTTTGAATGAGGATGAGAAACAAAACGATGAATTAATTAGGTGTATAGTTAATGGGGCAAGACAGGAGCCATGTACACAGGTTTAGCCCATTTAAATCCCAAACAGTTGTTGTCACAACACAAAACATTTGTTGGTTTGCCTCTAGAAATTGAGGGAGACGATACTGCATATGTTACATTTATTTTATGATAAATCAAGCACAGTCAAAAAAAGTTTTAAAAAAAAAGTAATGTTTGCATAAATTACTCAACCAGCCAAACAACAGTGTGTGAACATGTTTTCTTTGTTGTTCTGGAGTTCCACATGTTTCAAGTTGTGCTAAAAATATGAGTTTGAGCTTAACCACCATACCGAGCTGCTAAAGTGCTTTCACTCCACTACTTTTATCTCAAATCTGTTCTGTGAGTTAAATCACTCGGTGAGTGCTCGCCTTAATGTTTCCAAATGCTCCTGAGGTGCACGACTCAAACCCATTCACGTGAGACTACAATCAGTACTCCATCCCGTCGGTAAGGTGCTGACTTAAACATTGCCGGAGGGAGGTGGAAGGTTTTGAGAAATAAGGGAAGTATAATCATGGCGGTGTGTGAGGGGATGCAGTCAGTACAGATTTTAGGTCTTGGTAAAAAAAAAAAAAAAAAAAAATCCTGATAGAAGAGATTAGATTGAAGCTATAGGATTTTGGGTTTCTCAGCCATGGAGCTCAGCGATCGGTTTGTGAGACTTCTCTCAAAGAATGAGAAACTTAATAGATCAACCCTGATTCTTTCATTTTTTTTAAGCTCTCAGATTGAGGGAGAATGGAGTGGGAGGACTAAAAGTTGGAGGAAGTAAAACTCCTGAGGTGTAAGGGAAATGCTTCAGAGGTAAGGAGTTAAGAAAGAGAGAGAAAGAGAGAGAGAGAGAGAGGGAGAGAGGGAGGGAGAAAAAAACAGGCAGATGGAGAGAGAGGGGCTTGAGATTTATAGTAGACTGAAGCTCCACTCGTAATGTTCTGACAGGCCATCCGGCAGGCAGAGCCACACTTGAAGCCACTTATTCTAACCAGCTGCCATCATGAACACTGTACTGCTCCTGTGAGCATTTAAACATTTGCATTTCCAGTCAACGATAACAAAAACTCTTCACCGCTTCAATTCTTGATGAAGATGGAAAGCTGTCTAATCAGGTTGAGCCCATGACTCAGTTAACCGTAGCAGGAGCTTTTATCATTTTAATATATTTGAGATCCAGTAATACTTACTAATACCTAGTAATACAGTTGTTAATTTGAAACTAATTTCATCCATATTAGACTTTCTGAAAAGCTGTCTGTGGTTTTGCTATGAAAATCAAGAACGAACTGACTAAAGAACGGATGAGGATGTAGCCTTCATCTGAATGAGGTCACATTGGACACTTACTTGTTTTTATTTGTTCCCGAGCCATGAAGGTTCTTCTATGTGGCATTCAGAGCATTAATATAGCATCAAGCACTCTTTTTCAGTGCAGTAATGTCTACCTGAGCAGAGATTAAAGCTTTTCTGAACACCGTTAACATAACCTGGCTGGTCGAGGATGCTTTCAAGTGTTAGTACAAGTTAGTGCATGTGAGCATGCTCCAGTCAGCTCGCTCACGGTGTCTGCTCTGCACCGGGTCTACACGCTGGTTACAGCTGATAACGCCTTCCTGAACAATGGCGTCGACGAGGCAGCACGGCACACACCCTCCAGTCCCCCCTCACTGCTAGCCCCGCTAGCTGAGGGTTGGCGGCTCAGTTGTCACCATGTTGCACAGGAAGTGGGAACGCTCTGACTTTCTGATTAAGCAACTTTAAGTGATTGAGTTGCTCAACCTATACATTGACCATAGTTTATCATCTTAATAGTTGCCATGTGCTGATATTGATTAAATAAATCTTTTTAAAGGAGTCATTCTGTGATTTATCATTGATCTTCAAGTTGTTGGCTTGGTAGCTTTTTATTGAATGTAATCTTGGGTTTTGCAGAATTGTCTGGTATCAACATTTTTGTTTGGACAGGCTGATACTGTTGTCGCGAAAATTGAGGACTTGAATAAAGCAGGGTTCACACCAAACGTCAGGCAAATCTTGCAAAGTAAATGCAAAGACGCAAGTTGGCTCCTCAAAGATTTGACTTGGCTTAGGATCAAAAACGTTCAAGCTGAAATGCCGGAAAAGTTAAACATTAAGAAGACAGGACGGGGTCGTGTATAACCACTCAGCTTTGAAAGACTTAACTGGTGTTTGATTAACTAGAGTTGTCCAAAAGATGAAACACAGCTTTGGTTAAAAATGTCCCCACTGCAGGACTAAAAAAGGATTATCTTATTTGATCATATCTTAAAGACATACATTTATTTTCCCCGCATTGTGAGTCGACTTGGTTAAATATCACCTCCATGTTTAATAGATCACACATCATTTCCTCAGAGGTCCAAGTGGATTTCTACAAATTCACTAAAACTTGGATTTAGTTTGATCGAGTGCAGTCTTTGTTTCAACAAATGATGTGGACAGGAGTTTCTAAATGAGTAATTTGGGCTAACAAAGTGAGCGACGAGAGCAGAAAAGTGACATGAGTTTCAGTAATTCACTTCATCCTGATTGTCTGTGCAGGTTCCTTGTCTGCTCTACTTTCTTTTATGATCCCCGGGCTATAGTATAAAGGCAGCTGAAAAGTTTGCCTTTTCATCTGCTCGAGGTAATAGGGTGAAAACAAAATGGAAGGGTTTGCTTGTACAAATTAGAGGGAATATATGCGCAAATAAAAAGCACATGTTTCGAATGACTTGACAGAAAGTCTGCCTTTGAAGGCATGTTGAAACAGTGCTGATTTAAACATCTCTCTCCACTGTCGGTTAAGCTGCAGCGTTTATTTTCATATTGAAGAAACCAGGACAGTGATCTCCTTAAACGATATTGGTGGTGTTTTCATCTTTCAGCACAGTGGTGTACATTTGATTCACGGAGCGCGAGAGAAAGTTGCTTCATTCACTTCCATTTAGATGTGAGTGATAGTGAATATGTAGTCCACAGAAAAAGAGAACATCCCCAGAGACGGTGGTTTGATTCAGACGTAATTTCAATTTTTAGAACTCAAATGTAAATACATCAAAATGTGCTTATACCTCGAGGCAAGGGGGAATATGTGTGACTCCAGAACTCCAGACTGTGTGTGTTTTGTGATTTTTTTTGTTGTTGTTGATGTTTGCTTGTCAAAATGACCAGGCTCTGCCCTCTAACATCATGTTTATTTTTTGCTCTCAAAGACTAAACAATGCCCGCAACCTTTGTTTGTTTGGCTGTTTGTTTTTCAGCTCTCTTCGCCTTAACTCACAGAGTAGCCGGGATAAGGTGCCAGCCGCAAGGTTAGCTCCACATGTTTCTTGAAATAACCGTGCTAGACATGAATGGCTGAGGGCACATCCTCTGAATCCTGGACTCACTCACTTATTTATAGAGTCAAGCCGTCCCCTCACTAACCCCTCACACCCCTTTGGTAGCGGCCATCTTCTTCCCTCCGGCCTCAGTGCTATGCAAACAGCTTACACTCTGAGGACCTGTTTTCACCTGAAGCTGTGTCTTAACATGAATTATGCTGAAGTTCTTTAGTTTCATGAAGATTCAACCAACCCTCTCGTCGACCCCATTGAATACTAATGAAACCATTAAAGCAATAATGTTTTTTTTTAATGAATATGTCTACAGTATATCCAACTACATGGTGCTGGGTAAAAACTGAACATTTTGCTGCAGTTGGAGATGCTCTGCATATGTAACTACATAAAAAACAGTCAGGTGGAGAATGCCAATGTCCTCATATTTCATCCCTTAGGTAAATGAAATATTCACCATGACATTACCTGGTCGATCGATGACATTTTCACTGCCTGCAAATTGGATAGAACAAATGCAGACCCCAGACACAACAGTGGCTGTCCTCTGTATAGTATCTCGTAATGATTTATTTGGTAATCATTGAGCACATTTGATAATTTATTTTTCTCATTCATCAATCAAAAATGCAATTAGTCCTTTTAAAATATTCCACTTTTTTTTTGTTTAACAAGCATATAATTGTACCTTGACAAATTTGGGGTTTGTTAGTTGACAATTAAACAATTTTAAAATACATAACATCATAAGTTGATTGCAAGATGTTGCAACTTGTGATTGAATAAGTAATGATCTTCTCACTCCCCCCTTATGAAGTAATGCAATAAATTATTATGAACATGTATACACAATATCAGCATCAATTAAAACATAATGCTTTTCCCTGTGTTTACCATCAGGCATCCATGATCTGACAATAAATCAAAAGAATCAGTCGCAGCAGAAAGCAGTCCAGAGGAATGGCTGATGTAAACCAGAGTGAAAGTGTGTCATCACTTGGCATGTTTAGATGGTGTTCATGGAACGAGGGTCACACATGCTATGTTTGGCCTTCCAGCTGCCTTGGCCATTTTAGTCGTCCTCTGCTGTGGTTAATGAACACTGGTCATTTCCCTGATCTCTCTGGCAGGCAGGAGGCTTAAAAATACCCTCAGAGGCAAAGCCCGTTGATGGCCGCCTCTGATCCTGTTAATCAAGTCTTCCCTCATGTAGGCGAATAACAAAAAGCCCTCCACTTGACTTCCCTCCAACTATCAACATCACAAGCTTCATTCATTTCATCTGCTGGCCAGACCAAGGTCTAATAAACTCGTTTTCTCTTCCTCCAACAAATTGGGCCATTTTTAATTTGTAATTGTGAACATTGACTGCTCGGTGTGTTAAACACCCCGGCTCATATCATAGGCCTCTCCCAGTGAGATAACAATAGTTTCTTTCTATTTGATTACAAAGCCAAATCAAGTGGAATGAGTCTGGAGATGTTATCGACTCCAGTTAAAGGATTCATCACATACCTTAGTGCTTTTGAATTCAGTTTGAACAATGTTACAGACTGAAACCTGAGCAGCTAAAGATGTTCTTTCAGGGTAGAACTGCCGCCCTGCATGATGAATGTGTACCAATGGAAATTTCTGAGATTGTAACTCAATTCTGAAAGTATGCATTTCAAATGTAGGGCGTATTGTTCAGCCCTTTCTTTGTCAGTTCTATAAGATGATGTTCAAGCAGCTTTCAACTTATTTCTATTATTTTATCTCCTCAATGCTGCACAATTCAAGACAAGAATATCCAACGGCATCATAAGAGCATCGAGTTATGCAGGATTCCTCCGAGTCAATGTGACACAGACTATCATGTAAATGTAGTTCTGGTAAATTGTCTCGCAAAAAGGGTTTAACTATATTTCTCCCTTCAATCTTGTCTAATGCAGCCTATACCAGATTCACCGCTACTGTTCTTATACTGTATTTCACAATAAAAGCACCAGACATATAATATTTGCGGATGAGGGGTCGAGGTCGCCAGTGTTTAAGGCCTTAAAACGACACAAGCTCACCTTTCAAGATACACAACAACTTGTTGGGGTGAAACAATTTATTATCTAAAATCTCTATGCACACTCACGTACACACACACACACACACACACACACGCACACACACACGCGCGCAGGGCTATGTATTTCCTTCTCCACCTCCGTGAAAATTAAGTCCTCAGATTGCACTGTATTATTTATGACAGAATTAATGAAGCTTTTAATGAAAATGAACAACACTTGGCTGAGGCCCCTTGTATCAGACATGCTTAGCAGCAAGCTGCAGTAAGCACAGTCAGATAAGCAGAGTAAGCCTACAGCGCACTGAGACAGAACACAGAGTCAGTGAAGCTGCATCTCCCCCAACTACCACGTTTCTGTACACTCTCAAAATACCACCATCTGCACACTATGTACGATCTGCAGGGCAGCTCTGTGGCATTCATTATAATCTACTATTTTGGTGCTCTAATTGTTTCAGCTTCAGTCTGGAGGGTGTGTGTGTGTGGGGAGGGGGTGAGGGGGGTATAATGCCTAGGAAACCCTTATTGGCTGGGTGCCAGAGTAAATATCAGTGCTGTATTCTTCAAACCAGGCAAAATCACTTTTCAAACATTGCTATGTGTTAAAAGGTCAAATTTCTCATTTATATCACACGGTGTAAAATGATATAGTATCAGTAAGGACAATAAAACTTTTCCAGCTCTGTTCAATGTGAAAATTATGGGGTTGGCTGAGAATGAATGCTGTATTACCATTAGTCAATGATAATAACATTGTCACACAAGGAGAAAGAAACAAACACATTTCCTCTATGAATGAGGCATCATTCTGTGTTATTGCTGTAATGTGAAGTAAACAGATAATATACAGCCAAGTCAAGGAGCAGTACGATTAAGTGCTTTGTCATCCTGATCTGGAACAAGTAGTTTGCCATGAAGCTGCACTGATCTGTCTCCCTCTTTGAATCCCCCTGAACAGCCGTGTGCCAGCCTGGCTGTAAACACGGAGACTGCGTGGGACCCAATACGTGCAAGTGCCACCCTGGCTTCACCGGCAAGACCTGCAATCAAGGTGAGATCCCGCTTGTAACTTGTAGACTCTCTGAAAACTATCTTACTTTGCAGTTGCATGTGCTGTTTCATATGTGATATTGAGACACACAAACAATGTGGCAGAGTTATAATATAAGGACACCGTGCGGACCACCTATGCTTTTCACATGAAAACTAAGTGAAGGAGAACAGCTGCCCTGAGAAATGACGAGGTAATCATTGTTTAGCGCGGCCAGATCTCCACCGCACAACACCAGCAGATTGAAGTTGACACTCCTGGAGCGGAAGCCGGTTCGCCACCAGCCTGTGGTAGTGAGATGCTTAACAAAAAGGGAATGAAGGAGGTGGAGAGAGAGAGAGAGAGAATGAGAAAGCGCTAATAATGGAAAGGAATGGGGGTACATACTCTCCTGTGGAGATAACATCTCAATTACTGACCTGAGATAAATCAGCTCGGCAGAGTGCAACCAATGCTATTGAAAGATGTAAAATGTTTGAGTTTTTGTGCAATTTCATCATTGAGGGATTGGACATGTTGAAAAGTGTTAAAGTCTCCCAGCAGCTTGAAAATACTTGTGGAATTCACGCCCTGAGACAGGAATAGGATAGTGTGTAATTAAGAACAAGGGTTCAGGTAGTACTGGTAGATGAGGGGGGCGTGGAGGTGTTAAAATCCTTTCCGGAATGTTCCAAATGACTCATCCTGCTTTTGGAGGCTATAGGTGGCTCCTGTCTGCCCGGCCAGACGGCTGTACTTTGTCTTAATCGGCAACAAAGGGGAGAGGAAAAAAGGCGGTCCATATCCAACTACAATAGACTTTGTTTCCAATCATTCAGACAGACTTATCTGACAAATGTGATTCCAAGGCCTTTCAAGATGAAACTGTACTTTCAAGTGTCCATCGAAGCCCCCTTTATCCAATAAGCTCTAGACGTTTTACAGAGCTTTCTGTTTTACTCAGCTTTGAGTGGCAGACATGCCCTTTCCGCCTATTTAGGTGGAGATAACCTTGGATTCTGTTTTGATCTGGCAGATGCGATGCAAACCAATTTAATTATTGTCAAACCGTAGATTAGATTTTCTCATTTAAATGCAGCCTGCATTAAACATTGATTTGAGGTTTACTATTGATGTCTCAGTTGGCCAATATTTTAGAGCATTCTAATATCCTACGTCAATTATCTTGATGAGTCAACTGGATGAGTGAAATATGTTGCTGGGCGCTGCTTTCCTGACCTAAATGCTGCTAAAGGTCAAGTAGTCACAGAGATACACTGTAAAACATCATACAGCAATTTAAGCCAAGCTCACATTACATGACTTTTAAAGTCATGTCTTCAAACTACACTTTTTTTTAATGAAAACACAGACAGGTGTGAGAGAGGAATGATGTGAGAGGTGACAAGATAAATTATGTTATACTATGCTTGTTGTTGTCGTCGGCAGTCACATTATAGCTTGTTTCCACACAACTTAACTTTTTTTAGTCAGTTTCCTCTCGGTGCAACAACAACTTCTGTTCGTGTTGCAAATTGAAACACATACAGTAAAATTACTTTTGTTACAGGCAACCCCTCCACAAGGTGTCCCCTCAGCATATGTCTCGTGCTGTCATTGGTTCTAGCTTCCCGACAGTCAGTGTTTGAAAAAAAAGAAGAATTAAAACAATGTGAACCATCAAGCAATAAAACCCTGTAAGGCCGACTTACTTCATATCCACCTCCATGTGAAGAGAGATATTGAGCACACTTTGCTCTATGTGGGAGACGTGGACAGATATGTGACCCTGGAGAAGATCTGATTAACGAAAGCGTTAAACATCTGACCACCAATTGTATGGATCAAAAACAAACCACAGAGGAAGCATCAGTGTTGACACCAGACGCGAAGCAAAGCAGATCCTGTATTGATTTCACCGCTCTCAGAATCAAAGCCATATTTTCCTGTCAAACCTTTATGAGCTGGTTTTCTTACGAGAGATTTATTCTTCAAGGACTATGTGTCTGTTTTTAGTGCTCGCTCTTTTCACCTGCCAAACGATTTCATCACCGTGGTTATTTCACTTTGTATTGTTTTGTCTTCTCGACACCTGAATGGGTGTCATTTGAATGAATCTGATTATGTTCATCATTAACGTAACAGGCACTCAACTGCCAAGAATAATAAGCAGTATTTAAGGAATCCCTATCTTTTTTTAGAAAGAGCTTCACCTTTGGTGCTGATGAGAATTGGATCTGTCACACAGCACGGTGAGGACAGACAAAGAAGCTCTCGCTGCACAAATAAACTCATTATAGGGATAATCGGTTTAACAATTTGGCAGAACACCCCGATGCTGATCCAATCATTTTAATAAGATGATTATTTCGTGCAGGTGGATTTAATTAAGTGTAGTTGACCTGATGCTAAGACGCTATAAAAAGATATTGCTGAAAAATTGGCATCAAAAGCAATACAGCTCTAGTGCCTCCAGATGCTGCTTTCTTCTTTTCTGCCTTTTTCTGTCAGCCAACTATATAATTAATCACATTTCAAGTTTGATTGTCTTGAGCTGTGGTTGAAGTAAGAATGTAATTTGTTCCTATATCTGTTTTTAGAGGACTTGCTTGGACTCTGGTGTTGCTGCTTGCAGCTTTCTTGATAACCGCTCATCCCAAAAATGTCACTTCCTCGGGTCCTGAGCAATACACCTGTCATGACAAAGGTCCAACCGCTAGCAATGCTAGAGTTTAGCCGTCATGTGGGTGCCAAAGCATTTAATGTCATTAATTAAGACAAAGCCCCATTCATTAAGTACGGATAAGCCTCCGAATTTTACATTCATTGAGCAGATGAACAGTTCTGGAGACAATTACTGATTAATATGTTCTGCAGTCTCTGTGCACTGCAGCGAGTGACCGAATGCTGTTTGGTAGTGTTACAGGTAACATTGTAGTGAGCCACAGAGTACAAGCACGACTCTGCGTGTCGTTTAGATGAGCGGTTGTGGAGAAAATCAAAAGATAGAGATTTATACATACGGGTAGAGACTTCTTCCATTTTATGTCGATGACCATTATCTGGACCTCTCACTATACCTACACTGGATCACATTGACGTCTCCAATAAGTGTCGTGTTTTTATTGAGTCTAGGTGTAGAGTAGACCGAGACTTTGGTGTTGTTGCTTTAGAAACAGATGCCGCTCTGTCACTGTTTTTCTTTCTGGCTGTCTGCTGTTAACAGTCAAACAGCTGCAAGTAATAAGTATTGCATGCACGTCATTATGTATTTTCCATCAATTATCATCTAATAACCCTACATTGTATTACTTGTATCTATGTTCTTTTACACAACAATGTTATTAAAGGGGCATTAAGTAATATTCTACCTTAACTAACCTTTACAAGCATGAAGTAGGAAGTTAAATGAATTGGATAGAAATGATCTTAATGTTAATATCTTAATGATGATTGTAATGTTACATATAGTGACTCATTTTCACTTAAAAAAATCATTAACTAAGTCCCTTATTACCAGGGTTAAAACAAATGTTCATGGTGAGGCAATGTGTACAGGATTCATCCTGTATATACTGGCATTATGACCTTATAGCAAGTGCTGTCTTGCAGGACTGTTATTACTATTACTGAACCAATAAAGAGGCATGGAGAATGGCCGGAAGGTGTCACATGGATGAAGACAGGAAAGGGATATCTTAAAGCCGCATTAAGGTCTCAGCACCTTGCTTGATTGTGTTGACTGAGTGTTGCAATCAGATCAATAATGTCATCACCTTCCTGCGGATTTTATTTTCATCATGGAACAAAATCTTCGTTCAATGAACAACAGTGTTCGAGAGATATAGAGAGCATATTATATTTTATTACATATACCTCACTGTGCGCTATTTTGGCATTTATTGAGTCGCACGGGTGTCGGTTTCAGATCGCATCAGATAACCATGCAGAGTTTGTCTCTGGGGCAGATTTGTGGCATTTTTTTATAAATTCATGGGATATTGTTGAAGTTTAGCCTTTGTCCAAACAATCTAAAGGTGGACTATCAGGCACACACATTTAAATGTAGGTTGGCAATATTCAAAACACCTTTCACTGTAATGCAGGTCCGCACCAACATTGCAAGGTTATTGTATTTTATTTCTTTTGATTTTAAAGGTCTACTTAATAAACTTGTTATTTCTTGCATAGATTTTGAGGATATTTTACTACTTTCACATTACATATAAATGTGGCCCCCATGTGAAACAGATCAGCTTTAGTGTGCGGGAGTAGTTTGGACACAGAAATCAATTGTTTTCCAATCAGATCTCGGCCTCCTGTGGTCCTAGACCGATACCTCTCCGATTATCGGCCATGTGACCGCTGTGCGAAAGGTCATATCGGATACCGAAGAATTATCTTTTCTACTGAGTTCTACTGATTGATTTGTCGTCAGTAGGATTCCCATTTTATGAATAAGCAAATACAAAATGTAAATAAAACATCATGTTTAGCCACTTTACATGGAGCTAAAATGAAGACCAAGTTATGGGAAATTATTCACAGAATGAGTAAGTGTCTGTTTATGTGTCCTAAGAAATTATGAATGATCTTTTAATAGGAATAGACGTTTACTGGTAAGCTGAGCTCTGTGCAATGTAACAACATGTTAACGTTTTTTACAAAAAATGTTGCCTCGTAGGTCATTTAAAATGTAAATTAACTCATCAAGCAGACTCTGATTTAATGAAATCACATGTTATAACAATTGCATAGTCAAATGTATGTCACATATAGGTCAATTCAAAAATTGAGCATTAAATCCTGTAATTTGAATAAAAACCTTCGTTCCAAAAGACATTGAAGACATCATTCACCTGCCTGCCTGCGAGGAGTAAGGCAAGCTCTTATTGGGCAATGCTGCACTGGTTATTATTGTTCTTAGCAACTAAAACATATGACACCAATACTTATCCATAGTACTTATTTGCAGCTAAATTCTGCTGCAAGTGTTTCTGTCTTGGGAAGAGTTGGCGGGTATGAAGTAGGCTTGCGTAACTTTGCAGCTTAAGTTACCGCATCCTTCAATAGGGCTTGAATGATTTGAAGCGTGCAAAGCAGTCAGAGGTAGCTGTATTATCTTCTTGTCACTCCTCCACCGACTGCCGGAGGAAAAGTTACTGGATGGATAGGCAGAGAGGGGAGGGTCTGAAATTCTTGAGGCTCAAGTGTTTTTAGTCAAGCAGTGATAACTGGTAAGTCCTGTCTACCTTTGAACCTCCAAATTACCAATTGAGAAGGGATCCTCTGAATCCGCGAGATACTGTAATTCTCTCAGATCCTATTTCACCCCCATTACAGAGAAGGAATGCAGGAGAGAAAAGAGAGCAGGAGGAGATTGGATTAAAAAACACTGTCACTGTTTCTTCCATGTTCCCGAGAATCTTTCTGCTACTTCGGTCACATCCAGTTCCCACAAGTGTAATCCTCTTTGCAACATAATGTTCCTTTTTACTTTCCAGGAATGTGGTGTGGTCAGAGGTGTTCTAATCCATTGGGTGGTGCTTTTCGTTCTCACTACATCTCATGTCTGTCTCCGTGTCTCTCTGCTGTCCTCCTTACTCTTTCTCCACCCTTTCCTACTTTATCTTCAATCAAACCCCCAATCCCACCCACTCCCCCAGCCCCTCTAACCCATTTCCCTTTGTCTGAAGAAGAAGAGCCGGACTATTTGACCCCACCAGTGTGGGCCAGTCATCTTCCTATCTTTCTTCCTGTGGATCACCAGCCAGCGAGGGTAGTAATGGAGGGTGAGATTCGTCGATCGACCTCTCCCCCAGCACCTTCTCCGACTCTTACCCATCTCAGCAACCTGCCTGGTGCTGCACTGTGCACACTGCGGAGGAGAGAATGTCACTCTGAACTACTTTCTCACGGCTTCCTGTCCTCCCCGAGCATAAGAGACACCACCCAAGAGCGGTTTTGCTGTAAAATGCCAGCATGAATGCCAAGCATGTCACAGTCTTCACCATTCTACCTCTGCCTCTCTGTCTTTCCCATTTTTACCCTAAGAAACAGTTCCTCCGCAGAAAAAGAGCCATTCTGATTTTTTTTTTCCGTATTGCTCTGCTTCCTTCTTCTCTCATTTTTTTCCTCCAGTTTTTTAGTACCATAAAACAAAAAGCTCCTCCTTCCCTTTCAAAACCATCATCGACATGGATACAGCGCTCAAGAATTCTCCATCGCTGCAAGAAAAAAACATTGAATCCAAACCCTTGTTATCTTCTGTAGAGTCAAACATAACCCCAAGAAAAAACCTTTTGCTAATCTCTCTGTCAGTTATAGGCATGTCGGGAATGTAGCATCAGTGGAGCGGACCCAATAAATCGCCCCACTTTGCATCGCTTCAGATATGTTTCAGCGGTTCATTTACTGTACAATGAACACCCTAGAGAGGCTCTCCACCTCGGATCTCGCGCAGGTTTCTGCCGTCCTGAGGCCGTGTCGAACTGTCAATTGGTGGTCATGTCTGTTTGTTATCTCTCTGTTTTTCCCTTGTGTCCTCTCTTCGTCTTGTCTGTTTCCTCCTACACGGAGGAGGAGGCCCTGGCTGTGTCTGGCATGTGCTGAATGCTCACGGAGCTGCCTCTGTCTCAGAATGTGACTATTTCAATAATCCCTCATTTACATTTTTTAAAGCTATTTTGTCAGTGCAACGGGCAAGTGGAGGCCTGTGTCTCTGCCACGCCGACAATGGACAGTGTTGCTATGGTTTTCCGTAATCACAGTTACAACAATTGTTTACTGTGAACACCAGTGAGGAAAACCGGGTTGGCACCACTAATTAAAAAAAGGGAAATGTGTGTTGTGTGTGTGTGTGTGTGTGCAGGAGAAGAAGACAGTTGTTGGGTTTGGATTTTGGCTGTGAAAATGCACAGAGCTACGGGTGCTGTCTGATAAGGAAGCGTCAATATCAGTTAAGAGAGAAGTCAGTCAATCTTTCATCAAGCTATAAAAAACATAATGGCCTCTATATTAATTTGGTGCACATAAGCAGTAGCACAAACACAGTGTCTGAGCAATTTGCATCAGATAACAAGACCTGTTTTGTGTGCGCTGTGCAATGTCAGCATTAACTTTGAAATGACATTGCAACTGCATTTCTTGTACAATGTCAAGCACAAATGCAAACAGAAAGTTTGGCCTGATATATTCATTATATTATTTTTTAGATCTACTGATGAATTTAGACCATAATAATAGCTGCTATCTTTAATTAAAAACAAACATTTGGACACTTGTCTCACATGTTAGAATAAAACCAGTGTAACACTCATGAATGTATTCTCCTTGTTATCCTTATTCTTGTGTTCTATGATGAAAGTACTCCTATAAATGTGTCACCATGCTGGCCCTCATGTAACAACTGCCCTTATACCTCCAGAAGAATTTATAGTCATGGAAAATAACATAAAGCCTCGTGGCATTCGGGAGGATTCAACAAGCAGACAGTCAGTCCAAATTCCAGCTGCGCCTATTGAATCCGCCGACATGGCTTTAAAAGACCAGAAGATTCCATTATTAGAAGGTGGGGCTTGATATACAAACTGTGCATCTGCTACATCATTCATCCAAATTAATCTCTGGTATCTGATAAATGGAGAAGCTTTGCAGCACTCAGAGAATGCACCCCACACATGTCCACAGAGCTAAACACGGAGCCATTTACAGTGCAGTTGGCCAAGATGAAAAGGACCCCTCGTGTGCTCTACAGCGGCACAAAATCTATTTGTGATGATTCTACCATGTCCCAGAAACAGGACGATATTTATAGTTCAAGTTATTTATATTTGTTTAAGCCTGTGTTATCATTCCAGTGTGAAGGATTCATGTGTAGTTACAAGTTGGAGCCCCCCTTTTAGGCCGAGGGTTCTCAATGGATCCCACAAAAACTCTTCTGATAATAGAATGAAGAAATATATAAAATATTCACTTCAATATGTACCTGTTGTCTCTGTCAACATCCTAAGTATTTAAACCCTATACACCTCATTTGAATTTACTCAAGGAAAAGCATTGGACCAAAGCCAAGAGTGTAAGCTCAATGATATGCCAACTTTTAAATTAAAGGAAGTAGCACTGATAACTTCCACAGCTTTGTCAGATATCTGAACAACATCAAAATGGGTCTTAATAATTGTTAATCCTTTAAAAGTACGTTTAACCCTCAAAGCAACTTATTGTGATTCAACGACAAATACAAAATGATTACTAACATATCCGATCAAAATAAAAGTAGTGTTACTTTTCCCAAATATTAAAACAAAAATAGAAGAGGAGTAAGAATACAGGTTGGAACCTTACCCGTTCTCTTCACAGTGATGTTCTTCAAGACTACTGACACTATTTTCTTTATGAGAAAACTTAATCTTGAAAATTGCTTTAGGGGCAAAAAGAGGTTTGGAAAAAACTGAAATGACAAATATTCCTCTCCGTGTAAAAACAGTATAACTCCAGGCTATATTCTGTCTCTTAGAGTATGAGCGCAGACAGAATCTTATATAAGTTACAGTAGTGTACTCAAATAGAAGAAATATACAACAAAAAATTATCAAAACATTATTAGAAGTGAAAGGTTACCGTCCCCACAGCTAATGACGGCGTGATCAATGTTTTATCAGGAATGATTTGCATCTAGAATGCATATTGGCCTTTTTCACAGCGGATATTTTATCCTGTGCAAGAAAAAGCACAGGCGCAGGGGACATTTTAGTCACATCTCTTCACTTTTTAAAGCATTTATTAGAGAGGGCAGAATGGATTAGCGGCAGGCAGACTGCATGGACCCCTAAATAAACGAGACAGTCGTGAACCTGCAGGAAAGAGAACATGAACATGACTATGAAAAGACTGCTGTCCCTACCTGAACTGCTGCAACGCTCCGTTAATGATGGGTCCCAGTATGTTCACATGGGAAAAGTTTACCTTCAGGGCTTTCTGCCAGACAGGGTTTATTTTAACCCGCGCCAAAATCTTTTTCGAAACCCAACCAAATATGTTTGTTGCCTAATTCTAAGGAGATTTCTGGCAGAAAGCAAACCTCTCCCATGTGCCCAGTACCCCACCATCCACAAAACCAGCTCTCTGGATCCAGTACACTGAGGTGGGACATTAATTACATGATTTAATTAATTGTGCCTGTGCGTAAAACTGTCTGCTGGGGAAAAACAAATCAACAGACCTATCCAACTCTTTTTGGTAGCTTCTTCTGCAGTTGGAATGCGTTGTTATAAAAGCAAAGTTAAATCAAAGCACATTTTTTCATCCAGACCCAATGGACTTTAATTAGTAGCAGTAGTGATGGCTTTGTTCCATTCAGGTACGTCAGTGAGCCAGCATGCACCATACCAAGGCCCTGTGTACAATACCAAGGCCATGTATCTGGGACAACTAAATGGAATGAGAACTTCATTAACGTTAGTAGTTGACCCATATAGTTGCATTTAATACGATGACAAATCTGCCCAGAGAGCCATCGAGCTCTTACTGCTTGGTTTGCTACAATTTGGATGTTGTAAATCATACTTTACTTATTTACATGCTAAAAAAAATAAGTGTTTAGTCTTCAGTATAAATTAAAAATGTTGACTTATTTAACTCAGAATTAGCATTTGTTTCATTGCATGAAGTAATCAGGTGTAACTAATAACATTAATGTTGTCTCTATTACATTTCTGAGCATCAGTAAGTGAGTAAGGGCTTTGGAACTGACGTACAGAAGTGGAACGAGGACATGATTAATGTTATTAGTTGCACCTGCGTGTTCCCCGCTGTGGAGCGTCAACATGTCTGCCATTATATAGGACGAAGGAGCTATCGAGCTGTTGGTTGGCTTGTTCGCTGCAGTTGTAATGTTAGGACTGTCACCTATCTTTAGTTACAGTCCTAAAAATATGCTTCCAGTGGAATCTACAGTAGGTAGAAATTAATATATTTATTTAATTTATAAACCCTTCAGAATGAGGACACTTAGTCGTAGCAGAAAGTACACAGGTGTATCTAATAACATTAATGGTGTCTCTGTTCCATTTAGGAGTATCAGTAAGTCATTCCTGTGAGGCGACATACACAACTCCAGGGCCCTGCGACTGAAATATATAAATGTTGTGCTGGGAGAAGGGTATAATGACTTGAATTTGCATAAGCATTTGACAGGTGTTGAGCTCAGGGCATATTCTTTTCTCCCAGGAGCCCTCCCTGCTCTGAAGTCAGGCAGCCTCGTTTTATAATACAATTTTCACAGGCTGTTGTGAGTGAGATTTCTCTACTTGTATGCCTGCATAAAAATACTGGCATAATGTGGATGTTGCAGCTACAACCACATAAAGTCGTGGTGAGTCAGAGGGTATAATAGCATCTTTTATCACTTGCAGGTAATGGGCAGGTTGACAGTTGACACTGGCTTCCTGTTAAATCATCAAAGAGGGAAGTTACAGGCCTGTCAGAACATGGCACTTCCTCGAAGACACCCCCACCACTAACAAAACACACACACACGCACACAAATGGATGGGTTAGGTTTGACATTACTGACCTCTTAACCTTTGCCCTCTGTCTAATTTCCCCTCTGTGTCGGAGGGTCTCTCTCTCTCGCTCTCTCTCTGTCCACTCCACTTATGCTGTCTCTCTCTCTCTCTCTGTCTGCAGACCTGAATGAGTGCGGGCTGAAGCCAAGGCCCTGTAAACACAGGTGCATGAACACGTATGGGAGTTACAAGTGCTACTGCCTCAACGGCTACATGCTGATGCCTGACGGGACCTGTGGAAGTGAGTCAGTCTCTCTCTCTCACACACACACACACACACACACACAGACACACACACACTCACAGTACACGTCTCGGTTTTTATTTTCATTACTGATCTATTTCCTTCATTTTTTTGGTAAGCTTTCTTTTGCTTTGTAGCTTGGATATGCTACTGTGAAGCCTTTCTTCACTTTACAACAAATGTATTCCTCTGAATGCCAGCGCAATGCAACGCTGATGACACATGCTCTCTCTTACAAAATATGTTTTCTCACTTGTGTGAGCACTACTGACAGCAGCCTCACAATCCTTTGAGAGATAGTTTTGATTAAAGGCCCACATTGATCTGCTTCATTATAGCAACTCCAAAGCCTAAAGAACTCCTCTGAAGAGCCCTAAGTAGAAACGTATGAACCCTTAGACCCTTGAGTGAATGTGCATTTCTTATTGGTTGCCCTGAGGTATTCCACAGAATGAGAATAAATGCCTGTACACGTCTTGCTGTAAATTTTGTTTCCCACATGATAACTATTTTCTCCTCCCCTTTCCTCTGAAGCATAGCGTGACTCCCAGTTGCCCTATTTTAATTAGTTTTTTTTATTTTTTATCGGAAAGATAGAAGTCTCCCCCCTCCATTTAAAGTCTGAATTGTTCACCACTTGAGGCAATCTCAAGCTATTCCAGGTGTTGTGTGATGAAAGCATGATAGTGTTCAACCTTTCATTCTTCTTTTCTTGCAACTGCTTTGATCAATATATCACTGTAGCATTTAATCAACTTGGCCTGCCTTCGTCGTCGAACTGTACTCCAGGGTGCTTGTGGCGGCTGAAGTGGCGGCGGCAGCATGGGCCTCACTTTTAATTTCCTTTTTTGGGTCCAAAGTTATTAAGAGAAGCTGAAGAAAATCTCTTCCATTATATTATTATTTTGGAGGGTCTTGATCTGCCCTGCACGGCTCCACAACAGAGGTGCTGCACTCACTGCACACACTTTGATAGGGTTTAGATGGATTATGATTCTTTAGGTGTAGGAAAGGATGAAAGTGGGTGAGCGAGGCTTGTGTGCACACAGGGCCACTGCACAGCACAGGAATCTAATAATGGCAGAGTGTGCGCTGTTCTGTTGTCTGCACCTCAGGGTCTACTCTGCTAATATCAGGCAGAGGCCTGGCTCTCACATACTGGCTGGAGGATAACGATAAAGTGTGAGTGCGGAGGTGAATGTGAGAAGGACAGAAAGTGAGCGTGTGCTCTCCCTTTTGGCTCCATCATGTGTTAATATGCGTTGTGTTTTCCGTTGTGTCCATCAGATGCTCGCACTTGTGGCATGGCCAACTGCCAGTACGGCTGCGAGGTGCTGAAAGGAGAGGTCCGATGTCAGTGTCCGTCGCCGGGGTTACAGCTGGCTCCGGATAGAAGAACCTGTGTGGGTACGTCCTCGTTATCCTATATCTCCACAGGCCCGGAAACTGAGCCATGTGTTACCACTCCCTCCCGTGAGCGACTCATGTAAAGCATCACAAACACAAATGTTTTTTGTTTTTTTAAGTTCTTCTCAACCATTATATTAGCTGAGTGATAATCAAATGCAATGGTTTTGGCCGAGCAAGAAAGAAAACTTGGCAGCGGAAAGCCAATTTTGGAATTCAAACAAAACCTTCAGCGAAGCTGAGATTCATCCAAAAAATATTTACCAATACGTCTGTTTTGCTTTGATTAAGGAGCACAGCAATTTAACAAGCCTTGTCAACCAAATGGTGACTTTATTCCACTTATACCTCCAACTTTTACAGCAGTAATGTGATCAGGGGAAGCCCACTCCTGATCCCCCTCTTCCTTCTTTCATTACGTGGAAGAGCTTCTCAGATAGGTAACTAGCAGATGAAGGGGCAGTTGAGGCCGTTAACTTGTGTGAGGTTTAAATACAAGCTGTTCCAGATTGGATTGTTCCTGGTTGGCTGCCTTATATTCCCACTTAACTGTGGGCTAAGTTGTAGGGGAGGGTGGCGGCTTTTCTAAAACAGGGCCGACATCAATCATGAAAAATGATGGTGGAGGGGAAGGAAAGATTGTCTGCAACAGGTGGTACAGCAGTTTAATGGAATGTTTCCGAATCCCTCGAGAAAACGCTGTTTTATGGAGGTGAATACTTCTCGTAACTAAACCGTGGGAGAGTTTCACAGATGCATAGCTGGTTTTAGTCATTATCATGGTTCTGTTGTAGTTTTAAAAGTGGCATGGGCCTGTGTTTATCAAACTTTTAGAAATTATACATAAAAAGGCTAAAGTCTGTGTTTTTTGTTTTGCTGTAATCTCAAAGAACAGCTGCCTCATTGTTCGATTTTTTTAAATCCTTGCAAGTTACTCAGATACATCTTTTACTGCAAAAACATCCAAGCATATACATACATATTTGTGACAAATCCTCCAGTACCAATTGATGTGTGACATTAACATCAATCCATAAAATCTAATAAAAATGTATTGCTTGGATCTAATATAAGGAAATTGGGAGAGAAAAAAAATTAAGCAGGAAAGACATTTTGCAGCTGGTAGACAACTTGCATCCAATAAATCATATGAATCAATACTTGATTTGATAGAATAAATGACTGAAGCTAAGTAAAAAGTTTGATAATTTGAAGTAGCAAATAACTTCAACTTTTTGCTGTTTGACAAATGCATGCCAAGATGTTTAACTCAATACATTTGGTTGAATGGATTTATGACTTGATGTGAAATGTAGTCTTTTGAAAAAAAAACAACAACAACATCTGTGCACCTGCTTCTTGTGCATTAAAATGGATTAGGCCAGAAATCCTTTCAGAAGTCTGATGATCCACTAGAAGGAAGTATTGACTTGTTTTGCACTGTGACAGAAAACCGTCTGATTAATGACAAAGTGCATTGATGTTTTTGCATTATTGCAGAAGTTACGCATGAGATGGTTTCATAATTCAACACTGCCTCTTGTAGAAAATGCTACATTTTAACAGACGTGTTGTCAAGGAAAACAGAGTTGCACAGCTTAATGCAGGCTCTCTTCTAACAATTAATAGTTTAAATTGGATGCTTAAAGATCTGCAGCTTTGAAAGAAAAGTCTGAACTGTCTTGAAAACAAGATGTAACATGGATCAAAACAGGCGTTTGTGAGCAGTACTACAATACATTTTGAGACAGTGACTCTCTTGGTATGTGCATGTGTGTGTTGTGTAAAACATGATTATTCATCACTGCGCTTTCAGTAGCTAAATAATTCAACTGTTGGTCATTAAGTTTCGAGCTGATGAGAACCTCAGCACTTGTTGTTAAGGGATCACTGTTGAGGGACAAGAAAACTCTGCCCACTTACTTCACCATCTTGATTTCCCAGCTGGTCGAGGTGTCTGAGTAAAGGTCCTTTTGCACAACAGTCCCTGTGGCTCCACGGTGCCTCAGCTGCATTATGCTGAAACTAAATTAATGATTTTAAGTCAAATGTGTGAGCCTCTCTGTGTCTAAATATTAATGCCCACATGCCTGCAAAGGTGATCAACAGAGACACTTTGAATAGGTCTTTAAATAATAAAACAAGGTATTGTGCATTGTATTCTTCTCACTGAACAGAATACATAATGTGCTATGAATTATTACGAACCAGGAAGGTGAAACAAGTCTCCTGATGTGAATAGAGATGTTTGTTTAGTTTTCGATTAAATTAGCTGCTTTTAAAAAAAAAAAAGGTTTTTCATTGCATTGTGTTTTTAATCCATTATACACTGTATATGGCCAACTCTAAAAATATTTGAGGGGGAAAATTATGAATACATTATTATTATTTTCATTTAAATAATTTCTTATGTGGAATAAGCGGCATCTCTTTTCTCTTGCAGATGTGGATGAGTGTGCAGCGGGGATAGCAGTGTGTCCCCGGTTCAGGAAATGCATAAACACCTTCGGTAGCTACATCTGCAAGTGCCATGAAGGCTTTGACCTGCAATACATCAACGGGAAATATCAATGCAGAGGTACCATCCCAAGGTCTCCTCGCTGAGGCTTTTACACACACAACTTACAAAGGACATAAATGTGCCGAGATGTCTGGACTTATAACCAATAAAAATATGTTTAGGGATGCAGGTGCTGGTTTTGCACCAGTTACTGAGGGAGCAAATTGAAAATAAATTGCACAGGTGCAAACACGCATCGAAAAATAATACATATCAAATAGTCTGGTGCCTTTTTCTCCTGTAAATTCAGAAGGTACCCACAACCAACTAGTGACGTATACATCTAATCCGTACTGTACTTAAGTCTAATTTTGATGGACTTTTCTCCACTTAAATATTTAAATTGTATGCTACTACTTTATACTTCCACCATGTTGCAGAGTAAAATATTCTTCATTTAACTTCCCTACATTTATTTGATAGCTATGGTTACTGATTACTTTGCAGATAAGGATTTTACATACAAAAGATGTGATCATTTGATGAAATAAAATGCATTATTATACCGTACATTAATCAACCGAGCAGTATTTAAAGCTCTTCAAATAAACCATCACCTACAATATTAAAGGTAAAGTTTTCACAGAGTATTATTACATCGAGGCACCACTACTGTATGTGTGTGTTTACAGCTGGAGTGAAATATTACATTACTCAAAAATGATATTCTATACCAACAGATGAATACAAAAAATGTTTTGCAAATGTTTTTCTTCACAATACTGATGACATCGATGTTGAGCCCTCCTTGAAGTGGATGTGAAGCAATTATGATTTGTAATGTTGCTGTTACGTTACGTTTTTCTTTTTTTTTTAGCTTGTACATGGTTGCTTAATTGGATGTGTTTACTATCTTTCAGATGTGGATGAGTGTTCTTTGGGTCAGAGCCACTGCAGCAACTTTGCCTCCTGCTACAACACGCCAGGATCGTACAAGTGCAAATGCAAAGAGGGCTACAGGGGGATGGGCCACAATTGCAAACGTAAGAATTGAGAACAAAACCTTTAGCTCAGATGCTCACTTGTGCCAAGAGTACTAGGGCCTCACATATTTGTTTTCTTGGCTTGTGTTTTAAAAAAATCTGGGAAAGCAGGAAGAGCCTTCTCAGCAAAGAGCCGGGCCTGAATTCCTTTCTTTGTAACGGTTGTCAGTCATCACTTAAATCACCCTGCTCCCTTATCACATGACCCCCGAGTTAGCCTCGACTCAACCAAAAAGATGTCAAAAATGTATCTTCTCCGTCTCATTTTGCTTGCTCACAAACAGTTGATTTGGTCTGTAGTTGTTACAGCAGCTCAGTGGACAAGAAGTCATTTACTCTCCACAGTTAATCATTCATCTCACAGACACAACGAGTGTACCAGTCCATAGGCAAGAGAAGATGCCTCCTGGTGTTGTGCGTTGCAAATATTTCATCCCATCGTCTGCCCAAGGGGGTGTGAGCCACTAGTGCTCGGGGAGTCGAGTTGCGATATCCTATTTGTGTATCACATATCAAAGTCGCCTGCAACTTGAGAAGGCCATAACTGAGTTTGAACCTCTTGCCTTTGTCCACTCTCATTCCTCACTCATGAAACCCTTATGAACCCCTCACCAGCACCCCATCGCACCAACCCCCAAGTCTCCGTCTCTGCTTCTGCGTGAGGAATGTGTGGCGGAACAAAGAAAAAGGAGGTGTTATGTTTATGACATCAGCAGAGCGAGGGTGATCTCCAGGGCACAGCGGCCTGTTTGAGCGCAGACATCACTTAACACACACACACACACACACACACACACACACACACACACAGAGCAGCTTTAGCATGATGCTGTGAGGCCTCTGGCTACGAACACTCAAAGAATTAGTAATCAGGAGGAGCACATTAACGCATAAAAAGTCACTGTCGGGGAGCAACATTGATTTCACAAAAGCAAATATTTACTTAACGTGGAGTGTCTTTGTGGGTGAGTTTGCTTGAAACCAGTCGTGTTGCTTGAAACCAGTCATGTTGCATGCAACCACCCGTCGTTATCTTTTTTTAACAGTCCTATGGAGATAAATGTGCCCAGAATTGTGTTTAAAAAAAGCCCCCAATTAATAAATGTGAACTTGCTACATGATCATTTTATGGGCCTCTCTTGTGTGAGATAGTGCTTCAGTCAGATTTGAAACACCCAATTTGTGTTAGGATTAACATTTAGTTAATAGATATCAGGAGAAGTCTCAGTAGATGAGCAAAGCCTTCCTCTGCAGCAGTCAGTTAGTTTACATTTGTACGCCTCATTAACATTTTACTGCTCATATTTCAGTCCCCCGTCTGCATTCTCTTATTATTTCAGCCATTCCTAAGGTGGTTATCGACCCTCCGAGGCCAGGCAAACTGCCTCCAAATCATCACAACCACATTCCCGACATGGATCAGAAAAGGACCACCACTACTCTCCGCCCTCCAGTGACTCAAAAGAGAATCTTCCCCATTGTCCCCAAATCAACAACTGCCACGACCACGACGACCACGACGACCACGACAACACCCACACCCACAACCAAAGCGCCTCTGCCTCCAAAGAGGGTCACCCCACCTCCACGCAAGCCAACAGTTCCCACCAGAAAGCCCTTTATCCCAACCAGGAAGCCACCGACACGCAAACCCTACGTCCCACCAAAGCCAGTGGCTCCCACAAGACGCCCGCTGCCGCCGCCGCCACCAGTCACACCTGTCGACAACACCATCCGGAAGGATGTCACCAAACAGAGAGGCGATGTCCACAGTAAGAATTAGCTTCATTTATTTTTTTAGAAAGATTACCTTTATTACACTTTGAGTTGTAGATGAAAAATCAGCATTTTGTGTCTTTTTTTTTTTTTAACTAATCACACATGAAATATAGGCCTCTTTGCAATTGTTCATAATGAAAGCAAAACGTTAAACCTGTATTATTATTTATTTTGCCTCTTAGGGCAGTACATGAAGTTATAAACAGAAAAAAGGCCCCGTAAAGTTGATGGTTAACCTGTTGCAAACGTTTGCCTATTTTACACATCCAGGAGATATCAATAGTTATTATAATGCATTTAGAGTTGTGTTTCTGGCAACCTGACAAAAAATATTTGCTCTCCTTGTATCTCCGCTTTTGGTTTCTATCAGAAGGAAATATCTCACTGTGATCAATGCTCCATTAATTTGACCAGCCTAGTGCTAACTTTGTCTGACAGCTATTCAATACTGAGGTAGTACACAGCCGGTCTTTCAAGGTTTTCACCGAAACTGCTGCAATGTCTGAAAATGACAAAAATGACAGTGAACCCAAAGTGAAGTTGTGAGACGCAGAAGCAACGCAATGAGCATGAAAGACACTAAAACGCATGCCAACTGTCGATATAAGAAGTGCACATTGTTCAGAAAACATGATGACTTGCAAGACACTTATTTGTCTGACGTCATCGGCTCCCTGGAAGCAACCTGGAGTATATTTGAATTTCTTCATCTGAATCATGGAACTTTGTGTTTATTATGACACAAATCACCATCTGGGGAATCCGAAAGGATGTTTATCTGACAGATGATGTGTATTATCATATTGCTTTTGTGTTCAAACACTTGGATATATGCATACAGCAGTCTCAATTGTTGCTGTCGTGTAAAGTAAGATTATTTTCCTCTCACGGTAATTTTCTTTTTTTACTACAGTTAACAGACAAACTGGTTTGCTGCCAGACTGTTTATCCACAAGTCACACGACACTTACTGCCAAGCTGCGACACCAATTACATTCAAAATGCACTACTTTTTGTTTTTTTTGTTTAATATATTCAAACAAAACCAAATTACAGAATTGAATTACGAAAAGAGTTGGTAGATATTGTTTCTGTTTGAATGTAGCCGTGCAGTCATCTGCTGCTTTCTTCTCAAAGTCTTAAATACATGCATCAATTCAAAACATGAGGTTTTTTTTCTCTGCCATGTGACTTGTTTGAATGGAAATATTAAGTTCACGGCCAAAGTCACAGTCTACTTTTTTCTCCTTTCTTAGTAGGGTAGATGATGTTACTGCAGGTAAACACTTTTCATCACAATATTTAAAAGGTGAAGCTGGTGGAATTCTATATTTTTCTGACTGTCAACAGATCCCATGAAAGGACAAAAAGAGCACTTCATGCATATTCATCCACGGCCTAAATTAGTTGCACTTCCCTGACATTTTAGGACATTAATTTTAAAGCGCTTCTAGACAGGATAGATAAGTCGTTGGGCTAACACATTGTTGGTTTTGGGTTTTGTTTGCACATGTGTAGTTTCAGTACATTTGCATATTGTTATGGTACACAGCCATACATGAAAAGCAACAGAAGGTGAGACTTATGTGAATGTTTAATCCAGATGCACCACAGTATGAATAACACTACAATTTGTAATTGAGCAGTGTGTTTGTGTCATGCTTGCTTGTAGGCTCAGCAAAAGTCAGTGTTTTCCAAAACTCAAAACATTTAGCTCTTTGACGTAGACATATCGGGTGAGATGCAACAGCAAAGTACGGGATAAGAGGTGAGATACCGTTGTTCCGGTTCACCTTGCCAGATGGCATCACATAATTAGAAAAGGGAAAGAGGAAAGAAGATTACATTAACACCTGTCGGCACTGCTTGAGGGAGACATCAATCTAATAGTTTGCATCACGGCAGAGCAGTTCCAGAAATCACAGCTTTCTGAATATGGTTTGAATAATAAGAGAGCGGGAGGGAGGAGAGACAATGCTGAGTTATTATTCAGATAATTAGATGGAAATAGGAATCATTTGAAGTCTCATGGCATGAAGAATGACTCCGCTGTGACTCAGGTGCAGGTTTGTACTGAAGTCAGAGCATGTATTTGTGTCCAGAGAAAACCTTGTACCTTTTTAAGAATTTGTGTATTTGGAAAATAGACATATTTTTTTGTTCTCCTAGAATTAGATGTGAAGATTGATCCCACTCTCTTGTCTGAGAGGGGTATCTCCTCCTTTTGCTCTCAGCAAGAAAATGAAATAGTATATATTTTAAAAATGTAAATGTGTTTCTTTTTGAAGGAGTACATGCTCTAGAAAAACCCCTCACACCTCTGAGGCTAATAAAACACTATTGCGTTCAAAAGGCATTTACATTCATTTTAAAAGAGGCAGGGTTAACCTAAACTAAATAAAGATTCACAGTGTTCATCCACAAACATCTTCTGAAAAAAATGACCTAAAGGACCAAACCTAAAACAAGTCACGGATTGATTACCGCTGAACATTTTGGCAGAACATAGGAAATCCACCAAAAGCTGCTTTTACTGACCTCTCAAATACCTGGAGAAAATGAACCACAAAAGGTCACAATGAAAAATAACAAGAGCAACATTTTAGTATGAGCTGTTTCAACACAGTAATTTACAGGGTCACGTACAAACCTGTCTCTTGAGCACACACAGAGACATGGATGCCTGGGATTGCTGGAGAGCCTGATGCGAGTGTGACCTCCCCGCTGTCAGATTCCTCCGACTGTCAGGCTACATTGCGGTCTGCCAGGTGGTTGTGCCCCAGTGTGGGGGTGGGTGGGCCCTTGCCAGGCCGACTGGAGGGGGCACGAGCTGGGACTAAGGTTTCAGTGCATTCACGGCATAGGAGCAAGAATCTGTTTGGGATGCTGTGAATGGTTTCATTTAATTCCACTAACTTGCAAATACAGTGGATACATACTTCAATCATGTTTCTCTGTATTAAAAAAAAAATGTTTTGGCCACTTTCATTTTAAAGCCAGTGAACCTTGTATTTATTCTAATAGAGTAAAATAGCCGAAGCATCTTTTTCCAAAAAAAAAAAAAAAGGCTTGCCGCTGTAAAAGAATGAGAAAGAACTTCCTCTCCTTCACTTGTCAGTCGACCTTTAATAAGACAGCTCGGCTTAAAGTATTTTGGTCTGTGTGACCCCGTTGGAAATGGGAAGAGTCTATTTCGAGACTGACTGTGCACTGTATGTGAGTATGTACTGTAGCTCCAGGTTGTGTAGCAGCAACATTTGTCCAGGCATTGCATCATGAACCATCAGCCTTTTTGTTGTTATGATTCACAATTGACTTATAGTGCTTCTGAAGGTTTTCTCAAGTATTCTCTTCAGGTGCTGTGTCATTGAATGTGCTTGGCTCTGGATATGCAGGCACAAAACCAAGACATTGATTTATCCTCGCAGAGTCCTTGTAGAGTGATGAAACACAAGCCACACAATAGCCGCAAGCAGAGAGACCAGTGAACAAATCTAATACCTTTTTGTTAATCCTTTATCTAAACCTGTGTCTCTCACCTCTCTCCTCAGTCCCGCGGAACCATGGCCACAACACCGTCCTTGGTGTTGACTTTGACATTGAGCTCGGCAACACGGCGGATGAAGCCAACGACGACCCAGGTAAACACAAGATATGTGACAGAGACAATCAGCAACAGCCCGCAAATGATGACGAACGAGCCACATTCGCTGGGGGCTGAAATACACTCACTATCCGCTCCTGCAGCGGTTGCTGCCGAGGCGAAGACATCGCAGTGACCAGATGTGTTTTGATAGGCTCTTCACCAGGAGGTGACGCATGACATCTGGCCATACCCGTTTAAATAATGGCTCACGGCTGGGAACGGCCAGACATTTCCACTTTTCACATTATGCTTGCTTGATTGCCTGACTGCTTGAATGATTGATTGATCATTTTGAAGTTCATCAGTGCTGCGCTCATGAGTGCCATTGTACTCCAGCCAGAGTTCCTATAGCAACTATAGGAAAACAGCTTTTGTGAAGAAACAGCAATTGATGTGTCATATTTGATATATGTGATTTATTAATGTCAATAGTATGCAGATTATATTGCCTAATAGTTTAGTTTTGTGATTATTTTGGCTCACAGTGAATCATGCTCTATGCAGTGTCAAGTGAGAAGGCGTTTTTATTGGCTCAGGAAATGAACTGAAAAATGTTTTGCGGAAACCTTACTTTTTACAAAATGATGGATGTTACTCTTATCTTCCAACCAATTTGAACAGAAATGCATGGATGATGTCGTAACTGTTTAGCCTGCATTCCTATAATGTTACTGTCTAAACATCATCACAGGGAAAGAAATCATCAGTCACGACTTATTATGCCTGTCTTTTGGAACTATAGTGTATTTTGTCATGGTGGAGAGGAGACATATGTTATGAGTAAAAAAAAAAATTCTCTTTCTCTTTTATTTATATAAATCTATTTTCACTTGAGATTTACGCAGCTCCTTTTTCACTCCACAACTCCTCAATGATTTCAACATTACAAATACTTTTTACATATGTATTGTGTCGTCACTCTTATCAGAAGGAGCTCCAACAGTCCTCTTGCTCCTGGCAATGTTCGAGTCACACAGCAGGGCTCATGTGAAGCATTGCACAGAGCAGAATGAAGCCACTTTGCATGTGCGTGCGTCCTCCATGTCTCTGAAAAGTGTGTTTCATTATCTTCAGAGGCGGGGTATCTGAGCTGCTCCTTTGATGATGGTCTTTGTGGTTGGATCAGGGACAGAGATGGAGACCTGCATTGGGAGACAACACCTGATCCGTCAGGTAATTGAAGGGCCATTCTCCCTCACACACTAATCAGGAAAAGTGTTTATTTTAGAGTCAGTGAACGGAAATGAGAATACTACGCTCCTTTACTGAGAACGCATACATATGCAAACACACACACAGAGTCAGACAATCGAAGCAGCCCCGTTTTGTTCTGCTCAATTACAGGTCAAGATGAAAATGACTTGAGGGAAGTAGTTTGTCTTTTATGCGAATTAGTGCTTCGCTCTACAAAGCGATGCAAATGAGAAGTGGATTACGCGACCCGTCAGCGATACCTGTGGTTCACTTAAGATGGGAAACACAAAACTGTTTTTCTTGGGGTTCAGACGAGTAGAAAACGTGATGAATTATGTTGAAAAAGACTCATTAGACACGGTGTGAAGACTAAACAGTGCAGCATCTTGGCACTGTTCAAGCAACACTCACGACAACTGGCTTCTTCTGCCAACTGGCTTAATCTCGCAGTTACTAGTGTGTTTCCAGACACAGAGGATAAGGTCTCATTTTAGACAAGTTTGTGCTCCCTCATTAGAGAAAATAAAGATTTTTACCCAGACCTTTATGTTACCTGGGAAATCATTCACAGTAAATCATAATCAAGGCCCTGACAAAAAGAAATTACATTTAAGAGGCAATTGAGCTTTTGAATATTATCTTAATTATAGGAATGTATGTGTACACCTATACATGTTTTTTATTACATTTCCTACTACAAGTAACTATTTACTGTTCGTCACTTTAAGTTATTTTCATAGACAGCCACTGGCTAACACTCATGGCTCATAAATTATGCAGAGCCTCTGTGGCCTACGGATAGGTATCGCATCCCCTGTGGTTAACACCAGCGCTACACAGATATGCTAGATAAGCAAAATGCATCAGCATTAATCAGCTATTACCCAGAAGCGCTTTGATTTTACATTTTTTCCAACTAAATAGCTCTTTTTTTTCTCCTATGCCTGAATTAATAAATAATACATTTGCCACTTTGAGGTGGCAAAATATAAGTGGGTCAAGTCCTTTTCAATTATCTATTTTTTTTTAACACTTTCCATATTTACAAATTATACACTTATGTCACACTGTCAGATCTATGGTGGTAAAAGGCTATGCTGCTTGTTTAAGTGAATGGATGTATTTTGTGCCTGAATTTGAAAAACGGACTCACATTGGCCTGTTTGATGTGCCTTTTGAGAGACTCAACATCAACTTGTTTTTATTTGGTTTCAAATCCGTTTAGGTCAGCTTTGTTGCTTTGAGTATATAGGATACTTAATTTGGCAAAGATGAGGCATACTCACGACAGGGTGAAACAGTCTTTTGTGTGATACAATTCAAAGTTGCCCCTTGGTGACTAAAAATGGATGTTCTGTGGGTATTCATTAACTGACTGTTATGTCCGTCATTTACCTCCCAAGGTGGAAGGTACCTCACCATTCCTGAGGTGGGCAACAAGAGGACCGGGCGAGGGGCACGGCTGGTCCTCCCGCTCACCCCTCCATGGAACGATGGCAATCTGTGTCTGTCCTTCCGGCACAAGCTGGCCGGCCACCACGTGGGCATGCTGCAAGTGTTTGTGAAGAAGGGGAAGCAGTACAGTCCAGCAGTCTGGGGCCGGACAGGTGGAAATGGCTGGAGGCACACCCAAATCACGCTATGGGGCACAGGCCTGGAAAGTGTAAGTATTAATATTACACAATTCACTCATATGATGAGAATTTGAAATAATTATTTCTCAATGTCAAATGTTTGTATTCCTGTTCATGGGAAATAAATCAGTGCAGCAATCTTAGATTGGGTCGAAATTAGGGCTGGGCAGATTTTGAGCATTAATCTGGCAATCCTTTAACGGCGTTAACTATTTGATCATGCGTTAACTGCAGGGGTTTTTTTTTTGCATTGGGAGGGGTTTAGCGCTTTAAATCTCTCCAGACGGCGTAGTTCAGACCTGGGCATCTCACGGCTCTCCCAGTTCGGCCCGCGTGAGGTCAATCAAAAATTAAAAATGAATAAATAAGCCCTAGTAAAAATGCATGCCAATAGTATTTGGTGGTCATTCCACAGTAGTAGTGCTTCAGTGTGCACGTTGCTGCTTTTCATCAGGTGATCCTGAAGGGGGAGCGCGGGCGAGGCAGAAGTGGCGAGATGGCTGTGGACGACATAACCCTGCGGAAAGGCTCCTGCACAGAGGAGCACAATCTGAGGAGACTCTGACTGACAGAACAGAGAAAGGCAGCAAGGAAACAAGAGGGAAAATCATCTCAAGGAGAACTGACTCTGTTGTGACATCCCCTCACTCTGCCTGGCCTCTCGCTGATCCCCCCCCTGTCGCCCCTCCCAGCCATTCTGTGAGCGATATCCCAAAAATTGTGCGTCTACAGAACAGTGAGTTCCTTCTTTTTGACTGTCCATGAATAAAAAGACTGAATTTAAATGTCATGTGCGGATCCCAGCGGCACACCCCGTCTTCTCAGACGCTCTCTCACTCAATGACCTTGTTAACATGAAGCCTGCATGACCCAACTTACCATGGAGATGTCCTCCACCCAACACAGCCCTGGCAGCCCTCCAGCCACACCGCTGAGAGGCTCACGCTCACTTCAATTCTTCCTGCTAAGAGTATCGGACCCTCACTTAGCAGTCTGCATTTGTCTTGCTTTGATCTTTTAGCCACAAGCCATTGATTATTATTTGCTGGTATACATTTATTTGAGGTTAAGAGATAAAAAAAATAAATAATGTAAAAGGCAAATTGTAAAGGTCTACATTTCTTTTTGTACCCAAAGTACGAGAGAGTTAAATTAGCCCGGCCATTGTTGGTCTTGCAATATGACAGCACAGTTCGGACTGAAAGACACATTTTCTTTGTTACAGTATTCAAAAGATCAGTTTGGTAGAAGTGGGTTTAAAATAATTGAATATTCTGATCTTTTTTTAAGCCTCTTAAAGTGGTTTGAACACTCTATTTTCATTGTTTTTTTTCCAGATACTCAAAATGTGTCAAACAGAATCAGTGTATGCTTTTTGACACTTTAAATCAACACTTAGTTTTTATTAAACAGTATGTGCTTTGTTATATTAAGTGCAGTTTGTTATAACGACGACACCAACACATTTCTAGGCTTTCAAAAAATGTATTATTGTAAATGTAGCTGTGTGTACATACTCTGAAATTCTACAATCCCATTTGTTGTGTGGTTTATACGTTATGTAAATTCATCCATTGATATTAATTGGATTTCAAAATGGTTGGTATTGCAACTTTTACTTAAAGAACATGTATACAGACGGAAACCTTGTGTAGTTCAAGGCTGTGTATGTCTATGTCAATGTGTTATGGTAAAATGCTCTCTGTAACTTGCAAAACACATAGTTGCATATTGTATGCTGTGATAATGAAGGGCATCGGCTGGAATTGTAAGGTTTTCTGTATGCATGGGTGCAAATTCAGATTTATCCAGACCAGTATGTAAATAAAATGAATTTGACTGATATTGTATGAAACAAAGCATGATTTATTTTCTAATCCCAGTATCAGACAGCCACACAGTGTTTAAAACAAGTAAAATATATCATTTTTAAAGGTGTCCTTTTGAGCTTTTGACCACTAGTGGCACTGTCGAGCTACGAAGCAGGTCCCTTTACTGCTTGTATTGTTCCGTTTGTATGAACACACAGTGCGAGCACAGGGACAACAACGGCAGTTGTTGCTATAAAAGATGGCATCCTAACTAAAGAGCTGAGTAAGAGGAGAGTCATTTGATCTTCTGGTTTCATAATGGTACAAACAACCATAGCAAATGCATTCATCAGCTTCACTAAAACCCAGGGTTGCACTGTATGCATTTTGGTGATGATCAAACAAAACTATGTGTGTGTACTGAAAACTGAAACGAATGCCTTTATTATAATGATGCCCCAGAACTTAAAACTACCCTTCTTATGCCTTTGCAGTGTAACATGATCAAAAAATCCAATCTGAATATTTCCCTATCTCGCGTAAGTGGAATGACTTGTGCTTGATTTATATGGCACCGTCAGAACATCTAATTATCACTTTGACTTCACACAATTGTCTAATCAACTTCTTTACTCTTTACAGGCTGCTTTGATTTATTTGGCACAATTTTAAACGAGAATAATAACCAAATGTATTATTTCAGCATTAGAGAGAAGAAGAAAAAACATCTCACAGAGCAGGGCCTTGTTAATTCTTATACAAAATAATTTGACTATTATTTTGTGTGATATTGAATGCGAAAAATGCCATCGCACGGTAGTTTTCACAGCACAACCTCTGTTTCAATACAAGAAAGAAAGACGCTGTTCTTTGCATTTGACAGGCACACAATGAAGGAGCACAAACCACGTCTGCAGACAGGTACAAAATAGGACGGATGGTTGGATTTGATATTTGATATTCCTCTCAGACATTTGAAGGTATATTGTCTTTCTTCATATGATGGCCATGGAGCACACATGTGTTTGAAGGCTGCAGGGTATCCAATAAAATGTAATAAAAAGAAGCTTCAAACACAGCAGTCATTCATTTGACAAATGAGTGTGCGATGTATATTGAGCCGAAAGCAACCACAATACACATAGCTCCCCACTGCAGGACAAGACTTTGGCCTCTAACCTAACCGGGTCTAATTGCCTTCTTTGATGAAAAAAAAAAAAAGCATCCATGTGTTTTATGTTTTCTATAGTAGACGGCCACGGCACAGTGTATGCGCTGTGAAGGACTCAGTGAAGTGTGTGAGAGGTGGCACCAACTGACACAGGGGACTCTTTTATGCGCTGAGGGGTTTGGGTTTTACGGCTTTGGAGTGGAATGTCGTGGGATCGAGGTTTAAGGTGATTAAACTATTTCAGTGCTCTCTTTTGATTATTAACAGTGGGTATCTGTCAAAGGCTGTAAAGCCATGATGATGTCATAAAAAATGTCTTCCTAAAATATTGAATCAAAATGGACTATAAAAGTCAAAGTATAGTAGGACATAAAAAAAACAGGTTTAGTGTGCCATTAAAATGTCATAAACAGTCAAATAATATATCGTTAAAATAGAAGTATTTAAAAGTAAAGTATTTAAAAAAGTAAACTGTGATAAAATTCATTGTATAGTACGCTGTTAAAATTCCATTAATTGTTATAAAAGTCATAGTTCATATGTTATTATAAAATAGAAAAATTACAAGAAAATGCTTTAAAAATGCCACAGTACAGTATATCATAAAAAATGTCATAGTACGCCATAAAATGTTATAAAAACTTCTCAGTGTAGTATGCCTTGACACATGTCATAATTAACATATAATAATGATACACATAATCCTTAACCAAAGACACCTTTAAAACACTGAAATTCAAGGGATTTATTGTCATGAAAACATGAAAACAAAACATACTAAATCTGATGCTAAGAGGCAGCGAGACCAGCAGCTCCACACCGAAGGCCTCTCTCTTCTTCTCCGTCGTTCATGCCAAATAAAGTTGAAAGATCTCTTGAAATCAATAAAACAAGTGAATTCTCTCTCTCACTCTCACTTACACACACATCAAATTTTTGTTAATATAAAGTCTGCACTTTCGATATTAGATCTGTCTCAAAACAGATGATTCTCCAAAGTCCTGTCAGTGACCTGTGATGAAATAACTTAAAATATAGTTTTCCATCTGGGCAACTTATTTGAGACCAAAAGGGCAAGCAAGCAGTCTCTTTATTAAGATAAACCACCAAAGCAAAAATAAATCCAGAGGACAGAGCCAATAGCTAACACAATTGTGTGTATGTGCCTATGTTTGTGAATGTGTGTGTGTTTTCCTTTGTGTGGTTTACAAATGATCTCTTAAAGGGCAGCAAAGTCAAGCATTTCTCTATCTTTTCTCATGCACCCATACACACAGAAAGTGGCAGAGCACACAATAAGAGACAGAAGTATCAAACTACACTTGTTCAGTTCATGAAGAATAAAGTATGAAACCTGGCAGAATGAATGCAGATATGTGTGAGTTATTGTCAAGTAATCAAGGAGCTTATCAGTTATCTGTCATGCTGAAGAAGAGGTCTTTTAGGCTGGCAACGACTCAACAGAGAAGCATTGGAGCGTTGGATCTGCATGTCCCCAAAGAGGGCCACAGCTGACATTAATTGGGGAAAAAGTTTAACACACACACATGCACACACACGTGCACACAAGAAGGAAAGAAAGGGATCAAATGAAGCGGTAAAGAAAGAAGTGAAGTTTGCAAAGAAACAAAAATTTAAACTGAACGCTCTCATTTCTTTTATCATCTTCTTTAAATCTTTTAACTGTTGCTGCAGTGTCACCATTACATCAGTTGATATAACCGGACACCTGATAATTGTGAGGTTATTATATTTCTTAAATTAGAAAACAACAAAAAGCATGTACCGATTGTGTCCCACTCATTTACATTTTTTATGAGATTTTGGGGTCCTACTTGTTGGATTACTTGCTCCTTGAAATTAACTTTAGGGCTCTGTAATGCCCAGAGGGGGAATCTCTGGGGATTGTTGTTGACTCTGAATGTTTGGGAAAGGGATACATTGGTTTTTGGCAGTGTGTGTGGAATCTATATTTAAAAGTAATTTTCAACCACCTAAAATTCAGCACCACTCTTTGATGTCATGAGCTGCCATATTAACTGTGGGTAGCAACCCAAAACATTAGCAATCCAGGCGCTTGGATTAACAATCAGGTTGCCTGTAATCCTGTAACAATCCCCTATACTTCCTCTCCTTTAAAAGTGTTCTTAAACTTCTTACAAACATGAATTGAAGATTTTTTCCTAAATTACCCAACCTCTTCAATGTCAATAATCAACTGTTACAAACATATCTAACTGTACTTCTTATAATACTCATGGTATTTCGTTCCCGCCTTGAAGCACACATTTGTATTTATGATGCAGAAGGAGAGCCACACGGTACAAAATCTATGCAGGAAATGAGCAGCAAGAGGACTGCTCCTCCAAATCAATTCCAATCTATTTCCGATTAAATTATTCTGCATCTAATAAGCAACTTTACTATAGAATCAAGATGACAGCTATTTTGTGGGATTTAATTTATTTTATATAGTATAGCAGTATAGCTAAATACAAATAATCCGTTAGTAGCAACTGAGTTTTAAAATTGTTGATGTGTATTCTACCTTATAGGAAAGACTCTATTTTTCTTTTTTTCTTTTTTACATTAAAGAGATAATCTCTTTAAATCTGTTTTTATTATTGACAAAGGTACATTATCATTGCATGATTGTGTAGGTGTGAGAACATACATACTTGACATAACATCAGAATCCTATAAACACTAAGTATCAGAGACGATATGACACACACATGTACAGCACAAGACTGATATGTGGTGATAAGTCAACCAGTTGAAGCTAGTTTAAGATTTGTATCTTTGGTAGCTGATGAATATATTGTTTCTGAAAAAAAAACATACATCAATAACTGGACTGAGCTCACAGAGCTGTTACTAAAATGCTTGGATTGTTAAATATGCTTACAACTAACACAGCAGTGTTTGTATAAGCTTTACTTTATGTTTATGAGTCGTGTGGAACAGATTTGTGATTTGCACACAAATGTTTGAAATGTTGGCCCAAAGTTGCCATCAGAAAGTTGTAGTTAAAATGTTAAGATAACTACTGACCGGGATTGACCTTTAACTGTCACAATAACTCTTTGCAATATAACACACAAAAGTGTGTTATTGTAGAAATGTTGGACAGAAATGGGAAAAGGTTCCACAAAACCTGTTACAGTTAAAACCTGAACAGCTGCACCTTGCTGTCAGTGATAGAGCGGTAGATGGGAAAGTTGTAGATGACTCCCTCCAGGGACTTTACTTTTACATTTCAAGGAAACCCGGTGTCTTCTGGGAGCAGTGTCATCTCATTCTGCACCAGCTTTCCAAAAGAGGTGGGGCAGGACACAGACAATTCTGACTCTTACCCGCTTATATGCACAATGTTTTATTTTATTTATTTAGCACATAAAGCTCACTGAAAGAAGCTCGATTGAAAAAAAAAATTCTGACGACAAATCAAAGCCAATACTAGTTATTTCACAAAAAAATAAATATATATATATGGTTCTCCAGATCAATTGGCACAGAACAAACAAGCTCACAAAGGGAACAAACCGTAGAGGAATTAGCAGTGAATGACAACATCACAACACATATGCTGTAGAGTTGTCCCAGAAAAAAACATATATTGTGTTGAGAAAGCTAGCAAAACATTTGAAACTTTATTTTGATTAGCTGCATATTCATTGAAGATTTAAGGAAATTTAACATTTGGCTTATGATTTAAAACAGTACAATTTTAATTTAGTTTAACCAATTAGAGCGATCACATTCAGCGTTTCTTTTCACACAAAAAACAACAACATATAGTTCTTCCCTTTCTCAGTTTTGTTAATATGAAGCCGAATAAGGCAGCTTTGGAGGTCACCTTCCGATTTTCAAATGTCCACACTATTTGCTACCTCCTTTGGATCCAGGTATGTGTATGGCACCTCCAGATTCTCGTTTCTGGCTTTGATGGCCGCACTTAACTCTTGAAGCTCTCCTTGAAAATCCTTAATGAGCTGGCAGTGAACCGTCTCACTAAAATGTTCCTGTGGGTACTGGCCGAGAGAGACCTGATGACATCAATGATACATTTAAAAAAATAAATGTTTAGAATGTTTTGAAACCGACTTTTGACAATATGCAGTAATGCACAGTTTTAGTGAGCAGGACTGTAATTTGATGCATGTGATTAAAGACTTGGGCACCTACAAAGTCAGTGGACTGCTTGCTGAGTAGCCACAATGTAGACATTCCCTGAACCGTTGTATTGACATTAGGGAACGTCTGCAGCATCGTGGCCTCACTTGTTGTCCCCTTTGTGGTTGGTGGAGGATGTTGTAGGGAGCTGGGAGTGTTGGGCATCCAGCCACCGTAGTCAAACTGTGACAAATTAAGGATTGACAAATGGTAAATACAATTTGAAGCCACACTGAAAAATTGAATTGGAACAAAGACATTCATGGTCCCAAGAGGTTGAATACTGATGACTTTGGAGATCTACAGATTTTTCTTGTAGCACCACCATGAGGACAACATTCTTGTTTTGTTTTAGAGCAATTAATGTCCTGACAACTTCTAGCTGGATTGTCATTTAATTTAGGTCAGACATTCATGTTTACCGCAGGACGAACTGTAATAGCTTTGGTGATCCTTTGACTTTTCATCTATTATATGAAAGTTTTTATTTGGCCAATACTCTGTCTCATGACCAGATACCTGCAAAACTAATAACAATACCGCCTCAGCTATAATTTGTGGGTTGTGCCAATTAGAAAACACTCGCTAATGGACCCATGTTAACAAGGTAAACAAAATGGTGATCTTATAAACAATAGACCTGCTAAATGCCATGTTAGCATTGCAGGTTTGTTAGCATCCGTTGTTTTTAGCCTCAAGCATCACCATACCAAAGTGCAGCCTCAGACTCCTGCTAGCATAGCTGTAGACTCTTGTTTATGTTAAAGACTTGAGGCTAACAGACAACCTGATGAACCTATTACACAAAAATAGCATTATTAAAACTGACTTGAAAGGCTTTACCTGTCCAGTGTTCACAGCCGAGTGCTGTCCTGAGCAGGTGAAGATCACCATCGTGACAAACTTGACCAACTCAGCCACGGTGGTAAAGCTCTGGGGAATTCCTGAGAATTAGCAGGAATAAAGTGAACTTAATTATTATGTGTAGATGACAACATTTAAGTTTGACTTTCTTATGCATTAAGGTCAATGAATCATATAATACCTGTGCCTGCTTGGGAAAGGATTCCATGTTCAAAAATGTCCGAAATCCACTTCTGCAGTTCAGAGTCTTTCTGGAGCTCATCGTCATTCTTGTAGAAGAAGCTCAGCACTCCCTGCACAAACCTTTGAGACATGTTGATAAGTTCTGTTTCTTGTTGAGAGTTAGATGGGGAGATCAATATCACTCTCATATTTGTAAGTTAAGTATAGATCTACTACCCGGTAGCATTTAGCTTAGCTTAGCAAAAAAGACTGGAAACACTCTGCCTATCTTCATATAGTTCAAATATACCTGCCGGAACCTCTACTTTTTTTTTAATTAACACATTGTATCTATTTAATTTAAACCATACACAAATAAAATGTTTTACACGCAGCATTTTATTCTTGTCTTACAACTGCCAGGTGCTGTGACTTCCTGGAAATGGATATTTCATATTTTATAATTCCATTAAAGTGCCCTTTGTCATAAAGTATTACATTCAGACATCACTTGTCTTTGTGTCAATCAAATTGATTTTTTTTTTTTATTGAAACTGGCACATTCAATGTTGAAGGCTCCCTACCTAATAGAGCAGAGTTTCTCAATCAAAGTAGTTCAGGCTGGTTGATGAAGAAAATGTCGTCGTCAACTGCCAATCTACTCAACCAAGAGGCAGATTACACATTTACTGTTTTGTCATATTTTAAGGCATTGTTAATCTAACTAGCAGCAAAATGCACTAACAAATAAATTATGCACCTGTATGTAAAGGGCAAAAGAAAGCGAAAACCCTACACACACGTTGCAGCTTGACTGATTCTTTATGAGAAACCAACATAAGTGAATAAAAGCTAGCTTATTAGGGAGTGGAACATTTAGAGCTCTTGTTTTCCAATGCCAGAGCACCTGAACTACCTGTGGATGATATCCCAAAGCTTGAGTCCATCATCCCTGTAGTAGAAGTTCGGAACGTCCTCCAGCCCACGCGCAGCAATGTCGTCAGGTATGCAGAGGGAGCTGTAGGTCAGTGAGGCCAGGGATCTCTTCAGGAGTGTCTTCATACCCTCTCCACCAGAACTTACAAACTAGGATACAATCAAATATGTAAGGATTATAGCTAGAGATAAATACTGTACATGACATTGATAATCTGAAAATATGTTTAAGTATTTAGGTGTTTTTTTATTTTTGTACCCGTGTGAAAATTCCAGTCTCAGATATTAGAAGATCTCGAGCTAAGTAGTTGATCTGTAGAGTGTAGCGAGTGTGAGGTACAAGGAGCTGAGGGAAAGAGGAACACTCTGTTAACTTCAAAGCACACATCTTGATGCTTTTATACCACTAAGAAGTGTGAAATACTGAAATACCCCTAGTTGCTCCCCGGGTGCTTTTCAGCAACCCACTGCTCCTGCGAAGGATGGGTTAAATGCAGAAGACCTATTTCATGTACGTATATAAAACGTATGTAATATGACAAACAAAGAAATAAGCAACTTGAGGATGTCTACAGTAAAAGTTTAGTGTTTGTCCTTATTCCTCCCTTCGGGTTACCTTGTACAGAGGATGCACCATGGGCACGTTGCGCAGCAGGGACACTGCAAAGACTTCAGCCAGCAAATGAGTGCGCAGCAGGTGAACATTGAGTTGATGCTCGTTGAAATCTGCATTTCTCACAAAAATCTTGGCTATCAACCAGTCGTACTCGGAGTCAGTAGGAAAGAAGATGGGATTATCATCTGCTGGAGTCTGCCTCAGCTGCAGGAGAAGGAAGGGAGGTGGTCCATTAAATCCATTCAATCTATCATCACCAGGGATTTCTGAAATTATTGTGTGTTTACTATAGGTTTCATATGCTTTTCAGTTAGCTGCTCTGTAGATCTCTAAGTTCAAATTCATAATTTCTTTGAATCCCAGGTAAGAGCACAGGGTCAATTCAAGAACATAAATCCTACTCCAATGCGCCAATCTCTTAATCCTCAGGGGAAAGGGAGGCGTCTGGCAATTGCAATGCCAATACTTTTTCTCTGATCCACATTAGTCATATGTTTGCACTCTACCTGTGTATTTTAACTGTATGTATTTCTATCATGTCTATACATATAACATCTAAAGTATTGCATGTCTGTGCGTCCTGGAAGAGCCATCACTACAATACGCTATATGAGTGTTTATCTCACCTGAATAGCAATTGGCATCAGTTCATCATCAGGTGTTTTGTGAAGCAGGACCAGGGGAGCCATCAAGTACTGCTCCTTCCCGTTGATGATGTTCGGTTTCAGCCCATCCAAACGCTTGTAGTCACACAGGAATATGTTGCCTCTCTGTAGTTTAAATAATAATAATAATTTTACTCAGATACATGAATATTAACTAAATTAAGTGAACTTCAACGGCCATTTCCGAAATTGAACATGTCATGGAGCAAAATATGACTCTCAAGATCCATCAAAGTGAAGACACTCACCTTCATTTCATCTGCCAAGCTACACTGACCACTGAGGGAAACCATGTCATCGCTGACAGGAAGGTTGTTGGGCAGGGTTGAGCAACGTTGGATCAACATGGGGTTGACACCGTTTAGAAACTGGGAGCCAAAGAAAGCGTCCTCCTGCCAATGATCATGGACATATTCTGGGGGAAAAGCAGAGATGATCTTTTTTAAGTCTTAACCTTTGTGCTAGAAAATATTACTATATGACAGTTATCAGCTTAACTAAATACTAGTGAAACTGGAAAAAAACAAGGTGTGATAAAGATTAGTCACAGACATGGTTGGACACTGTTTACAGTTGTTTCAAGTCTTGATTGTATGCTATTAAATACTGTTAAACGGTTATGTGACTTTTTTTGCTGTTTATTGTCTGAATGAACATAATTGAATGTACTATCATGCATACGGTGTCCAGTATTTAATTAAACTACCATGATTGTACCTGATATGTCAGTCCGCTTGCAGCAGAACACCTGATCAATATCATGAATATCAGACCAGTTCTCCTCAGAACCAGAAAGTCCCTTCAGTTGCAGCTCAGCCAGCCTAGAAAATAAAAGCATAAATTAACTTTATTGTTAAAATGCCAAAATAATTATTAGAATTTTCATAGGCAGGTTGAGTTATCTGACAGAATTGAAGACCTCACCCAGTGGATACTGTGAATAGAAACTCTGTGGTCTTGGTGAAGGAGAAGCGGACCTCATTAGGCAGAGAAAGAGTGTTTTCTGCCTTCATGCAGTGGGGTATTCCCTCTAGATACACATCCCAACTGGAAAAGATAGAGGGGAGCAAAGTAATGAGAAACTTTGCACATTTACCAGTGTATACACATTTTCAACTTTGTATGTAAGCATCATATATTTTGCTAAATACATTTCAATAAACCCTGGCAGGTGTAATAATATCCTATGGTGGTTGATGTTTACCCAAAGGGGAATAGATGTTAGTTTTGGGGTGCATAAAGTGACAAGGCTCTGATGGCTCACCGATACTCTCCCTCCCGTTGCTCCAGCTCCAGCTCCCGACTGTACCTGCCAAGAAGATGGTTGTCTTCAAAGACTCTGAGAGCTTGAAGAAAGAAAGTTGTTGATGAATACAGTGTGTAAGTTGCTTCAGCTCCTTTATAGACTAGCTTTTCCTTCTTTTATGTCTTCTGTGGTCAACAGCACACAAGATGTCTGATGAAGACTAAGGCCCAATCCCAATCTCCACCCTAAACCCTGAATCCTCAGGGATTTACTGACGCCAGCTGTTAAATTGTTGAGTGTGAGGGTCTGTGAGGGCTTGAACTGGTGTAAACATGAATGGGACAGCACTTTGCTGCAACATCATTAATTCCCTTAGGCAAAGTCTGCATCTAATGCTGACTTACGGAAAGGATTCATGAAAGGCTCAATATGTCTGCCAGAGAGCCCGCAAGCACTCGACGATTTTACATTGAGACACCCCTAAACCCTCACAGACTTCGCGGGAGCGCGGCTCAAAGTCTGTGAGTCCGTAAGGGTGGAGATTGGGATTGGGCCTAAATCTAATTTACACAAACCTGTTTCCTCTCTGAAGCGGTGCACCTCATCGTCAGTGATCCAGTGATAGATGGGAAAGTTGTAGGTGTCCCCCTCAGGAGAATTCACTTCCACCTTGGCAAGGAACCAAGAGTCTTCAAAGAAGTGAAGGAAATGCGGTTTATCTATCTCTATTAGGACTAGCTTTCCAATGGAGGCAGGGCAGGACACGGTAAAACTGGACACCTGGAATACAGATAAAAACTGGTTGAAAACATTCATACAGGAGATACAATGGATTTGATGAACAATAACTGAGCTGTATCATCCCGATAGTTAGCATACAGTACTGGATTCAGAAGGGTGGACCAAATAAATGTGTGTTGTTACTTTGGTCACCTTTGTGACCCTAAGTTAAAGAGTTACAGAGCAGCACATCATTTGACGCTGCCCATACGAGTCTGAGTTGAAGGTTTACATCAGCTTTTCTAAATTGATATTCTATTCAATAAGCTTAAGTTGAGGTAATGTATAAGACTATACATTTAGAGAAGATATTTCAGACTTACTGCTCCTCTGATGAAAGAGAAAGCCCATTTGATGCTAATGAGCCAGGTGTGTTCGCTCTCCCCGTCTGTGCCCACCAGCTTAATGGAGATGCTGTTAAAAGTGCCGGCAGTAGCAAGGTTGCCAGTGTATACGGTCACTTTATAGTTAACCATTTTAACACTGGCAAGCAGACGAATCCTGCTTGGGAGAGAAAAAATATAACTAGAAAATGCATTTCCTGCTGAAAATGTGTTGGAATGTTAAAAGCTGAAATATTTAAAGAAATTGCTGGAAAAAAAAGCAGAAAATAGCTGATATTACAGAAAAGCGAAACTACCTGCTGAAAAGTGTTGAAGCCCAAAAGCATTGAACTGAACTGATAAAAATCCTTGTTGATGAAAAGTTCAAGTGGAAAAATTGGAAGAAAAACTGCATCATCAACAGTAATGGTTCACAAATGGGGGTACGTGAGATTTAATATATATATATATATATATATATATATATATATATATATATATATATATATATATATATATATATATATATATATATATATATATATATATATATATATATATAATCAGACACTGATGGCACAGTCCTGTATATAATATATTTTTTTCAAACCAAAATGCTTTGTGCTCATTACTTGGCTGAACATGTGTGGCGTGCCTAACAAAAAGATTCACCAGTCTTTTCTGTCCTACACACCCACTGCAGCGACACACCTTCAATATTTCACAGGGGGTAAAAATATGATAAAAGGTTGAGAACGACTGAGCTGAATTACATCCCAGGAAAAGCTGGAAACTCAACGATTTTATTGTCACAGTAAAAGTAGTAGTTGTGGTAGCAGTCAAAACAACTGTGAAAATGTGAACATTTCAAATGACTCCTGAAAAAGCCAAGAACTGCACTGCTGGTTGCAGTGCAGTTCTTGAGAGATTGATAGAGGTGGAAAGAGACAGAAGAGTACGAAAGAGGGCGAAAGAAGAGAATAGAAAGAGAGAGAGAGGTTCACAGGACACAGAGAGAAAGAGACACACAGGATCGCAATGCCTTTGACTGAATATCTCCAAGAAATTTGAGTATGTGTGCGTGTGTCATTGTGCGATTAGCCATCACGTCACAACATCAAAGATACTCATTGTTCTAACTTCAAAGAGACTACGTACAGTTCCACAGGCTTAACATGGATTTCCCAGATTAACCTTAATGCAAAGAAACTTTAACATACTGATAACACAATGAAAATGGCGTTAGAAGAAGATATTATGAGAACTAACATTAAAGAATTTTATCACCAATCTATCAGAGTCTTTGAAATAATTTCATGAAGTGTTTCTCTCACCCGTTTTTGAGACCAAGAAGTTTCTTTGATGAACTGCTCTCTTGATCAAAGTAATCAACACTGATTGCTCTTATTAGACAAACAGTTGTGTGGGAGTGTCTTGGCAGTAACAAAAGAATAAAGTCATGCGTGTTGGGCATGCATGACTTTATTCTTCCTGCACGAAACCACAGGATGATGCAATACTGTATAATGTCGTAAGGTAGTATCAGCATCAGTCAATGAAATTAAATTCAAGAGGAACCACCTTGTCAATGTGAGACCATTACGTCAATTAAAAACACTATGAAACAACAAACTAACTGTTCACCAACATTGTTAATCCAGTTTATTCATCACATAGTTATAGTCAAAATAACTGTAACATGATAACAACCAGTTTCTATGGCATACAGTACAACAGTAGAGACAATTTAGTGACATGTAAAAATGATTAAATCACCAAATGCACACAAACAAAAATCTGTGACACAAACATGCACTCAGTGGTCGCTTCATTTTGTACACCTGTACAATCTGATGCAATTTAACGCAACATATGTTCTGCCATATATTCTACCTCTGCAAAGCTTATATAACGTGGTGCTTGCTGTGTGTTAAAGTAGACCTAATGGCAGCACTATTGTGTTGGATTGCATTGGTTTGTGTACCTTGTACATAGAGTGACCCCTGAGTATACAACACAGTAACCTAGATCAACTGGCTCAGCACATACAGGTTGACATTCACCAAGATATTCACGGGCAGCTCCATTTATCAGTCGTTGTTGTTTATCAGTGCAAAGCAACTACAACACAGAGTTGTTTCATAAAACAAAATATTGATTCAATCATTCTTTTTAAAAAGAACATTATAAACATGGCCTGAAAGACCATTTGGTGATGAAATCAAGTGGATTACAATGGCGCGTTTCCTTTTACTGCACAGTTTAAGTTGAATGTGTATAAAAAGAACGTCTCAATGTGTTTCTTTGTTTCATTATCAGTTCAAAATGCAACACACACTGAGATATGGGATCAAATCTGAGGGGAAGGGACAGTCAGGAGTCCAGTGGGCTTCAGCTTGTTGATTCCTCCATCCAGGATACAAACCCGTTGGAAATTTACCTTTACCAGGTGTACTGCAAACTGGGAGAAGAAAAAAAAGGGAATGGCAGTTATATTTCCAGCCTTTCAGGAAAAACTACTGAAGACTTTAAATGACTTCAATGGGTGTGGTTTTCTTGTAGTTGCCACACATGAGGAAATAACATCTTTAAATTAACAGCCTTGCAACGATGGAAACCACTTAATGTTGTGGGTGTGTTTCACTTTTAATTGTTTTAATTTAAACCTTAATTTAACCAGAAGAGTCCCATTGAGATTAAACATCTGTTTTACAAGGGAGACCTGGCCAAGACATTGTTTCCTTTCAGACAACAAATGAGAAAAGTCTGGACTGAACCTGTCTCGAAGACATTTCTCTGTGACAGTCTTTATTCACTCACTGAAAAAAATAATCCTCTGTATTTAATGTAGACACACATTACAACCTGTAAACTAGAAACGTTGACAAATCAAGGTACCAAATATTGCAGGGCTATTGTGTTTGATTTAATAGATGTTAATTTGTGTTCTGGCCTCTTCTTTGACTTGTGTTGTGTAAGCACTTGTGTGACTAAGAAACCTCTGGTTGCGAACGTAAGATTTTTATCAAACACAAAAGCTGTTACGAAACAGAAACTGACACTTTGGTAAATGAACTTCAGTTGAGTCATACAGTACATCAGTAGTTCAACCTAACCAGAGTGTGTATAGCTTTAATTTAATGTTAATCAAAATTAGTCAAGCTTTTCAGATGACCTCTACGCAAAAGTGTTTTTTACTTTATGTTAACAGATGAAACATGTTTTTGATTGCCCTAAAATTCCCTGACCAACCTCACATGTGTCTTAAGTTATTTGGGCTCAGGTTGAAGGTGGCTGGAGTTATGCTGCGAGATACACAACGCCACAGGACTTTACAAACCACTGAGTGTGGTAGAGGTGTATTTTGTCCAGCTCTCTGAGGTGCAACAAAGCAAACAGGAAAGTAAAATGCACACTAAATGCACACCAAGAGAAGAAGTCTAAACAAAATGAAAGAAGAAGAAGAATGTCAATGCCTTTGATTAATGAGTAAAAGGTACGTTGACTGCCTGAATCGCTGCTTACACACTCAATTGTTTTAGGAGTACAGTTAAAGAAATTCAGATGCAATCAACTGAATAAAATTAAAGCAGAGTATGAAGAATCAGGCCTACTTCTGAATGCCAATAGGGTTTAAATGTTAAAGGTGCACAGTAAAGCCTGAGCACAGGGAGTGCATTCATTGCTTTGCCCCAGAGTTAATGATAATGCCACCGGTCTGGTGCACAGAGATGTGGATGGCATTTAAGCACAATTGAGTCGTTTTATTGACCTTTACTCTGGTGACCTGCACGGCGGAAAGGTCGGAAAATTACTGAGGTTGAACCTCAGATGTGGAATTTCAAGTGTGGGCTTGGCCGCAGTGGGGAAGGAGGCTAAATAGTCATCACGCGTCCCGGCATGTGCGAGGATGAAGAGGTTGATCGATCATCATACTTAACACAATAAAATAATAGTGTAATAAAACCAACTCACACTGATGCTGTGTGACACAACACACATTTTCTATTTGCGCTGCAAAAGAGTAGAGCTATGGCCATGTTCTGATACGTGAGCCATAAACCGTTCACAAACAACTATATTTACACTTCAGTCTATCTGCAGAAGAATTCTTCCATTACTCTCTGAAACGGTTATTTTTAACCAAGTTAGAAACTGATATCTTTCCACCGCTCCCTAAAAAAAAAATCAAAGACTCATCATGTCTCATCAATTAAGGAGAACTACTTATTTTCCTCTCTTTCTTTCCAACATATTGAAGGAGGACATCTTTTCTAAATTGGGATGTTGCCTGAAGCTATATCCCTGCTGAGTTTTTTATTTTTTATATTAGGTTTGGCTAATTTATTCTAACGAGAGCACAAAAGGAGAATATATAATTATCAATATAGTCTTCTCTTCTGTTAGGCTGAAGTTATTTTTGTGCTCTAAAATGTCAAAGACAAAGATTTATATAAAATCTGGTTTCAGCCTTGGCTAAGGTCCTAGCGTCTTTCAGAAGTTTTTATTATCCTGGACATCAGACCTATAAATGTACAATACTACTGTATTCATACCCAACCAAAACTCAACGGGAATAGGCGTTTAATGAGGCAAGTCAAGGAATAAAAAATAAAAAAAAAGATTCAATTGAGAATGACATGAATTGCCCTTCTGAAAGCACTTGCATTGCAAAAACGTAAACTGGGAGAGAGAGTCTGGTGATTTAAAAAGCGGCCCAGGGCACTTAAACAACATTAGAACAAGATTACCATCGGTTATCTGCACCACACCGGCATTAACCGCTGATCTCTCCATATTTCCAATGCACGTTCAAACAATAATGGTTGGACATTACAAAAAGCAATATTACAGAGGGATTGACTTTCACAACATTATAAAGTGTATATCACATCTTTATGGTAGGTTGTGTAATCCCCATCTTGGGTTTATACGTCTAGTAGATAGTGAGTGTGTGTGTGTGTGTGTGTGTGTGTGTGTGTGTGTGTGTGTGTGTGTGTCCGCTTTCTCACCATAGCAGCACTTTTCATGGCATGGCTAATGATCACGATGACACGTCCTCTGTAGTTCTGCAGGATTCCTGTTGCAGGACACTGCACCAGCTCACCGTCAGGGCTGAACGCTGTGCTGAAGGGAATGTTGATGCTGCCAGAAATATGGCCTCTGCCAAAGCTAAAAGCAGTGAGGTCAAGGAGCAAAGCATTGAACAGGTAACGGCACATTGTTTTTTTCACATAGTTCCAAGTAACAGCAATACCCTCTGGCCACACGGATAATAAAGAGAGAGTATTGAACAATATCAAGTCAGTTCAATGATAATTAGAGAGCTCGTTATACTGCTTATCATGATGGCGATCAATACAAAAAGCCTGTAAGGCAAGCTGCAAGATAACATTGTGGGAAAAACTAGCTCACTGATGGGAGGGAAGGAGCAGGAAGAATAGAGATATTATGAGATGTAATGAGGGAGTCAGCAGGAGAAAAGAAAAGAAAAGAAAGAAAAGAAAGGAAAACGACTGCTTCTTAGTGAGGGATTTGCTGGAAAACGAGTGCGTATCAGCAGGACAGTTAACAACCCCATAGTGGTATGTATGGCATATGTACTCTTAAGAAAAGAAGCTTGTCCTTCTTCTGCGAGCATATCTATTGACATTATCGCTACATAACCTGAGACAAGTGGTGCTTCTTTCTCGGTCAAAAGATATTGTTCACCAAATCATACCAACTGCAGGAAAATATAGTCAGTTTGTTAGTGTATAAATCCCATTATACTACATTTAGCCGTGGAAATACAATAGGCCATTTGCTTCACAGTAGGCAATAACCACCAGCTACATAGACAGTTAAATAGAGATTGTCCAAAATAACTCCACACAGAATTAATCCACTTTTTGTAACAGCAGAAACCCACAACAGAGCTTTGCCTAAGATCACAATGAAGGTGAACAAGGGTTGCCAAATCCTGCGAAAGTGGTCAAATCCCTTTTGTCCATGTGTGCTAGCCCGAGGAGCTTCTGTCTATCACGACGCCCATGTAGGAATTTGGCAAAAGAAACTGATATTTTGAAATCTTGCTCTCTACACTAATCCTTATTGATTAATGGCTCTTTTACCCCCTTAGACAAATACCATTCCACAGATCTGAAGAGTGACGCTCACTTCTTCCTCTGCCTTTAGTCCCGGCAGGGTTCTCCGGGTCAATACACTCCTAGTTATTCCTAGTTTAATTTGCAAAAGCAAATTAAATGTCTTTCTAAAATATTGTAATTCTGTGCAGACTTATGAAAAAGATTAATACATATTCTATTGATTGTGGCAAGCAGTTGACATTTTCATTTTTAATCTAAGGGATTTACAGGGAATTTGTTTGTATGGGAGCCCTGCTTTTATGTATGTGTGTGCACATCAATCAATGCAGATTGTCACATGGGAAAACCATGTATCTCCAAAATGTCAAACAAAGAAAAACAGTTTTATTTTATGCTTTTCTGATAATCGCAGCTCATTAAATGTGTTTTTTCAATTGTTTATATTTCTTGAAAAGCATGAAAATCCTCCCAAATCGTGGAGGGAATAAAATAATCCCAATTACCACTTCTGGAGATACATGGTTTCCTTTGGACAGTAAACACACACATATACCTACACATACAGTGAGCTGTCACACAGAAACTCTTGATCTACTCAGGAATTGTATTATTTAACAAAAGAGCTACTTTTTGTATGCAGCTTTTAAATAAGAATGCTGACTAAACTCTAAAATAAAATGTGCCGGTTGTGGCTTGCAGCTGATTGTTAAAACAATAACCAGACTGAATAATTCTCTTATCAAAAACAAAACAAAAAATAGCATGTAAAAGCATGAACTTGATGTTGCAGAGTCTGGCAGCACTTGACTAAAGTAGATCATCCTCCCTGAATCTGCTCCTACTTGCCTGAGATGGGGATGTTACTTTCGGTGCCTGTGGATCAATTTGAAAACTCACACGGGGAAAGGCTTATTGCATACAGAGATTCAACTAAATGCAAATTTAGTTTGTGTGTCTTTAACCTGGAACAAAATAATTGTGAGTTAACGGAAACATGAATCTTTAATAACAATCAGGACAATCACGGCTTTACCAGAGACCTGGCAGCCGCTCACGACTTGGACTCTGACCTTCAGAGAACCAGTTTGATTCATCTGTGAGACTGAAAATCTCTGTACCCATTGGCTATCGGTCTAAAGACAGTAAGCCTTCGGGGTAAAGCCGTTATATTTCTAGAGTTCTGGTGCAGTCAGACCAAGACTTTGTGCACCGCTCATTGTTTACACTCCGATTAGCAACTTGAGATGCAAAACTGGAGTTGATATGAAGAGACAATGTGTACGAATGGATTGTTTTACAAGTAGCAAGTTCCCATTCAAATAAACCAATAAAACGCTAAGTCATCATCAAACGATCGCCGTCGGATTCTCCACACGGAATGTTTACCTGTATTCAAACAAACCCTGCGCCAACGTCATTGGTCAAAACTACGAGAACTACAAACTGAAACCAGAACGTCTCGGATGCCAAAATCGTGTCCTGTTGCCGACTAGACTGGACAAGATAAAAGGCTTTTGCTGCGGTTCTTATAAAGGTGTTTGTAAAAAAAAAGGTGAAAGTGTTGTCCAATAATGCTGCTAGTAGCTCAAACTGTTTATAATTACATCATTTTCCATGCTATTTCCTGTCCTGCCAACAAGAAAAAAGCTTTGCCAACATACTTCTACAGAAGTGCTGTCACAATTGGGGGGATTGTGTCCGGCAACTTTCCCGACGTCAACAATCCGACATGTACACCACACAAGATGAAAAAGAAGCCGGGGTTTAACATTTCTCTCCAGCTCTTATTTCATTCCTTACACAACTATTTCTGTCCCTTTTCAGGTGTACAAACTAGTATACGATAAATGTCTTCCAGGAGATTTTTGCATCTCTTTCCTCTCACCCGACTGTCTTTCAGCAGCTTTTCACCCGACCTTCATGTCTAGCCATTTGGAAAACAACTATGAACCCTTTTGATTCTTGAAGTGGTCGAACACCATGTTGTAGGACACACTTCTGCTGTAATAGAACATGGACAATAATAATTATAACCCTCCCTTGAATAAAAGAAAACTTTAAGTTAGAGAAACTTTGCTAAAGTAAATTCTACTCAAAACCACCGTATGTAAAACTGGCCATATTTTCTCAGCAAAACATGTGTTGTTCTTGCTTTGTTGGACACAATCCAAGGTTGTTCAAACAGGCTGCAGTCTGTGTGCACCAATTTCTGATGTGCCGCAGCAGAGAAAGATACAGGTACAGTTTATTTGAATGTTTAAATGCCAGCATTTAACAAAGTGGCTGGTAAAATTCAGAAATAGTAAGGATACTCCTCGACAGTGCGGATGTCAACAGCAATGATTTTGGGCTTGCCGGCTTTGGTCCTTTTGGCAGGCCCGGCCAATGACAGCTCACACAGGTCGATTAAGTCCTCGGCCGAGATCCTTGGGGATACTTCTGCTTTCAGGTCACACAGCGCCAGAGGATCCCGAGACTACAAGAAAAAAAACAGTAAGAGGAGATCATATGAAGGAGAAGAAGTGCAGCGCGGTAATTAGTAATTGTGTAAAAGTAAAATGACTCGAGAGACAAGGAATAGTGTCAATTTGGATACTGTTGCTTCTTGAAAAATCGAAAAACCCGTAATGAGACTTTCTATGTTACCAAAATCTTCTCTGTATTAATGAAATGTTTCACACCGTCCCCAATATTACAGCTCAAAGAGCACCACAGAAGAACAGCAGCACATGGTCCTTTCCAGTTTCCATGTGCGCTGTCCAATGGATTCATTAAAGCACTGAGCCGGAGGCGAAGCTGCAGGGGAATGAACCCTGGTCTCTGTTATGGTGAGCAGGAGTAATACCTCTATGAATCCGAGATGCCCTGAAATACTTTGAAGCATTAAATGGGAAAAAAGGAAGTATACTGTTAATCTATTTTAAAATGCATTGTGATATTGATCGGTCATTAAATAGTTTGGTTCTTTTATTCACTTACATGCAAATCAAATATAGGAGGAATACTCAGAGAATGATCTATGAATCCCAGCACGCTGAATAAAAGCAATTTACAGAACAGAGAAGGGCCAGCATGTTGAGAAGGTTTAGTGGCAAAACTCTGCCATGCAGGAAATAAAATGTTTGAAAGCCGCAAACTCCATTGGCTAGCTGAACAACCTGTCCAACCAACAGTGTGGCAGTCAGTAACATCTGACGAACAATTCTGCGCAGCTAAGCTAGTACCTTTAAATCCTGGTATTGTTAAAGCATTTTTTTTTTAAATCACCCTGACATGCGAGATGCAACGGCGTTACATTTCCTCTTTATTATCTGCTTCTTATAAATATTCATTGCCTGATCATTTCTTATAGGTATCTTACTTTAACTCTGACTATACATTTTTTTTTCTCAATTCTCTATGGCAATAATTTAACGGATGTGTCTGAAGGGTGCAGCTTCCCTATGCCACAACAACACAGAGCCAGAATGGCAAAAGGGAAGAGATTTGAGGAGTGGTGCATCGTTTTCAACAAATATCCTTATTCCGCAAGTACAACAACAGCTACTCTAGGTAACACGAGAGAGCACAAGCAGAGCTATGATCTACATATTCATGGTGTCTTACTGCCATGACCTACAATTTCGTTCATTGTAAAGAAAATTCACCTCAGTTAACTTTCAATCTGATGTTTACCAATCACAAACAAGTGAATGTAAATGAATAGGTTGAACATAGAGACACATTTAAATATCTGTAGTTCTTTGATGCAATACCACGCCTGCAATAAATAACGCCATGCACAAATTATGCAGTTCTATGTTGAGCCAATAATTTAGTAGTTTGTTTGTGTTGAATGATAACCATGATGGGTTTTGATGTTTTGTTTTATAGGAATAATAAACATCTTATTGAACAGTGTTTGTATTTCTCATAATCAGAAACACACAAGGACATTGTAACAGATGTGAAGCTGCCCAGGTCCTGATTCATCTTGCCTGATAATCCCAATATAGTTTAGTGGCTAAGGGCTAAAGCAATAGCTATACACACAAAATGACCACAAAGCTGAGTCGACACCTCTGAGTCACAATGACACAGAGGTGTCATTAAAAATGAAATCGTAGTAAGACATGCTTTACGTCACGGTTCATACGTCTACTTTGTTGGAGGACAACAGCAGGCCACTTGTACAGAACCAGGGAACTGTGACAGGCAAAATAAAATTGTGAATTCAAACTTTGGTGCAAACCAGGGTGTGACTGAACACACCTGCTCAGCAAAACCTGCCTGTGGAGACAAGCTTCCAAATTAAAACCAACCGTAAAGGGATTCGTTACTGTGGTTTAGTCAGTCTTGACATTTTTTCTCAATCTTTTAGTCAATGACGAGGTCTCGGTTTCTGTTATCATTATGTTGTATTCTTTATCATAAGGCCCTTCACAAAGAGATGATTTATGCCAGATTAAGCCATTAAGCAGTTTCCATCTGCAGTTCGTTGGCAGAGTAGTCACCAGACACTAAAAAACACTCACTTAAATGCAGAAAAAAAATGCCATAGTCTCTAGCACAATAACAATTATAGAGATTTACAAGCACACTACATATTATTACCATCACATTAATACAGCACAACTATACAATTGCAAATTAACTACTTAATCAGCACAGACATTAAATAATCTTTTGTTGCCTCATTGATGTAAATAATCTCTTTGAGATGGAAACAAACATGACTGCACTGCATTGTATAGTTAGCTCTATTTGCAGAGAAGGCTGATGGAACATAAATGTTTGTACATCTAGGTTCTAATGTACTTTTTAGTCAATAATCTCAGAGATCAATTCACATGCTCAAGGTTAAAGAATGTAGTTAATCGTAATACATTTTTGTACATTTTCACTGTAAACATATGTACCTTAAAACAACTTCAAATCACTACTTTTAGCATTGTCTTACATTTTTGCTGCACAAACCCACAGATAAAGTAAAGAAAACAAAAACAGTTGCACCAATCTCTCCACCAATGTGTGTGTTCAGCTGGGTTATAACTGAACCGGCAGGACTTTCTGGTGTGATGAGCAATGATTACAGCAACATACCATCACTGGAAATAGGATGCTTGTGGCTGCTTTTATGTGTGTAGACATCTGTTGTGTACACTAGATATATGCTGGTCAACATAAAATACAATTAGCATGTTGTCGCATACAGAGAGCTACTAAAGCAAATGAGTAAACAGGCGGGGGGAAAAAGAGGACTCAAAGATTGGGTATTTACTGATAAATAAATGCTTAGTCGAGTTTATTGTCCTTAGGAGCGGTGCGCAAGGAGTAGGAAACGGCACGTGGATCGATCAGCCTGTTTTTAAAAGGACTGCTTTTAAAAGATTACTCACAAGAGTAAAAACTAAATGCCTTTCAAGATGGTAAAAATGTAAAGAACACTGCAGAAAAGCTGTTGTTATGACAGCCCATGAAAAATGTTTCAATGCAAATTACTAGAAAACATCTGATTGATGGGTGTTCAGCCAACATTTAAAAAAAAATATAGCCGATTCATCATTTTAGAGCAGCAGTTCCACTCATACATCCAGGGTCCAAACCCTGTGCAAATGATCTGCTGACACAGCAGTAAATGCCGTTTTGGCGTCCGACATAACAAACAGTGCTAAGCTGTTGACTGCTCTACCTTTGTGTTGTTTGGAAGACTCAAGAAAGACTTTGGACATCACCTTAAAGTAAAACAGTCTCAGTTGCTCGGCTGATGAGTAGCAAAACATATATAGGTCTACTTTAGCTTACTACACATTATTGGTCCTATATCGTATGACAGAAACAGGCAAAAATATGCAGCCTGTCATTGCCTGTGGCTGAGTTTGTGGCAACTTGAATGTCAGGAGGAGCGGTGTGAGTGCCAGCTGAAAACGGCTTAATGACACTTTTGCATTTCACTGGTGACAGTGATGAGGCTAAACTGCAGCTATTGATAAGCAGACACAAATCCTCTGCAAAGGTTTGTGTTTGTGTGTGTTTCTACTCACAAATGCTCCTGGTCCACAGTTGCCAAAAGAAATGAAAACACTTAACATATTTAACTGGTATCCATGGAGTAGTTCAGCTTGGATAAAGCTTGACGACAAGGTCAATGACTCATTTTAAGAGGCTTCACACAGCGTGATTATTACTGTGCTGAGGTTTTCTCATATCAAACGTTACAGTCTGTGGTGTTTGAGCATCACTTCTAAGGCACACAAATGTATTGTTCCTGCCAAGTCTGCAGTCCGACAAGAAGAGATGAGAAGAAAAGCATAATTGAGGCCATGATCTGAGCAAAACGCTGACAACAAATACCCCTCACAGCAGCTGCATGTGCACATAAACACACACCAAGCTCCTGTTTTAATTCTGGCCACACAGCAGTTGCCAATATTGCTCAAACATGAATGATTTCTTTCGAGAAATAGCAGCCTCCTCTAATGAAAATGCATCTCTTTTTGCTGACAAAAGACACACACTTTGACCACAGATTGACAGTGGCTTGAACTTACAGTACTCTAAAATATTGATGATGACTTTCAAGAGCAATATTTGCTTTACTTGAAAGATTTATCACTAAAATACGTTGGAGAGTTTCCTCATGATTAAGCGTTTAATAACTGGAAATAAAACGGGGCAGACACAGCAACGTGAAATACAATCCAAAACTCTATGACACCCTAAAATAAATCTGAGCTTTGTGAAGACTTTATAGTTCAGTGTCTGTTGACAATGTGTCAGAAAGGAATTCATTAAAATCTACGGCCGTTTCTATAATGTGGATAATATTGAGAAATCTTTTTAAATAGTGGAAACATGTCATACTGTCAACTAAACTTTATATAATAAGCTTCAAAATGCTACAATTTATTGCAGAGATTTTGTATTGGATTGCATCATATTCTGTATAGTAGAGAGGTGTTCATGTGATTGGGTCTTGGTCGTAGACTTACGAGGCCGGTTTTCACTCATTCTCAACACATCCTATATAGATTATCCTACCCGATTGGTTTTTGCCCACAGTTTTTAATGCTCATGTGGTGCACACGTTCTGTATTGTTGGAACCAGGAAGCATTATGGACATCGATTCACTTAATCTATGAAATAAAAGCTCGACCAGCTGTTACATGGCAGTGAGCAATAACCTCTCAGCCATAGCCTCCTGTGCACTGTACCGCATTTGTTTCTTTTCATTTATATTTCAAACCTTCTGGCCAATAATAATACCATCCTCTTTATGCACAGCACATTAGAGTAGTAATGAAATAGACACATTTATCCCGTCGCAAGCAGTCGTCCCAAAATCTGCAGGTGAACGCCATTATCAATGAGTAATTTGAGAATCAGAAGACTCACTGGAGAGAAACTAAATGTATGTAAAAGATTGCTGAGACATAGTCTAACTAATGAATGGTTCAAGTGTAGGGCATTGTTGTATTTGTTTTGCTATGTTTGTCTTATTAGTGGCTCAGAGAACGGAGGAGAGACGGTTTTCTGCGATACACTCACTCAGACCAAGCTGAGTGGACAGCGGCTGTCCGGTGAGATGGATTTCTGTTCACTACGAGGACTGAGAATCTGCTGACGGAGCGCCTGCTCTCTGACCAGAGAGCAGGGCTGTAGGGCAGCATGCAACACAAACAACCGTACAAGCCTCTCTATCCGCCATAACAAGTTTTACAATGTTCAGTTAGTGAGTCAAGACATCATGGAGAACCACAGAAAAAGTCTGCGTTCACTGTTCTACCCCCGAGTATTGTTTGTTGTATCTTCCCCATTCAATCTTAGCCTTCAGGACAGATTCACACATCATCAAGTCGATCTCAAACCAATAGTTAAGTGTCCATTAGAACATTGAAACAGGTTTTGCTTGCTGTAATCATTCCTCTTGTCCATACCGGCCACAATAAAAGAGGAAATCTTCTTTAAAAAAGTTCAATGTAACAGATCAGGGACATATAATCCAGCAATAATACATATTAACTGAAGTTAACATGAGGCTTCCGTCATTTATCAAATCAAGCAGATATCATCCAAAATTGCAGTTTTTTTAATCAGTAATTCCCTGTTCATCTGTTCAGATTGACTTTATAGGGGAACTGAAAAGGGAGGGACTGCACGCTGATAGATGTGACTTCCCATACACCTTCATTTGCTGTTGCTACGGTCTCGTCTTGCGGCATTTCACACGCTACGCAAACTTAACAAGGCTTTAACTGAGAAAGTCAAACGCTTGAGAAGTATTTTGTAAAGTGAGCAGTCTCTGTGTGATATGTAATGTGTGGTATGAAGTAATGAAGAAATCATTTCTATTTCAACATTCAGAATTCTCTTGTACAATTAGTGTTGCGCATTACTGACCCATGTTTTCTTAGACAGAGGCGGGTGCAGATAGATGTGGCCATGAATCAATGCCACCTCCCACCCACTTCTTTTTCAACTTTGGCGGAATCAGAAAGATTACGACAATCACTTGGGCGCACAGCAGATAGGGGCAGACAAGAGTGTTTGTGTTAGCTTTCTGAACACAATGCATTCAGGTGTGAAAGGCAAACAAAGCTGCACCACAAAAACTAAACAAGACAATAGACGTGTGTGAAAGAAAGCATGAGATCAATGATTACTTAAAACTAAGTCTGAAAATCTTTATGAAGGTTTGTTTAAAGCTACTTTAAGGTACTTTCATTTTGTATTGATTTTGGCAGTGCCTGTGTACTAAAGTGGTAGCGTTCCTTAGCACCAAATTCTGTTTAGAAAACCTTATTTTTAGGATCTGACAGTCTGCCCTGCACAGTCCTGGTTTTCCCGTGCCTCCGTTCTCTCTCGTGGGCCCAGAAATACGTCCTGGGTCTCCAGCAGTGTGGTGTGGGCTCCCAGCGGAGATCGACGGAGCAACGAAGCAAAGCTCCACTCCTGACCCTGGGAGGAGATGCTGCTGCTGAGTGCTGAGCTCTCCTAACTCTGCCGAAGCTTCAGACTACAGGTCAAAGCCTGCAGCGACACCTGATCTGAATCTGTCTGCAGCAGGATGGTTTCCGCCAGAGGCCCCGCTGGAGTCTGAGCTAAAGGAGTTGCTGGTAAACCTGCATGATATTCATCTAATTTTCTGTGAAATCTGACTTGGTGGCACAGATGCCGGCATTAAACTACAACTAATCACTTGGCTTTTGACTTAAGCCAAAGCCAATCTTCACAATGATGATCTTGTTTATTTAGAGACGCGTCGGTATTAAATTGAAACAGTTTCATGAGGAGTTCCTCACAGTAACTTTAAATCATTTTTGAGAGAGTGCATTTTCAACCAAATCAATGTTTGGCCACTTTGGGAATTAAAGACTGAGCTTGGCATGGGGTTGTTCTGTATCAAGCATTAAAGTGTAACTTATAATTCTTGAGGATCTCATTCTAACATGAAACGTCAATACAGCTCAACATGCCTACTTGGGTCACTGCACTGCAATCAGGTGTTGATTGGAGAAAACAACAGGTGCTAATTTTCACTGGGAGTCACTCCTTGTGCAAATCAGGAAGTGGGTCGAAGTAGCAAGAATTTATAAACCTCATAGCAGAAAATAAATGGATGGCAATAGTCTGAAGAAAGCTGACAAAACATTTCACATGCAAACTCCACTGTCCGACTGCTGGCTATACACATATAGTCAACTTTTATAAATAACCCATGTCTGTGCAGTGTGAGTCTGCTGACTGTAAAAATGGATTCATAAAAAAGTAGCTGTATAATTAGCTAAAGGCTGATATGTATATTTCAAATCACGGATCACTGCATTTGAATTTGCATTTTGACAGCATTACTCTACAATAGAATTAGAAAATAATTTCTGCATTATTTTGTGGCAATCTATATTACTAATGCATGAAACATAAAGGTAAACGCTACGCTAATTTTAACAAACATGAATTTGTTATTATGCTCTATTCATCAAAATCTCAAAAACCTCAACATAATATTGCATATATATATATATATATATATATATATATATATATATATATATATATATATATATATATATATATATTAAAAAAATGAATCCATAATATTACAAAGATATTTTCATGGTTCTCAACAAAAGAATACCTCTGAAATAATCAAAACATTACCCCATAATTACGACTGTATGTTATAGTTACACCAGCTCAGGGTGACCAAAGGAAGACTCCCTCCTTGGTCACTGTGGCTTCACATCAACGGTCACTCACAGTAAAAAATTGGAGCTATAATGTCGATAATGAGATAAATCAGTTCACAACCTGTGCATAAACCTGAAGCTTCCTTCATTCGACTCACCAGGTCTGTCTTGGGCATGTCCTGGTAGTCAGACGAGTAGTATGTTGCTGCTTTCCCAAAGCTAATGTCACCAGCGGCCTTTGGCGGCTGAGCATGCTGTCGATATGTAGCACTCTTCGGAGTCCAGCAGAAGAGGTTGATGGATTCACGAACACAGCGCTCAATGTCAATTTCTGTTTAGCAAAAAGAAGAGTAATATGAAAATGTTGATGTTAATGCAACCTATGAGCAAAGTCGTAAACAACAAAGAAGTCATAATATCACTTTTTTCATGAATTACCTTTTAACCAATTATTATGAAATCGTTGAAAAACAACACATCTTTTTTATGTTTACCCAACTAAGCCAGCAAACATGGATCTTCATACAGCAAATAGCCTAGCCTAGTAAATAGCGCAGCAATCAAAAGGTGGAGATCAGCAGCTGTGGGTGAAAACAGCAGCTTTTTAAGTTCTACAGTCGAGCTCGGGGCTCTGCAAGGCTGCACCATTCGCCACAGTAGAGCTTTGAGCTAAATGCTAACTATTAGCATGCTCACAACAACAATGCTAACATATTCAGCAGTTGCATAGGTTTTTGATTATTTACAATTTCTTGTGTGTTAGCATGCTTACTTACAAATATAACAAAAGCTGATAAAAGTGCTGACAAACTAAATTATTAGACAAATAAACATTTTGGACCTAAATGAAAACTCAAGAAATTACAATTCATCCTGAGAGGACCATCTGTACCGGATCTTCTGACGATCTCTGCATTTTCAATTTCCACTGATAACATTTTTGTTTAACTATTTATTTAATCACTCTGTGTGATAGAATAAAATGAATGAATAAAAATCTGATTCCTTCCCATAAAGCATAAAAGATTATGTAAATGGGTGTGGGAGGTTTGGTTGCAGAAGAGAGCAGCTTGACCTTGGCATTTTGCTGCCATTAATAATCGTAAGTAGTCATCCAGCAGTGCCAGTGGCTCTTTAAAATAATAACCGGTCATAGTTTAGCTGCTGTCCCTCATCCAAGCACTTGTTCCAAAATACATTTTCAGGGCAGAGCAAAATGTTCTTCTTTTCCCCCTAATTCCTCTCCAGCTATATCCATCGTTCTCCAGCTTCTCGCGTTGAGAATAGAGAGGATTAGGGAACAGGGACTCACTGGATTAGCCGAGGATTTGGGTAAATTAGGAATTCTTTCCTTCACACTCTTTCGCACCGACAGCCTCTCTTTCACTCCCATTTTCCGTGGATAATAAGCAAGTCTGTCTAATGAGTGCTTCCTGGTATGACCTGCACCTGGCCCAGGCTCAAGCTAAATTAAAATAAAGATGTATCTTTCCCCCACTATGTCCCACAGCAACGTCAAGGTTAGGGTCTGTCGGCTCACATGGTCTAGGACTTCACAGACTCGGTTACAAGGCTCATTCCAGTGAAAAACACACTGGCGGTCTGAGATTTCTCACTGACGGGCACACAGGCAGTTCAGGAAAACACATTTTCCCTCCCTAAGGCGAAGAATGCGGCATGCAATCACTCCTCCAGCTAAAAGAGGCAGGAATGGGGAGGAGGAGGTTGATAGCGGTTTTAACAAGCCCTTGACTCAAAGGGCGTTCCAAGGCAGCCAATTTCATTAAAGAGCAATTTAATGAAGAAAAAAATGAAAACATTACATTTCACTCATTATGTAGAGGTGTTGATTGTGGGCTCTGACTTGTTGCCACAAACAGTAGAATAGCTGCATGGTGGTGCAAAGGAAAATCTGTTGCATTGTCATGCTCAACCCTGCATAGTGTAACAGACGAACCATGAAAATGAATTTGTACATTAACCACAGATTATAGAGCCAATTAAGAATTAAATAAATAAATAAATAGCTCCTTATTTGTAAATCATGATGACATTGATAACACAAGGTGGGAGTGTGAAAATTGATCATCTATTCTCCAGAGGTTTGATTTTCATAGTTATACTGTAAACTAATGATTACGTTTGGACATCACGTGAAGGAATGATTTATGCTTTTGATTACGCTTCAAATTTCCACTTGTAGACATTAGAGGGTTTTCCATTTGTCGCTTGTTTGTTTTAATGAAACTTAAATGGATGATGTGCATAGGAGTTACATGTTTTTAAGGGGTGCATGTATCACTCTTGGAATACATCCCTTAAGCAGTACGAGCGGTCTCATTTCAGTGCTCAATCAAAGTGGTTCTCATTTATCCAGCACATTTACCCAGGAAGCAAAGTCAAGTAACCTAAACAGAGACTTAAGAAACGGCTTTGGGAAGTCTCAACCGTGGTCGCTTTTGTTGAATTTGAATCTTAAGATAGAAAAAGGTTATGCAAATCTTGATCCTTGATATGGTGGCGAGAGAGAGAGAGAGAGAGAGAGAGAGAGAGAGAGAGAGAGAGAGAGAGAGAGAGAGAGAGAGAGAGAGAGAGAGAGAGAGAGAGAGAGAGAGAGAGAGAGAGAGAGGACAAACAGCGGTGGCAAAGAACTGCTAAGAACAAATAATTGCCATTGTCTCCAAGGCATATTGACAAATCAATGGATTTCGTATACGACATTGGTACAATGCATAGACAATGAACAGACTCCCTGGGTACAATATAAAATGCAGCATTAGATTGAAATCCGCATGTTTTTGTGGTTCAAAATGATTCCTATGTCGTAGTTTAGTTTCTATGAATTGTACATGTCTGAATGGAGTCATTGAGCTCTTTTAAAAAAAATAAATACCTGATGACATTATTAAAGACATGCTACAGTTCTGAATGTCATAAAACACCTCGTGTCAGTCAATTTCAAATGAGAACATCTAACGATAAAAAAAAAGAGAGCTCAGAAATAGCTCGGCTTCTCTGAGGTCTGAGTATTTGTCGACGCAGTTCAACTTTAAGATGAAATGCTGGAGTGAATCTGACATAATGAATACATTAAGCCCCATGTAAATATTGTCAGGGCAATATGGATATGATACTCAGGTCCTACTTAATGCTGGCTGCCTGCAATAGTACAATTGTATTCATACTCTAATGTTAAAATGCTCCAGACTACACTATCAGTCAAATCCCCAAATGCAAATGCAAATATGTCATGCCAGATTTGTCATCCACTTCCAACACTAAACCTTCAACATCAATATTCTACGTCTCCTCCTGCTGATGTTTTCAAGGTGTCCCTGTGTGCAGTGTTGCCTCGAGCACTTTCAGCAGCTCGTGCTTGTTTTTCTCAGAACTAAACGTCTATAACTAGAGCTCATCGGTTCTGTGCCCAGCTCCGCTCATTGAGACAGATGCTAATGTCCCGTGAAGGCAAATGCCGCTGCATCATCAGTAAACACACGCTTCCTGTCAGCCGGAGAGCCTTTCTGGTCTATTGTGAATCAATGAAGTCTCCAAACAAGAGAAAGTTATAGATTACCCAAGGCTACAAAACTTAGCAAATGGGAATCACAAAATGAGATTAATTGCAAAGAAATGGCAGCTTAGATGAATTGCTGGCTTCAAGGCAAAAATGTTGCAGCACAGGTCTTACCTGTTTCACATTTCATCTGATTTCATACTCTCATATACTGAGTGTGTGATATCATGCATACAACTTAATAACAACACATATTTGTGTCTTTCTTATAGTCCGGAAAGCCAAAATGACGAAAGTAACACATTTGTGAGAAGGAGGTTGTGAAGGATGATGAGGAACAGTACATGTATTGGCAGTGTTGGGAACGAGTGGTGGGAGCACGACCTCATAGTCTGCATCACTTCCCTTGAATCTGGATTCCTTCTCTTCGTTGGAATATTGGCAACTATAGACTTCACAGTGTTATGTGTAATAGGCTTGTCACTGAGAATTATTGTCACTGGCCCCATTTACTGCCTAGAAGGAGGGGAAGAGAAGAGTGTGTCTGAATCATTTAAGAGCCACTGTCCTGTAACGTTATCTTGACCGTTAACTTTTATTCCGACAGTTGCCGAAGGGAATAGAAAGAGAGCAGACTTGTTTTTATTTCGCAACTAAATGTCAAGCCTGCTTATGGATCTTGTAAAGTTCATTCACTTCACTGAACCTTAGATTAAGTCAAAATGTATATGCATGTTACGTTAACTTTTCACTACTGACATCACCTGTCATCACCACTAAACACAGGCTCCATCATACACAGGCTGACATGAACACAAATGTCAATGCTGTGTGCCCAAACCAGAATGGTAGAAAGTGGGAGACGATGTGGTCCTACAAAAGCAGGTTTATCTCATCACTTAGCAGCTTAACAATTACTTCTGATTTGTTTATAAAGTAAATATGGTGTAAACATGTTTAAAAAAAAAAAAATCATTAAAATGAACTGTACCTTATTTGACTGATCTTTCCTACTACTTGATTGAGTAACATTAATTGTTTTAGTTTAGGATTAATTGACTATCTAGCTGAGTCAATTGTCTTTTATGTTGTTCAGCCAGCATCAAGGCCTGTTTTCGTGCCCCCCCCCCCCCCCCCCCCCCCCCCACACACACACACACACACACACACTCACACACTCACACACATGTGGACTCTGCTCTAAAACAAATGAATGTAAGCCTCAGTTGTATGAGGACATCAATTCTGCACGCCTGATGTCAGGAGGGAGCAGGTGCAAACCACAAATCATAAAATATCTACCATAACTCACAGTGTGTGTGTGTGTGTGTGTGTGTGTGTGTGTGTGTGTGTGTGTCTTTGTGCACTCATAACTACATGGATGTGGTGACGCAAAGCAAATACAGACTGACCTCTAAAACCAACAAAGGCTGCCATGGTCGATCTTTTGTGACTCAATTATCTAACATGGCCAAACACACTTTATTTTTTACTTTAATATAATATGCATCGCAGCACTGCAAAAGGTATACTTTACAAAAATATGTTGCCTGGTAAAATGGGTTGGGAACAAGACTGCCAGAGTCCACAGATGAACAAGCAGCTCGGTAACATCGTCGCCATTTTAATGAAGCATGTTGCCGCGCTAACAGTTACAGCGGATGTGGCTGAGAACGTCAGTCGTACTTGCAAACATTCCATCATAAGCTGAACTAAATTTTGAGCTGATGGTTAAAGTCAGAAGGTCATGGACGTCAGTAGGCTTCATCCGTTGGGAATAATGAATGCCAGTGTGAAATCTTATGACAATCCATCCACTAGCTGTTGAGAAATTACAGTCTGGACCACAGTGGTGGAACAGCCAGCAGACGGACAGTAACCGTAACCATCACACGACCATTCTGCTCGCATGTCTAAAAAATAAACCCTGCACATTAAAGGCTAATAAGCCCATAGTAGTAAGACCTCTTCTCTCATTTAGTAGGGGTGATACATATTGTGTTTTCTTCGTGGAATTAGCTGTGACAAGTTATATTACACCATCGTGTGTGCTAGAACATGGTTGGAAACTTAAATAAACAGTGTGAGGTCAGTCTACAGCTGAGAATTCCTTTCTGATATAGTTTGCCAGATACTCCACTGGAACGACCCAGGTATACACAAGCTGTGATAATAAGTTTGGAAGTGATATACAGAAACGAGCTGGCAGCGGTAGGAAATGTTGCGAAAGAAGCTGACTGCAGCTCTAGGCCAACATATTTTACCTTTATAAGGAGAACTGGCTCTCCTTTTTCCTTCTGCCCCAATCACATGAATCTGTTGGACAGTAAAACACAGAGAAAGACAGCGACGCTGAATTTAGGTGGTTGAAGGAGAGGCTGCTGGCCTTAGTTTACAGAGAGCTCCAGCATGCCTTTTGGACAAATCGTCACTGTCTCTGTTGGTTTTAAAACCCCAATGTCATTCTGCCTTTCAGATTAAAAAATAGGACTGAGCAGCATTTGGAAATAGAGTTTTAAAGGAAATTGTATGAGCTATCCCCGAGGCGAGAGGTACATTCTTAAGATATACATTATGAATGCCGCTCTCTGATTTTATGTCACAGATACTTGATCTCTTTGTGCAACTGTGAAGGAGCCGTAAAGAGGGCATTTATTAAGAGAGACTACTCTGTGAGCCGTATGTAGTCGACAAACACAGCAAAGTCCCCTGGGCAATGTGTCACATTAAAAGCCATGTTAAAAGCCCCCTTGGACTGGGGGGAAGGGGGATATCCTGTTAAAAGTACTTAACAAAAACATGACCCCAACAGAGCAAAGCTAATAAGATGTATTTCCATTAAGCTTCTATAATCACAATCAACCCACTGAACACTTCGTTGAGTCGGCCGCCCTCCTGAGAAAAGATGCCTCTTGCCCGCTATGCACTGAAACCGAGATTAACAACCACATAGAGGAGTTAAGACACTATTTTTTGATATTTACACATCATTACTTGTAACGAGAGTGTGGGAAAAATAATAAAACTGATGCAGGTGTATCACATTTGATGTTCATTATGCTGGATTGCACCCATTTCCTACTCTTTTCCTAGCAGTGCGATTCACTACACTGTCTCCCTGTGTTAGGTGCAATGTTTAATACATGGCCATGTATGTTTGTATTGGCAAAGCGGATCGTTGCTTCAGGCAGCCCGCTGGCCTCACATCCCTGTGCGAACGCGAGGCTTTATTTATGTGTGTTTTATCTACTTCTTTTGCTGGAGTAATTCTGCGTTTGTAGTCTGCTGAAAAGGTGCCACTTAACCTCTCTGGTTGGATGTCCCATGACTGATAACAGCACCGAAGAACCCAATAGCAACAATTCTTTTCAGTGGCTAAGCAGTCCACACAGACCGATGATGGATTTGAAGCTCCGAATCAAGATTAGAAGTATTGCTGGAGAACCATACTGTGGAGGTTGTGATTATTGTGGCAGACAATTTCCAGGGTGCAGTTGTTGACTGTTCGACAGATGCAGAGCAGAGTGTGGCTCGCCTGGGGCACATCAAGGACAGAGTGTATATCTGCTGGAGAGCAGAGCTGCCTGCTTTGAGGACATCATTAAGTCAAAACACATCAGCACACATTGGTACTTTGCTGAATGAAAAATCAGTAGTTGCCTACACAGATGGACAAACTCTTAGAAAGGTTTGTGATTTCCACAAGATACAAATGCTTAATGCATGCAGAAAGTAAATAAAGACGTTGTTAGGTGGTTGTATTACCCAACGACATTTGGCCAATAGCCTAAGTATGTAATACACTTCACAAGAGGGACAAAAGGAATGACATAATATTGACAAAGATGTATACATGCCAGCTCATCTTCTCACCTGGCAGGTCAGAGAAGAGGAGGATGCACTCATTGAAGCCATTGGCCAAGAGACGGTCCCTGAGCTGCTGCAATATGGCCACGCCGATGCAGAAGGGAAAAGAGGAGTTACCCAGCAGCAGCGTGTCCCACAGGTGGAAGATCTTGTGCAGTGGAAACACATCTGTATGGAGCATGCAGAAATACACACACAACAAAGGGGAGATTTTACAAAATGACTGAATACCAGAGTGCCTGAAAAGACAAATCCTACGAGAAATACACAATAGGCTCTGGCAAGCGGGATATAATAGTATGCAACACACACACACACACAGAGAAATGGGGAATCAGTTTGAACATAATGAGTGTGATTTGCATGTGCATAGTGCATTTACTTAAGATGACTCTATGGCTTTAAAATGGGAAGCTCACTCAGCAATATTGTGCGTTGGCAAGGTGGCCTAGAGGGATATTTGATGTGGGGGAGGCAGCTGGGAAAAATGTTTTGAGGTGGGTGTTGTGGTGGAAAAATGACAGGAAGAACATCAGGGGGCTGAGGAGCTTCAGAGCAAGGAACCTGCACAGGTTATTTCAAGCCAACTAAAACCACATCCTGATAATGTGTCCCACTGCAGTTATTAGTTCAGTGATATTACTTTCAGTTTTTGAAAATATAATGTTTCCTCCCTGTTGAGATTTATGCATGAGAAGCAGAACTGTCCACCTGGTTCTGTCATCCCGCGGTTTGTTAAGGTGGATGCTGGGCAGTAGACGTGTGTGCTTGTGTGTGTGTGTGTTAGTGTGTGTGTGTGTAATGCAGCTTTGGTGAGGCCGAGAGAGCAGGAGAGGTGAGAAAATGCCTCGGAGGGTCTGCACCACATTAGCAGTCAGCTGAGCAGACTAGGGCATGTGACTGACAGGCAGTGTATCTGTGTGTGTGTGTGTGAGAATTGTGGATGACCCTCCAACCTTGTCTTATATTGAATTGAAGACATTAGCAGTCAGAGGGGCACACCTCCTGAATACTGGACTCACACACTGCCTCAGGGGGGGATACGGGTTAGGGGGTAAAAGGGTCACACCTCACACTCTCTGTCTCAGGAGTGGACTGTGTGTGTGTGTGTGTGTGTGTGTGTGTGTGTGTGTGTGTGTGTGTGTGTGTGTGTAGTGTGTATTTGACTTAAGAATCAAATACCTAACCGCAAAGGGCTGAACAAGATCAATTTTCTACAATTGATGTAAATTACAAGTTGTGTTCTGTTTATAAGTCTGCTGACTAGTTAGGTTCAAATGCAACTATCTACAATAATATTAAGAAGGCTAAAAGTTATTCAAATAGTTGTAAGGTATGATGGTCTGTACCTCAAAGTTCCAGAGGTTAATTGCATATCATTTAATTCGTAACGATGATCTGTGACCCTTGCTAATACGCTCTTATCTCAGGAATCCAACTACTGCTGAAGATAAAAGCTCAATGCTGCCATCAACTGACAAACTGCATGCTGAGAACAAGCAGAGAAATAATACAACATAATAATAATAATAATGTACCTTTGCTGCAGCAGAGAAGGTGAAAGGACTCTTACTGTGCATTGTGTTTACTGGAATAAACAGATTCCCACAACTAAGCAAGAAAACCTGGAATCTGTAACATTTTCTCATCTTCCAGCAAATTTGATTTTATACATTTCAAACATGTCACCATCTCTGATGATAACAGAACTGCAGGCCCTGAAATAATTTGGCCACCGTGGCCCAAGCTGATTGTACAGAGTGACACTTAAACTAATGCTAACTTGATTAAACTATTTCCTGTACTAGTTAATGTCGACACATAATGAACACCATGCAAAAATATTGCAGTCCAAGTTAGTTAATCACAATCTACAACGTCCCTAATTTAACCTACACTCTCACAATACAACCCTGTAAGTCTCATTTAAAGCTGAATATAATAAGATTCACATACATCGCTTATTTTGTACAACCCCTGTGTTGCATGTATGGACATAGAGTATCATCTCTCTCGGACAAAAGTTCCTCATGAGCTTTCTTTCTATTTTGAAATCTTGAGGAAACACTTGCAGCAAGAGTTTTTATCTTGACCCTTACATCTAGAAATTATAATTGTAAAGAGAGCAAATTCATTCGTCAGTATGTGGAACACAAAACCCAATTTAGGACATTCAAGATCGTACAATTTCTTTGAAAAAGTCTTTAATAAATCGAGGCACAACAAGGTATACAAATACATCACACCCTCCTAAAAAGATTCTCCTGAGGAAGAAAAGTTCACCGCAAGTTACTTTTTATAATGTCTTAAATCAATATTTATTAAAGGCCTTATATTTTTACCATCCCGTAGAGCGCCTGGAATTGATTTTGTCTGGCACATTCTACCCATGGACCTTGACATAAGTTTCTTCTTTCCTCCTTATTGTTACCGTTTGCGAACTGAAGGTTAGAATACATTATCTGCGTGTTTTCAGCCGACTGTAAAATCATGACAATGTAATCAATATTCTTGAAATAGCTCTGCGATAACAATCACCCCAACACACACAATGGCTTGTACAGTACACTATATTTCATATCTAGGGCACAATTGGTTGTTATTTTTCTAACTCTGCGCATTAATGGGATATGAGTCACTACTTAGACACATAAAATGCTGCAGACTGGCCAACGGGAATCCTGTAAAGTCTCCGGCTCAGTCACAGAGGCGTGACGCTCGGTCAGACCTTTGCCTTTGAAAAACTACAATATAGTGCCCCATCCAATTCTGCCTGGCCTTTTAGACGAATTACATGACAAGAGAAGTACTTTGAAAGAGACCATTGGAGGAATAATTTAAATAATTGACTTAAGCCAAAAGTACAACACAATACAAGCCATGCCTTTAATGGTGTACTTACCGTATATAAGTATCGGCAACAAGAGTGACCCATGTCAGTGTTTTATTATGTATTATTCGATCATGAATATGTAAGAAAGACGAGTTGGTTGAGATGGAGCTAATCGTATCTGCTTCATATACAGTACTTTTGGGTAGTTTAATCAAAAACAATGCATCGTGTTTTGAATGTAACATCTCTGAAAAGTAACTACAGTACTTGACTTAATGTATTCAGTTACTTTTCACTACTGATTTTTAGCTGCGAATTCAGTTCAGTCCATCAACTGAACTTGGAATATAATTTTGTTTTTTTATGTAATGTATTCTGTTAAAAATCATCAGTGACCACAGTGGCAAACTTGAGCCACTGCTGTAGACTGCAAGATGTAGTTTAAAGCCCCAAACAAGCTTTAAAGATGTTTTGAAATTAAAAAACAAAATGAGGATGAAAAAGAAAGGATGTGCTGGTTAAAATCTGAAGTAGTGTTGGACTGAGCGGTCAAGTCCTTTCCCTTTAGATCTGGAATTAATTAGCAGCTAGAATAAAGGTCACTAAGACAAAAAACACAAAAAAACTACAGATCTGGTCCATACTGGACCCACTGACCTTTTCATTCTCTTTTATTCCTACTCTAATTGAAGCAGACCCAAATTACCCTCTGAATGTTTTTGATTATGCTCAGTGACACATCAAATCCACATTGTGAGTAAAAAAAATAGCCACTTACGTGTGAACATAGTCAGGAACCATGGAATAGCATAAAGCTGTGGGGGGGAGAAAAAGAGATAAGATATACAGTAAGCCCATTTATGAAGGAGTGCAGCAGTCATGTGTATGCAATATTCAGTATGTCAAATCAAATTGCTGAGAGCTCACATGAAATAAATGAACATCTTTCTCCCTATAGAGATGTCTTTAAGACATGCAGCAGACATCTCTATGCCTTTTGAGAAACAGAAACAGCCATAAAGAGTAAAGCGCTGAGTCTGGTTATTAGTCAATGGGGAGAAAAAATAACAATGAATCTCATTAACCAAATCATCTCATCATCCTTTCTCTCCATTCTACACTACCCCTGGAGGAAATCTATAAAATTAAAATGAAAGACCGCACACACACTGCACCTGCATTAACCACCTGTTATAACACCTGCCACTGGCCACTATCGCTGAGGCTCTGTAATGCTCCGTACCAAAGGGTCTGGAGCAGAGTGTGCAGCAATACTGCTCATCTCAGGAAGATAATTGATAGCTAATTGCATGGGAGCTGGTGACTGCTTAGCAGACTTCCTCTGAGCCCAGGAGGGATGACCAAGAGTCTCAATTTAGCCGCTCACTAGCAGAACTGCAAGTCCAGCCAGATTGGATTAGTGTAGGTGTAAATGGCAGACCCAGGGGAGCAGATGTGGCCAAATTGAGAATGGCCTGAATTAAACCGCTGGCCACATGCAATCTGACTCTCTGCCGATGGCTTCAGGCATTACTGGAGCGTAGTCCTTGAACGCCACAACATTTCCAAAGATTGCTTCTGGCTTCTGCGTGCTTACACAAGGCAAACTGTATTAATCTTGCCATGTTTTGGTAAGCATAAATGGGAAGCGAATCCATTTCATACTGCAGTGACATTTGGTCTTTTAGGGCCGATGGATTTGTTTCCTCAGAAAAACAACAGTTCAGACTGTTCTCTGAAGTTCACAGAGAAAAACGGGATTTGTGGTCTGTAAAGTCTAATTACCGGGATTGACATCAAGCATGAAAGCTGTATCAACAAAGCCTGTTCCAATATCACCCCGTCCCACCGACAAAAACAGGTATACAAAGTCTCCTTTGAAAGGCAAGTCAATACTGGTAGCTCGGTGCATGCAGCACTTGTCAAGTCAGCATCATAACAGCATGCTTTTCTTTGAAGTGCCAAGTTTGAAAATTGGATTTGGGGTGAGAAATTGCAATAATCACGATGGGACATCGGTTCAAGATTTGGCTCATATCCATATAACATCAACAACTACAGGTAACATGTGTTCAACAAGGCAAAGTATCTTTCCTAATTTCATGTTTTCCTGCAAACTTTAAATGAAGGCGATCAACATTTTACCCACATCACTTGCACCACTTTAGAAAAGGTGCTACGACATCAAAAACTGCAAGGAGGAGGAAAAGGACGCCTTGATCCCTGACTCCTCTATGATAAAGACCCCACTTTTTATCGGGTAATGTCCCAGAGTCCGGCCCACATGTGACACACATTTATCAGCACACTAACTGAAGCCCTTAGAGAGACTGTAGACACTTAACCTTGTTACTGTCTGAGCAGACCTGAAGTGAAGGGCAGGAAGAGCTGGCATATAGTAAGAGAAATAAGGTAAGCCTGGCAGCGGACAATCATTAAGCGTGCATGGCAGACATTAATAGCTGTATAAATCACCCGTGGACTACAGGGAGAACCTGACCCTCGCGGAAAATACTGGAAAGGAGGATGTGGAACAAAAAGTGTCAATGACAATGAATGTGATCTATGAATGGTCATTGTCTTTGGCCTTCATATGGAAAAAAACAACTGGAATCACTTCTTACTGTCTTTAACTTGCAAGAGAAGGCAATGTCGTTATCCTGCATGCCCTCCACTGCGGCTTATTGTCGTCAGAGTGTCAGGGCACTTGCACTCTTGGAAACTTACGTCTGGGATGAAGCCAATCTCATTTAGATGGTTGCTGAGCTCCGGGTCATGAAAGGCAATACTTTGGGAGAAGACGGTCAAGTACTCTGAAACACAGACAAAAGTGAAATAAGTGTGTATATATATATTGACTGTGCAGCTTTAACCTGAAAGGAAGTGTACTCGACCGGAGACTTTACAGCAGGAGTAAGCAACCTCAGACACATGTGCCCCCATTGGCAAACTATAACTTAACCAATGGCACACTAGCAGTCAATGTTTACAGTCAACAGTGAGAACACAAGGTGTATTACACAAACATACACAAACCTACACCATACATGATTAGATTTAGTAAATCAGTCATGAAACAATGAGCTCTCAATGTTTAAAACAATTATTTTTGTACAATTTGTTGCCCTATAGCAAAGTGGCAGTAAGACAAAATGTTGCGGGTATATTGCTGATCAAATGTGCAACCAATGAAAATGTCAAATGGAAACATTGCGTTGCTGTACTAGCACCATTCGTCACACTGTAAATGAACAAAGTTCCTCCAACCAGACAGATAAACATTAGCTCGCTCTCCAGGGCTTCGAGCAGCGGAAAGAAAGGATAAGAGCCACATTCCCCACAGAGTTCAAGAGGTGTATTGTGGAGCTGTTGTCGAATGAGAATTGCTTGTGACATTTCTCTGCAGGCTTTTGCAGTTTCATTTGTTTCCCTATCTCTAAATGATGTGGCTCCGCTGCTAACTCCATTAAGACAAACTGAAATTAGTTTTTACAGCTTAGGAACAACATGGAGCCAAAATGTAATCAACATTGAGCTGAGGGCCTGATGCTCTGTGCCAGCCGGTGATAAGTTGTTTTTTTTTAACTTTGGTGAATGCACTGACCATGTTTAATACTTATTACTTAACTTGCAGTGGCAGTTGACTGCATTATCTCAAAAACACTTCATGGCTTAAGAGGAAACAAGTCAGCTTAAACTTTTGTGTAATGTATATCAGGATAAAGAAAAAAAAGACTGCATTGCTGTGCAAAACACAGCAGAATAAGTGCGTAGTCTCGTAGTATACCTTACCTTGAATGACATGAGAGTTGTCCTTGAGGAAAAAGTTGTACAAGTACTTGGGGATGAAGGCAGACATGCAGGCATATGCCAGGGCTGTAAAAAGTACAAGATAAATATGAAAAGAAGTCAAAAACTAAAAAAAGGAGTGTTACAGCAGTCGTACCTCTTACCTTCATTATTGAAGTTTAAGTAGAGGAATGGGGCACACAGTGAATCCAAACCTGAAATGATGGAAGGAAAACACTTTATAATACACATTTTTATATGGTTGTAACAGAAGGCAAGAAAGGGAATTCACACAATGTGACATGAGCACCATCTAGTGTCCGCTCATATGCAGTACAATAAGGAATAACGCAAACAAAGGAGGTGGGTTGAGAGGTTGTAGCGTGTTGGTGGTTGCAACGGAGGGTAAAACAAAAAGACAGCAAGATACATTTTTGGAACGGTGTCTAACCCTGCCAGTAGACCAGGTCAGGGTGGGAGACCACCCAGGCTTTCAACACACGCCTGAACTTGATGTGGCCCTGAGGGGAGGACAGCAGCTCATCGTACTGGTGACAGCGCGGGATGTCCACCTCAATCTGGAGGCATGCACAAAACCACCACCCACCAAAAGAATGAAGTCAAAAACATGTAAAACGTGTTACTGCTGTGTCTTTTTTTAAACAAGTTACCTGTCTGTCAGTTGGTATGGGAGTATCCTTGTCAATGCTCTCGTATTTGGCTTGAATGTCTCCCTGTGTATAAAAAAAAAGAAAAACAATTGAGAAAAGTCAGCTCAAAGCAACGTTCAAACTGCAGCTTTTCTTCACACAGGACGACAATTCTCCTGTACCTCAATGCCAAGCAATGCTGCCCACGCCAGACCTCGAACAAGAGGGGGGATATCCACCCTGGCCTCTTTCCACACTAAGTTCTTCTTGTAAGGATAAGCCTGAAGACAAAATATGAAACAGCATATAAATTACCAAGCTTTGATTCAACAGTAACCCGTTTAAATCATAATACGAATAATAAGTGAGTGAGTGTATGTGCTGTTAAGGTTTGTGCGTCTGTGTGACTTTGTGTGGAGCAGACCTTGAGCAGCCTGTCAAAGAGGATGATGCGGATGAGCTGGTACTCGGTGTCTCTCTCTCGGATGATGAGTGGGAGCGTGACGGTGGTGGACAGCTCATTGCTGCTGTTGGACTGGGGCAGACTTGACTGTCTGACGGAGGGAGAAGTAAAAGGGAATGTGACATTACCCGAGCCAAATAAATGACGGGGGGGATGTGAAAAATAGTGATTGGGTGGAGGGGCAAAAGCGTAAAAGTTAAGGATGGAGATTGCCTACTCGTCTTCCAGTAGAGGGTAATAGGCTTCTCCTGATACATCCTTCAGTCTCTGAAAAATGAAAAACATAATACGGATTCACAATTAAGGTTAAATTATCTTCAAAGGTGCATTTTTAAACCACTTGCAACAAACATATATTGTTCATGGAACAGTTGTCCGCCAGTAAGATGAACATGCACTAATCAATACAAATGATGTAAAGGTTAATGAGTGCGATGTTCTTTTGTTTGTAACTAAATGATGGTAAAATATTGTAAGTACTGGCAAAGTACATGAGACTAGATATCGATTTTGATTTTAGATGTCATAATATTTTTTTAAACCACCAATAGTAAACCCTAGGATATCAGTGCAACATCACCATCAAGGTATTTAGTCAAAATATTGTGATATTTTATTTTCTCCATACCTCTAAGCCTTACGTCAAAACCCAACCATTTGCACAATACACACATTGACACAATACTGAACATGTCTGCTGACAAATTTCTCATTTTACGTTTCTGAGTTGGCACAGAGACAGGGTCACTGTGGTGTCGTCAAGCAAGAAGCTCCGGTCTCTTCCCTGGCCAAATGACTCCCCGTCTTCCAGGACAAAACTAAAGGAAAAGAGAAAGAGAGAGGAAGGTGTTTTATCAAGTTTGAATATCACCTGAAGATTGCACATGCCTTCATCACGCGTGTATATTTGTGAGTGTAATGTACTTGGGCAGTGTGCAGATGGGAGGCTTCGACTGTATGATCTCCTTGTTGGTCAGCTCCTTCTCCAGGTCTCCCCCCGCCAGGCACCACAGATGGTACACCTCATGTATGGCCCGCTCCGACAGGTAGTCTTCATCATCATCTGATCACACGCACACACATACAAACACACACACACACACACACAAAACAGTCAAGACCTCCCCATAGGCACGCTGGAGCAGATCCAGTTAAATTATCACTTCATTAGCAAGTTAAGTATCATCTCCTGACATCAAGACTAATTCATATGGCGGGGGAATCTTGTTCGGAAAAAAACTTAAATGTACGTTCAAAATGTGTGATTTAATTTGGCTTACAACATATTAAACAAAGTCAATCTAAGAAAGTCTGGTAAATCTCTTCCCAGAGGAAATTATACTGTGCTGTCAACGTGATGTTCATTGTTGATCTCTTGTCTTTTTTTAAGTCTGAACAAGTCTAATGTAAAACTGAGCTGTAACAATTATGATGAACTGAAATCCCTATCCACAAAAACATCACCACTGTCATGGGTTACATGAATTTTGTATTTCGTCCTGGTTATTTTCACATGGCTATACATATAGTATGTTTTATAGATTTTAGAAAGGAACAAATTAAAATAAGTGCAATTTAGGGAAATAAGAGGGAGCAGCAAGAATACAAATTAACTATAATTTCAAGAACATGAGTTAAAGGATGATCAAGTATCAAAGAAAAATCTCACAGGACACCAATTAGATCTTTTGACATTAAATACTGCTACTCATATTTATATTGATGCCGGCATGCTTCACAAACCTACTTCAAGGTAATCAATTCAGCTTTGAGAAATTCAATTTTGTAGTCAAGAGGAAGAAGGGCTGACAGATGATTGGTGTGCATGTAGCGTGAAGTGTGAGAGGAAGGCTGCATGTATAGTTGTGTGAAGTTGGGGACGACCTTTGCAAAGTTCACTGATGTCCTCTGGGAGTTCCAGATGTGCACAGCGCAAAGATGAAGAGAACAGACTAACAGGCTTCTTGAAGGGTGTGTAGAGGCGCGAGACGCCACTAAACACAGGGTCTCCCAGCAGGCCTGCAGGGGTCGGCCTGGAGGACACAGACAAAGACAACACGGCCATGACAGAAACATTTCCACAAACACAGAGTTTGCCTTAAAGTTGCAATTGAAGTAGTGCTAATGTATTAAATTAAACATTGAGTAATATAAAGTCATGAAAGTTGTATGGCAATACATTGCATTTTTAGTATGCTGGAATCCTTCCTGACGTACATGCAGCAACAATGTCATAACCCGTATGAACAAGGGTTTCAGAAAACAACAAGTCCTACGACAACTAAATATATCCATCACACTGCATTTACCTCATGGAAGGAAGAAATGTCAAGCATTTCCTTAATAACTTGAGGACATTTTCAGGCAGCCCCTGTAAAAAACAACACAAATCCTGTTTCAACTTCTACATGAAATGTAAAGGAGGAGTAAATGTCTGATTGAATACATTAAAATAAAAAAAGTTTTAAATCTAAAATTTTAATTTAATGGAAAATGGTAAATTGTACAGTTGTAAAAAGTATAATATTGTGATGCCAATAATGCAACCTCATTTTCGAGAAATGTCTAAAAGCTTGCTCCTTAAAAAAATACCATTAGAATGTCCTTATACATTATTGTCTATATTATTAACTAAGATCCAGGCTGCCAATGATTTTAACTTCACCTTAATGGCATCCAGGCAACCATGTTCCTCAGCAAGGACAGTGACAATGTCGTCTATGCAACCTGAGAATGACAAACAATATCACAGTGTCAGCCTAATTGAATTAAGGAGCATATTGCTCAGTACTTAGATTAATTATGTCCTTTTTACTTACCCAAGGTTAGGATGAATTTTAATCTCTCACTTATATCAATATTCTGCAGCAGTCGTCGACCCTGTAATTGATTAACAGCATTAGACTTAATGGGGCAAATAATCCATGCAGCTTAAGTTTGGGAAAGCCCAAACAGCATCAAAGCATCTTGTATGAGCGTCTTGTTCTTGTCTGAAGATGTTCTTAAAGGATTCTTACAGTACATAATTCAAACAACAAAACCCCAAGCGACCAGACATCAGTTTTGGGTCCTGAAGGCAGAGGAGGTTCATCGTGGGAAGAGTCACTGGGGTGGAAGGAGCCCTGAGCGATCACCTCTGGAGCAAGGTATGATGGGTACCTGAAGCCATGTTCACATGGCAGATAAATAAGCACAGTACTTTGTCAGCCTCTAAATAATATGGATATCCAGCATTCCCTATAAATTCAAACACTATGACAAAGTACTGGTTCAAAAGCTCAGTCGAGAAACATACCGTCAGAATTTTTCAGCTTTGTTGAATTATTGGGTTTCAATATATGTTATTCAGTTCTGAGAAAGTGCATGGATGTTTAACAGTTACATTTATTATTTTTTTTTCATCTAGATGTTATTGTCATGGTATGTGCCATCATTTATCTTTTCAGTCTGCAAAAGGATATTACACAGATATACTTGATTGAACCCTAAGGCCTTTCGGATTAGGATAACAGTCCAATGATCTGTTACAGTTTCTAAAGCAGGAAGCTATTTTGATGCCCTAAAAGCTGATTTCCCAGAAAAAGCAATGGGTCATTATGCATCAATGTTATGGTCAATGTTATGGTCCCTTTTTTATGATTTGACTAACAGCAAACAGACACGAGTGAAACTTTGACCTGAACATACGGTGCACACAGCTCAGTGCCAACAGTTAAAGAGTTCCAGAGTGCTAATGGAGATTTCTTGCTGATGAATGAGGAGAAGAAAACGTACCCAATGGGAAAATCTACATCCGCCCCATGATCAGTCATGTGATAAAGGCCAAACTTTACCAGCTTGACATTCCCCTTTGAAAAAAAAAATCTATTTTACAGTGACAGTATGACATTAAGCAATCATATCATAGTATTTTAGGTGGACAGACGTTCAGTCCCTTAAAGATAGACATACATAAATCAGTACAATTTTACCTTGCAGTCCATGAGCACATTGTGTGCGCTGAGGGCTCTATGCACCATACCATGTTTGTTCATAAACTCCAGACCTTCAAGGACCTCATAGGCTATCTGCAGCACCTTCTCTGGGCTAAAAAGACAAACAAATACCCGACAGTGTGTATCAAACCAAGTGATGACTGGGTCAGAGAAATGACAGTGAAAGTGAGAAAACAAAATGAGTTTATCACAGGCGCTGTAATTACTTCAAAATATGAGGCTTTTAAATTGAAACAATGCTCACCTCACTGTTTTCCCTTGTTTTTGGAAGTCACTTAAACTGCTTTCAAAGTGTTCAGCAACAACAATCAGCCGTTCTGTAGAGCAAGGTGAAAACACACTTTGAAGATTAAAAGACTAATGTAATGAATGTAAGGGTTTTCATATTTCTATGATATAGTAATGCAGTACAAAACAATACCCATCTAAGCAGGGTTTTTTAACACTACATGAACTTTCCCAAGGCACCAAAAACCTTTTGAGAATCTGAGGAACTAAACTTGCATTTTAACCTGAGGAACCACAGACTGGATTTGGTGACTGTTCCAGGTGGCAAACAAAATGACCTCCTGCTGCGGTAGTAAACTTTAGCTGTAATCAGCTGACAAAATATTGGAATGGTAACTTGTGGTGTTATTGGACAACAATAAAATGCAGTCCTACATTGTATTATTATGTTCACCACTTGTAAATACAAAGCTTTATGGCATCAATTAACAACAGACTTGTTGCTTGTTAATCACAGCAAACATGCATTCCACACAGAACAATAGGATGAAACTAGAAAATTTCGCAAGAAATTTTGAAAGTGTGGCTACTACTGCCGTAAGACGTCGCAATATATAGCTTTTGTTTCTGACGCCCGTCTCTCCTCCAAAGCACTTGAGTTGGTTTGTGTGTTAAACTGATTGGCTGATATGAAGCACCTGTGTGCTGCCGTCGTCATGGTGACCAAGTGAGCGCCAGCAGACTGATTAGAGGCAGACTGGACTGTGGACTTAAGGAAATAAACTACTGAACGTCCTGAACACACGCAAACGTATATGAAATATCATATGACCTTATTAATGATCACAGTGTTGACAACTACACAATATAAAACACATGTAAACGTCTTTGTGTGTGTCTGTGTGTGTGTGTGTGTGTGTATGTGTCTGTTTGTGTGTGTGTGTGTGTTTGTGTGTGTGTGTTTGTGTGTCTGTTTGTGTGTGTTTGTGTATGTGTTTGTTTGTGTGTGTGTGTGTATGTGTGTCTGTGTGTGTGAGACAAACAGACAGAGAGACAGAAGTCATCTGTGTTGTGTGTGTGTGTGTGTGTGTGTGTGTGTATGTGTTTGTTTGTTTGTGTGTGTGTGTGTATGTGTTTGTTTGTTTGTGTGTGTGTATGTGTGTCTGTGTGTGTGTGAGACAAACAGACAGAGAGACAGAAGTCATCTGTGTTGTGTGTGCGTGTGTAAGTGTCTGTGTGTCTGTTAAACTGCCCTAACGAGAACACCTGTGGGTCGCTAGAGCAAAGGTTGCCATGGTGATGACTTCAAAGGGACTTCCTTACGCTGAGCTTAATAGACCTAAATACTGTGGAACTCCTTTCAAACTATTTAAAAAAAATGGTACTTTAAAAGCCACTATTGCTTCGATATCGCATATTGAGCGTTAGGAAGACCTGATGAACAGATACTGTGACTGGCGAGTCTGTACGATAAAACATGTGTCTGTACGGGCGATTTACAAATCAGGTACGAGCTTCAGGGGAGACGTGGCTTTGGAGGGAGATTTAACATGGCGGCGGATGGCAGAGCGAGGTGGACTTGCTCTCACATTCAGTCCGATTTCAAGACGTCTGAGTCTGTTGGATTCCTATTGACCACAGTTTATGACAGAAGACAAGATTTCCAACGTTTCTATCCAACAATGGTGTATGAAGAGTGAACATTGTGGGAGTAAAGACAAAATACGTTTTATTTTTTTAGCAGTTTCTGTCGCTTCTTCTCACTCTGTTAATTGGTGCGCCACCCTCTACGAACATTTCGTGAAATTTTTTTGACAGTTTTTGACGTTTTTTGCATTTTTCGGGAAAACGGCCGGGCGAATCTCTTAGAAAAGTCATACCTCACGATTCCCGCGCAAACCGCACGTTTCGATGTATTTTTTACGCATGTGCTGGCAACGCTCTGGGAGGAGTAGTGGTTTGACTATAAGAAGAATAATAATAATAAGCCCGCAGGAGAACATGAAGTGTGCTTGCAGCATGGGGTCTATGACCCCATGCGGCTGAAGCCACACTTAACAAGACTATCACCAGCTTGGAAAGTTAATAAATACCCAGGTTCTACTTTGTTCGCCCAAAATAAAATGTTGGGTATGTTTTGGATTACCTCAGTGAGAGTACACATCAATGGCAGAACATTACATTAAATCAACAAAATAAAATAGGAGGAGAGGATATACAGTGTAATAAGACCCCTTACAAAAGACAAGACAGAAAGTCATACCATGTTTTCCTCTGGACATGTCCACATATTGGCAGAGTCTAGGGTGAGTGACGGTTTTGAGGAACTGGAAACGTCCCAGGATTTTGATGGAGTTGGGGGTGAGAGGGAGGCCATTGCTCCCACAGACATCATGAGGGAGAGCTGAAGCAAAAAAGGTGAAGGCCCCCAGCTGGGCGTCTTTGAGGGGCCTCATCTTGCCACTGGCTTAAAGCACTGATAATGGGAGAGAGACTTCAACATAATTTTGGAATAATATACTTGTATTAATGAGCAGAACATTCTGATCATCACTGTGGCATGGTAAATCATATTATCATGTATGTCATACCATCCGGTGGATTGAAAAACATGAATGAAACCCTGACTGAGGCATGAACCACCATTAGTGCAAGTGACTGGTTAACTGTCATCGTAAGTACTAGTGAGTAATACATGTAAGCAGTATAGCTGGAATCACACCATATAGTTTTACGTTAATTTACAATACAAAAACGCACAATGTCCATAGTGATGGTGCAGAAGCTTGCGCTGTGCAAGATTAGCTATATTATGAAATTAATGTTAAGTTCCTCATTGGACCGGATGGGAAACAAAATAACGTAATGTGCATTGATAATGTGCATTACGTTACAAATGTGCATTGCATCCGAAACACGACTCTACTCACGCTTAATGGTGAAGCTGTACGGTCATGTCGGCGGATACAACTTGAACTATTATTAAAATACTTGAAAGGAATTTGTTTCCTGCCTTTTGCGATGTGATGGGAACAGCTGAGTGAACGTGATCAATGACGTCATTAGTGTGCGACAAAGCAGTGCGAGGAACAAACGAAAAAAATAACATAAGAATGAACTAAACAGACTAATTTTAAAAACCTCAACAATTCATAAGTTCATATTTCTCCCCGCATTTTTTTTGAAGAGTCGGCTTCTAATTATAGTGATCGCACACAGGCGTTATCCGTCGCCTCCTAACATGTTGCTACAGTGTCAGATTTATAGAAGACATGGCTGCCGCCCTCCGATGTTAAGTCTACGGAGCGGTTTCACATCCGAATGCTGCAGAGATCTAACAGCGGGTCCTCGAGTCATCTGTCAGCTAGCTAGCTAGCAGGAGCAGGAGTCCGTACTACCCGCTGTCAAGCCCCCACCTCTCCTTGAAACGTGTTGGGGTTGCGCTTAAGAGTCCATGTAAGTTACACAGACCTTGTTTTATGTTGTATTTAACCGATAAGCTGTAACCAACCGCCTCGCGAGTGGTTGGTCGGGGCGAGCTAAGCTACATGAGCGTTAGCCCAAAGTCGAGCGTTGTTGAAGATACAAGTTCCATGTGAGCTGAACCGACTCGCTCACGGATTTCACTTACAACTAGCTAGCTGTTAGTGTCTCCATTTTCAATTTTGTGATTAACATTAACTTCCCCGATATGAAATGATTGTAGGTTAGTTTGACTGCTGTATTTGCAAGCGGTTCCATGTTTTAATCTCTGTTGTCTTCTAGCTATAAGCAATTGACTGTATAACCAAGTAGCTAGCGTAGTTAGTTAGTGGACTGCAGCCAAGAATCAGTTTTCATCATCTCTTCATTTGCCGATTTTCTTACAATATTGTTGAAACCAAATCACAAATTATGTGATATATAAAACAAATTAAGTAAAGCCTTACACATTAGCATCCAAAATACAACCACATTGTAATGCACATGCAAATTGGAATGAGTGTATATAAAGTATTTCAAGTTATTTGATTAACATCAATTATTTTGGTGTCCACTCCGTTCAGCACGTGTGTGCAATGACTGCTATTCTCAAGAATTAATAAATCATGGAAATACCCAAAAAATCCCAATAGACATTGTGTATAATACCATTTCATAGATAATTCGAGCCTTACTGTATAACACGTTTTTCTGTTAACATAGACAGTAATTCATGTTTTTTTGTTTATATCTTCTTCAATTATAAATCTAAGTTGTGACTAAGTTGTTGGCAAAAACTTTGACATGGTGTCTCAATTATTATAGTGGTTTTCTTTTCTCTCTCTCTCTCTCTCTCTCTCTCTCTCTCTCTCTCTCTCTCTCTCTCTCCCCCCGTCTCTCTGTTATTTTTGCATGTGCATTCTGAAAAACAATTAAAGGGCATTAATGCCTCTAGAAATTGACTGACAAGATTGCATCAGCAGCCTGCGAGTCATCTTTTAAGTTAACATGTGTAGGTCCCTCTAATGCCTTCAGGTGGTGCTGGCATACTGTTCTCTGTTTTCATTTGGTCTGGTTGGCAAACAGGTAGTCAAGTGTTCTCATAGTTTATTTCTTTGGGACTGAAGTATGAAAAGAGCACATGTACCTTGGTGGGTCTGCTCACCACGATACCAGATAAAGTTAGCGGTTGAATTTAACAGATCTGTTTCAAACACCTGTTTAGCCTTTGAATAGCTTTGCAGTATTATCTTTGATTCTTTTAATTTTTATAATGGATGTAGACATAAAACGTTGGCGTGAAGAACAGTTGACTAAACAAACCAGTCAGCCATGCCTATTATTTTAGGCAAAAACCTCTCTATCTGAGCACCAGCTGCCCCCGTTAGGCATAATTAACCTGCTCGAGTTGTCCAGTTGCAAAACATACAGTAAAGACGGGTAAAAGGCACCTTGGAGGCTGCTTAAAACCCACATCACTTTAATGTTCTTAACACTTTTAGCTATTTCCATTTGAAATTCAAAGCTGAATTGACCCATTTATATATTTTTGCTGCAGTACATACCTCAACTCAGGACTCATTTTCAGGGGTTATCCAAATGAGATCAGCCGTTTTGTAGCTTTTGTCATTACTCCACCACTGGTCCTGTTTAAATCAATTTGGTGTCTCAAAAAGCAATGCTTTGATCCTTGATTTTATCAACTCCAGCTCTTTTGTGTTTCTAATTTCCTCATCCCCCAACATTTTGTTTTCATCTCAGGCCAGCTGTTGTTTCCCAGCACCTCCCTGTAATATGTGAAAGACGTTTTCTTTTCCATGCCTCGGCCTTGTAAAAATGCTTCTTTTCCTGTTTTTTTTATTTAAGTAATTTGCCAAGCTCAACGTGGTAAAGGAACATTACCCCAAAACCCAAACGAGTGTCTACTTGTGTTTTAGTCAAGTGTCCTCGAAAGTGGCTGAACCTTTTTGAACTTCATGTCCAAAACTGAATGCAAATGATCTTGATGCCAAGTGTGGTGAATTTTCTTTCTTTACACTTGTTATCATGAAAGACAAACAGGAATCATCCAAGAATTTGGCTTGACCAAGTCAACTTGAAACTTATCAAGGCTGTTGTGAAGTTAATATTTACTAAAATGTTGCGGCAAACTTTAAAATAAAAGTAATCTGGAAACAAGATTTACTGATTAATTTTCTCATTTTTATGATCAGCGACATCTGTTCTTCTGTTATCTCTCAGCATGCATTGTAGACAAAGGTCTAATTTTGTTACTTTTGGAAACCAGCCAAAATATATCAAACACATAAAAAAATCTACTAAGACATTGTGGGACTGCACATGGAAAACATGAAAGATCAGGATTGTTGTCACACATTTCCGAATATTTCATCCGCAGTGTCTAGATTTTGCTTTTGGAATAAACAATGTCCATTATTACATTATATTATATGTTGAACAAATTGGGAAATGTCTTTCACAAGGAATTGCAGTTCTATAGAACAGCCCTGCAACTCACATCACCTTTAGCAGAAATTAGATGTTTTTATTGCGACTGTCCGAAAGGAGTTTACGTAACTCAGTGGTCAGATCAGAGCTGTAGTTTGTGGTTGCGTTGTACTGGAATGCAAACCTTGTAACTCCAAACATGTATCTTTGTAGATGTTCAGCGTGGTACTTTAGAATACCATCTCTTTTTTACAATGTGTCACTTAAGTAAACTTGAAATTTCATGAAATAGGATCACTTTCTAAGTATTCATTCTACTTGTGAGTTTGATGTACAAACACACACAAAAGGAAATATACTCCATCTATAAAACCCATAAAGATATTGCATAATTTGCCCCCACACGTTTTAGTGTGATATGTATGTTCAGTGTATTCTGCAGCTCTAATATCAAACTTTTTATAGTACTGAGAATGTTGAATGTCTTTGTGTCTGTTAGGTTTTTAGTTCGCTCCTTGTCCAAGATGTCAAGTCACAATCCTTTGTTGAGGCTGGAGCAGCGGGCGTCTGAGGCGGACCAGATCATCGAGTATCTGAAACAACAAGTCCAGCTGCTGAAGGAGAAAGCCAGTAGGAGACACACTTGAAGTCACACAACCAGACACTAAATTGCTTATACATTGAACATTTTCTAAGCTTATTATGGCCAATACATTGAATTATGAAGTTGTGTTTCAGAATGTGTCTATTTCTTGGCAGAAAGTCCTGTGTTCAGTTGTAGGACATAATTCATTTCTGTATTGGCTCTAGGAGTGACATATTTTTGGGCTGAAGAACTGCTTACGTGCATGATTCACAGTCTCATGATTTAAAGAGTGAAATCCCTGTTGAACTACGAGCAGTTTAATGATACCTGAGGCCCCAGTTATTTGGGAAAGTGCACTTAGTTTTACACAGATTATCATTCTTAAAATTTCCCGTGGTATTTGTAAGCTTGACTCATAAAAATGTGGCCAAATGAGCCAAATATATTCCATACACAAAATAATTGATTTCAAAATGATTAAATGTTTCAAACATGTTATTAGGTAAAGTTCTGTCCTATTTTTTTTTTTTTACAAAATATAATAATCGAGCAGATGTTGCAGTTGTGCAGATTATAAAGCTCCACTTAGAATAATCTCTATGATCTTGTACAATGACAATTGTATCATTTGAACAATGGGTCACTTATTAATTATTTTAAAGCAGTAAGGACGGAGAGTATTTTGCTGTCATTCAAGACTCCGTGGGGATCCAAAAACTGGATTCATTGGCAATTTTTTGTGATTCATTAACTTCAAAAGATACAATATAGATTGCAATATTCACTATATTTTACTCAATATTGTTTTTCTACTAGTTCAGCAGTTCATTCCAGTGCTAAGAGCTTAACAAGAATTTGTCTTGCTGCAGTCGTCCAGGCCAGTGTCAGAGAAGAGAAGAAGCTGATGGTGGAGAACGCCAAACTGAAGAATGATATTGAGGAACTCAAAAACCAGCTGCTGGCAAAGGAGAAGAAGAGGGGAGGTATGTTGAGTTTGGTTCATAGCAAAATCTTCCATCAAAGATTATGTGTTTGTTTGTCTTTTAAATGACCTTGATGTTGTTCGCCTTCATATCTAGTTATAGAAGCGGTCGTCTGACATTAGGAACATTCAGTGTCAGCTGTTGCTCATTATAGCATTGTTTGGTTTACTATCAATGATAGCATCTTTTGCATTGTTGCCTTAGCCCATTAAAACCAAATCTTTTCATTTCTTCTTCTTTTTTATTTATTTTTCATTATAAGCAGCCATAGTGCGTCAAGAATCCCCATTTCAGTGATGGGGAAAACATGCCTGTCAACTCTGTGCGTCTGACATACATAGACATTCAAGGGCAAACGGCTCAGATAATTAACAAACATTTAATGTTTTCCAGAAAGATGCTGCAGGAATAAAGGAGGGCTGGAAGAAATAAGCAATTTAACCTTATTTAAAAAGACCCACTATGTAATGTTGGAACGTAGAAGAAATGCTTTCCAATATACCACAGACTGTGTTTCTAATTGTCATGTTTATTTTTGGGGATTTCTTTTTTCAATGACTTTAAGATGGCATTAAATGGCCTAATCAAAACATGGATAAATAAGAACTCATTGAAAGCATTTTCAGTCTGCTTTGCTGATTTGTTATTGAAAAGGCAAAAGTTATTTAATATGAATATAATAGCCTTGAGAAAAACAAAACTGCTGCAGCAAAGAAGTAAAAACTATGAAGTTATAGAGTTTTAGTTGAGTTGAAGACAAGAATTGTTCAAACCCACATAAGTTATGGCGGCAATACTTGTTTGACTTCACTTTTGTTGTCATATATCACTTCATCAAGTCGTCATGACAAAAATGATTGCAAATAGTTTTCTATGTACACACCCAGCATATGTGGAGTAACATAGGCATTCATTTGGTAATATGTTTCTGGCCACGTGACAAATACTAATAGTCACTCTTATTTAGGCCCTTGAGTTTCGTTCTCGCACAACTCCTAATTTGCATATATCTGTAGATGTCTCTTTACCTGTAAAATGATTTATTGTGTTCACCAACCAGATGCTAAAACGGGGTCGGGAAACCCAAACGGTGATCTGTATGAGGCTAAAAGAAACTTCTGTAGACCAGAGGAGGGCTGGTGACGTCTTCATCATAGTAATCTGTTTTTACATTTGGGTCATTTTGAATACAACAATATGGATAAGTGCAGCTTCAAAAATGAATTCTAGTCGAGATCCTAATGTTTCTAAAGATGCATGAATAGAATAATTTACAGGACATCTACGATAACGTAACTTGATTTAAGGGTGCAACCATATAACTTCACAGCAAAGTTAGGGGCAATGTCAAGAGTTTAAGAGGTTGTTGCCCGTAATTCCAAGGTAAACCGGAAAGGTCCTGAACTCAGGTCCTAACATAGAATTATGGTAATTAAAAGCATTATGGCGACCGTGGTGTGCCTGCAGACCGATGTTTGTCAGACAGGCACTGGATTTTTGTAGGAATTCAAGCATCAGGCGCCTTAAATGAGGGGTTATTTTTTTCTGGAGAGTTATTGTAGGACATTGTTCCCTGCTTTATGGCTCAATTTCCTTGTTTCCATCAACTTGGACAGTGTGTCATTTTCCCCATCTAAACTGTTTGCATGAGGAGAGCAGTCCTCCCACCGGGTGTGTAAATAAATCTCCCTCTGTATCATTTCGTGTACCATGTTGATGCAACCAGCTCTGTGCCTACGAAGTAGTGTACCTTGTGTATTTGTTACACAGATTATCTTTTTCACCTCATAACTTCTATGCTCATGTCTTTTTATACTTTCACACAACATTTTGGACACTACGAGGATCGAGAATATCAGTTGTCATAGAAATATAAGAGAGTCTTTCAGATTGCAACTTTGATCACTATTTAATCATGTTTTTTGACTGACCTTTTGCTTGTTTTCCCTCCTCTAGTGCGTGCTGTGGCCATGCCATCCAGTGACAACAGTGTTGAGTGCATTTCAAAGCCTAGCCCTCCTAAACCCTCTGGCCCAGCAGCCTCTGCTTTCCCTGCTGCTGCTGACATCCAGAGCTCCTCTCCCAGAGATGAGGGTAAAAAGAAGAAGCCAGAGAAAAAAGGTAACAGCTGGAGAACAAAATGAACGCACATTTCAGTGTTTTATATTGAATCTTTTGAAGTTTTCACATCCAATAACATGTTCTTAAATATCATAAATCAACATTTATATCATGTAGTTCAGTCTCAGTTTTTCATTCATTTCATTTTCAGACAGGACTGTATTAAAAGCCATAAAAGTGATCTATCACTACTTAATATATTCCTACTTCATCAACTTTGAATGTTGGATTTATGAACTGCAACTTAGAAGACAGACTCATTTTGCTGCCTCTAGGTTTTGTTTAGCATCTTTTTCTTTTCCATCAACAATTGGATGGATGCAGTCTGTTCTTCAAAAGTAAATTGTCTTTCTCCAAACATGTTTTTCCACTTGAATTTCAGGTGATAATGAATGGCAGCAATACCAGCCTCTTAATGATCTCTGTGCTTCAGACCTTTACTAAAGCTTCATTTGTTGTGGACTTTTATGATTTCTAAACTGCGTTTGTAAAGAGACGTCCTTGTCTAATGTCACAAGTAACAGAGTCCAATTTGGGACTGATTTAATGTTTACTGGATGTGTCCTTTTAGAACCCATCATAAAACCAAAGTATCCCTATGTGTCTAATATAATTGTGTATAACTGTTTTACATTTATAGGTTTAGAATACAAAACAAGAAAATCCTTGCCACAGAATTTCAATTATTTGTAGTAAATCACTCTTTTTCACTTCCAGCAATAGGCTATTTGAGTCCTCATCATCAGCAGGACTGTCGGGCATTGACAGGGAATAATTAGCACTGGATGTTTTTACGAGGTTATAATTCAGAAAGGGAAAGCAACAAGTTTTAAGACTTTGACAAATTGATTGCCGTGTCTGGCATCTCTTACCTCCAGATGTTAGCGAGCTGTTAATGAGAGTTGCATCTTCCTCTTCATAAGGTGTTGTACATGTTAAAATATTGGTTTCCTCAGACATTAATGTAACTGTTCTCACCTAATTCAAGCAGCCTTTACTTGTTAGTCTACAAACACATGTGTCAATGTAGTGTAGTCGGTAATGTTTTACGTCGCAGTGCTGTCATCGCAGCAGAGCATTGATGAAACCGAGGAGAAAAGTAGAATATCAAAGGCAGGGATTGGAATTCATATTCATCAGAGCTGGTGTCGGTTCAGAGGAATGATTAAAGACTGTGTGGTCATTTGATCAGTGCAACCCACTGGAATGAATGTGTAAGCAGACCAGGCGAATGAAAGGTACTCTGTCTCTCGGGAGGAAGCATCTGCTATTCTGCTATGTCATTGGATCATGAAGCACTCGCCCAAAAGTGCGTATTGGTACACTCGTTTAGTCAAGGTTTGTGCCCTGCATTTCTGGGAAGAGGCGAAAAAGTGCAGCCCCGGGGCCTGTCATTGATGGTTTGATGTCATTTATGGGAGGAAATTAAAACGGATTCCAGACAGATGCCCAGTATTGCTTCAACTATGATTTGTTTTTTTTATAATTTCCCTTGGAACAATACCAGTTGGCAAAAAATATTGTCAGTGCTTTTAAACAAACATTTCCGTTAATATCATGCACATTTAGAGATAATAGCATAAAAACTCTCACAGATGCTTCTCTTCATGCAGCAAACCTTCCCTCAACACATGATGGATAGCTACTGTCTGTGTAAAAAGTGAACCCAACCAAACTTCCAACACCCAACCACGCTTTTCTACCATGCATTCATTGAAATGACGCAGGGTCTTTGCAAAGAAATACTTAAATGATGTAAGATGTGTGTACAACATTCACCTTTAATTTATGCCAGGAGGAGAGAAAGCAGAGAAGAAGCCAGCAGCCCCCAGCCAAGAAGATGTCACGGTGGACGTGTCTCGCCTGGACATGCGTGTTGGACGTATAATCACAGCTGAGAAGCATCCAGATGCCGACAGTCTGTATGTGGAGCAGGTGGATGTGGGAGAGGCTTCTCCCAGGACGGTGGTCAGCGGGCTGGTCAAGCACATACCTCTGGACCAGGTACAGTCCAACTCTTATAATCAGTTATTATATACAGCGGGCTAAAACAATACAAAAGCTCTATTGCAATTTAAAGAATGGAATAAAGACATTTCTGCAGTGTCATGTGATGTTGAAATGAAGTGTAATTAACAGAGGGGAACAATTTTATATGATGGATTAGCCACATCAGAATAATCCAGATTGTGTGTAGAGATTCACACACATTCACTGATTGTGTTGAATGTCACATCAGGGCTCCAGGACGCAAGCTTGCAGATGTCAAAATCAACATCTTCCGTCCTTCTAGACTGTTTGCTTACGAGTGAGGAAAATGTAGACTTCAATGCAAATGTTATTTTCCTAATAACTTTATAAATCCCTGCAGAGACTCTAGTTGAGAGTTGTTTCCACTCTCAACACACAAGCAGTGCTGTATACGTTTGTATGCATTAATGGCTCTCGAGGGTCATAGTAACGAAGTCACATTAAATAGCCCAATAAATCCTAAATATACTTCATGCTGATTTTTTGCGTCACATTTATGTTTTTCCTCTTAGTGCAAACAAATGTATGGTTGTCGTTATTTCTGACTTTGTGTCTTCATATTTCCAGACCAAAGAGCCTTTGTGCATTACAATGTATGTACATAGAGTATCTCTCCTAAATGGAGCTGTATGTTTGCTGAAATCATGTGTAACAAATCCTGTCCGACGTATAAGGACAAAGCGTCTATACCTAAGGACAAGTAATTTAAGGTGGAAAAGTTTGTTCTATGCACACAGACGAATATTAGACACTAGCTACTTAAAAACAGTTGACATTTGGTGGCACAGTCTTGAGTGCTCTCTCGCTGCAGTGAGAAAGGACAGACTTCTGCTGCTGTTTGTGTGTCGGCAACAGTCTCATTACTTTTCTCGTTAACTGTTTCTGTTACTCATGAAAAAACAAGTATGAGAGAGGCTAATCATAAAATAATTAAGTGGCTAAGTGCCATATAAAATATAGCTCAAATAAACCTTGCACAAAGCAATTTAAAATTTGGAGATTAGCATGGCGTTATTGGATTATGGAATTCTCGGTCAGACCACATCAGTTAAAAGTGTTTTTTTTGTTGTTGTAAATTGGGTATTTTTTGTCATTCTTCTCTATTGTCAAGGATATATTGGCTGTAAAAAATAAATGTATCCTTCTGTCAACCGTGCAGATGCAGAATCGCATGGCGATCCTGATGTGCAACTTGAAGCCAGCCAAGATGAGAGGAGTGGTTTCCCAGGCGATGGTCATGTGTGCCAGCTCAACAGACAAGGTCGAAATTCTCGATCCTCCAAGTGGAGCAGCACCAGGGGACAGAGTTACTTTCCAGGGCTTCCCAGGTACCAGCACTCGATTACTGTCCCCACAAAAACAAACTTTGCTTCCCCCACAGCTGAGAATTGAGCCGCCCCACTGAAAGAATTTCCCAGCCTAGTTTCCACAAAATGCCTCTGACTTTAGGAACTGGAAGAGTGTTGTTTATCCTATTCAACCCCAGTCGTCATGTGTTCTCTGACCCCACTGAAAGCTCTCACTGGAGGACTCCATTGTGTTTGTTGGTGGCTAAATGGCCTGTGACTGCCTGTTGGACAGACTAATCAACGCTCATTGCTAAGGATTAAGGATATAACCTACTCTTTAAATACTCAGTCGGAAAGATAAGTGTCTAACAACAACTGCCTTGTTGGGTTCAACTAATGTACCCTGTTCCTTATTCATTGACACATCAACTAGACCGTACAAGAGTGTATGTCCCTCCTGGGAATTATTCAAACGGAAGCTTTCCTGAAATTAAGCAATGCCAACAACAGGTCAGTTTTTTTAAGTCTCTAGAGTTTTAACTAGAGACTTAATAAACTCACATTTATTATGAAAGCTGAATATTAGTGATGAGAAGAGGATTGATCTTGATGTTCTCAAATTATTTTTGAGAAAAAGAACCAAATGGAAGTTTTCCTGTGAAAAGGGGAAGATGAAGATATGAGGTACCCACAGTTCAGTTGCATCAATTGAGGCTTTCATCCCTGCAGTAAATATGTCCCAGACACTTTTAAAAGAGGTTTGATTCAAGAGGCATTTCTATATACATCTCTAAAACCTTGACCAGAGAACCGTAGTGAAGAATAGTGCAATGATGGACTTGGTTAATTTGTCGTGATTTTGCATTTTTGTTTGTTTAAAACAATACAGCTGAGGCGGTTTCCTAAAGTACATATAAAAGGTAATAATAGGTAAATGTTTTTTTGTCTCCTATGTTCCCTCTTTTCTCCAACCAAAGATCGATGGTACAGATTAAATTACAGCCACTACTGCTGTGGGCTCATGGTTGTAATTGCCCACATTTCCCAAACTAATGAGGCCCAGTACTTCTGCTTGAATTTAATAATGAGCTCAAGTTGTTCATTAAAACCTCTTTTACGCTTCGGATCAAAACTGATTGTTGCCACACTCGGGTCGTAAATGGCAGCGCTGGGAAATTAAACACACTTGTGTCCTCGCACCCTAAGACGGTTGTGTAGAGAGGACACTAAGTTGACACCAGACAGAAGCCAGCACCAGTTATGATTTTTCACAAATCATCAAAAACTAAGTCATTGTTTAGATGTTTTAAATTATAGCTAAGAACAAACTGTGGCCTTAAAAAGCTGACAATCACATGATAGAACGTCAAACTATTCACACTGCACATGGGATGAAAACAATCATAATTGGCCTGATGAATCATGGTCATTTGCTCACAAAGTGAATTTGCTTCAGTTTATAAATCCATGAAGCCAGGTTAAGTCCTATCAATGGTTATAGACGGATACATCAAAAAAAGTGTTTCAGATATTACGGTTTCAAGTGCAGTCCTGAATACAAAGGTCCTGCATGAGTCAGAATCAGAAACCCATTTATTGCCAAGTATGTTTACACATACAAGGAATTTGTCCTGGCGGAATATGTGATGTATGAGGAAAACAAAAAGAGCTTCCAATCCTTTAAACTGACTTCTTAATTTGCAGGTGAACCAGACAAGGAGCTGAACCCCAAAAAGAAGGTGTGGGAGCAGATTCAGCCAGACCTACGCACAGACGGACAGTGTGTCGCAACCTACAAGGGAGCTGCCTTTGAAGTGGCCGGCAAGGGAGTCTGCAAAGCGCAGACCATGAGCAACAGTGGAATCAAATAAAATAACAGAGCTGCTTGGAGTAGCTCAGTGTTTACTTGGCAATCATCTGCAGTGATGAAGATGGTGTACTTGAGAAACAGAAGGGCGAGGAATGCAAGTTAATGCTTTGAAGATGTTCAATAAAGGGATTTGAAAAGTATACATATTTTTAATGTCTGTCATAAGAATCTGGCTCTCATTTTAATTTTGTATATATATATATATATCCTGAGCAAAGTTATTCAATAAAACGGTTTCTGCATAAATTCATCAAATTTGTCCTCACTCCGGAGGCACATTGGCTTAACTGTGCTTTTTATTTTGAGGTTATAACTCTAAAAGACATCAGTGCCGGACTTGACCGAGCATCATGGGTTTCCACTTCGTCCAGTCCTGGGCATTTTAATGAGCAGGAGATGAAACCGAGATGTTATACTACAAAAGCCCAACAAAAAGAGATCACGTTCTCAGGCTCTTTGCAGGGGTTATTCAAATGGTGCTCAGTCCCAGCGCTCCAATCTTCTGGCCCTCTGGCGGCATCTCAATCTGGACTCTGTGATGCCAGTGCCATGTGCTTTATTTTATTGTCCCCTTGAAAGAAAAAGTCTCCCCACCTCCGGAAGTATCAGACTACACAGAAGACATGGACAGAAAGCTGTGCACCAGAGGCTCTAATGTTACATCCACAGTAATTAAGGCCATCCACTCTACAAAAACAACTGTCATGGGTCAAATCCGACCATCGCACAGAACTTCTGCTCGCTGTTTGAGTCTTCTTTAGCAAATTTAGTTTATTCTCCTTAATTCTCTAGAGTAACCTGTGCAAAGATAACTACTCCACTAATAGACCACAGATAGAGGAAATGTTATAAATAAAGGTTAATATTTTGAACCAAATGCACAAATAAGTTAAGCTATATTGTGAGTTTGGATTTGGTATCCGCCTCCAGCCACAATAACCAAACAGAAAGACAATTCTTTAAACCCTTCTCAGTACTTTGCTTTAAAAGGGCTCCAGTTATAAGAATAAAAGAAGTTTTGGAAGATAACGGCTGCTAACGACCCTCTGCAAAATAATGTATGGGTTGAGTCTGGTTTTGGGCTGCTCACATCAGTGACACAGGTTATTATCCTCCTGATGTAGATCGAGAGATTACACACACTTCTATCGTGGCCCAGATAGTCTCCCAACAAGTGCTTTAACACCCACCTGATTGCCAATAAAGCAATGTCCTAACAGGTTTGTATGGTTTTCAATGACTTAACGATCTGTTCTTTGGCAGGACACTCATACACCTCAAGTAAAAATAACGAGCTCTTCAATGAGGTGATCTTCTCATTTCGGTTTAGATGACATACACAGCTCTAAGTGACCTCCGCTAAAGCCTTTTCTCACCTAGACCACAGACTTCTTCCTGGGTTTTCTGTGATCACGAGTGTTGCAACCTGAGAGAAAACTCACTCCAGGATATTTTGAGTCAGACGGTTGGAGACCGTTCGTTTCCTAATGGAATTTTCAGCTGCATCTGGTGTTCACTGTGAAGCAATTACCTATTCATCCAAACATATGTCTCTAGATTATTCGAGTTTCCCTGATCAGTACGTCTGTACTTCTTTGTTAGGATCTAGCTTGAGACACTTTCGTCTTTAGTTAGTAATGTGAGACCAGATGTTTTTGGGGCCATTCCTGATGTCAATGCTCTGATAAGCTCGATATCAAAACATTGCTTTTACCCCGTGACGTTTGGTTTAAAATGTCAAAAGATGAAAAAGACTTTAAGTCCTTATATTGACCTCAGTAAAAAAAAAAAAAGAAATTCTAGCAGGCCTTTATGGAGGCGGACACGTACACATGTCACACCTTTAGTCAGATATGATGTGATGTGAAGAAAAGGAAAAAACACAAAGAAATATATAAATCACTGAAAATATCTGAAAACTGGATTTGGTGTATTGGTAATGTCTAACATCCACATTTAATAGTCTGGTTCTTGAAATGTTGAGTTTAAAGTTCCACAAAGAGGGTCCCAACAACCAGAACATCATGAAACGGCAGGGGCAATGGGAATATATCACCCATTTCTAAGGGCAAGAAGTCAGTTTGTGACGGCGGCACGAAAGTCCAACGATGACAGGTCTTTATAAAGAAAAGTAAACCTCTGGGATAAAAGTTTTGATTTATATTGTACAGCAGGATTTGCATTTTGATATTGCAAGACCTGATTTAATGTGAATCAAGACATTGTGTGTTTCTTGATTACTTCAAGACCCTTTGGATGTGTACACGGTTATGTCAAATTGATCGATGTGTTATTGTTTTGTTCTGTTCCCCCCAACCTTGTTCTCAAAAATGATCTATGAGCGGTGTTTATTTAGCAATAAAATACCCGTGTTGCCTTGTGTTTTCATTATATGCAACAACACGACTACGAAGACACAGTATTAATTTGAATATATTTTATTGTAGTGCAGTAGCTCTTTACTGTAGCCAGGTTTTCTTAAGCGTTTCTTCTACGAATGCATTGTATGGCATTCAGGACCATTGATATTTTTTAATTAATAGTAACATAAATTACACACTGAAATGTGTAACGGGAAACTTATGACACTAATGACAGCGAATGATATGCCTATTAACAACGTAAAGAGAGTCGTTTTATTTGTTGAAGTCCGTACTCTGGTAGCTGAAGGAACATTTGAAGTGCCCAACCTATCCAATGTTGTTTATCATCATTACTACTTTGTGATGTTTAGTGGGAAAGCCCAGTTTTCAGTTTTTACCTTGACAGGACTTGCATCACATAATAATGATATTGTGATGTATTGTTATTTCCAAACACCTATGAATATCTTTCAAGGCTGTGGCTGTGATATTCTTTTATATCCTGGAATGACAATTCCCCCTCTTATTTTGATTAAATGTATTTAATTATTTTGGTCACTTTGGGGGAGAGTAACTTCCCATCAATGCTGAAAGACACACAGCCGTGACATATTATGGCTTCACAAGTTGTTGCAGCTAATATGTTGCAATTGTTTATTGACACATGCAACATTTATTTGGAGCTGTGTTTCTGGTCGCCATATTAACTAATGTTCTCTTTTTTCATTACTCTGTTTAGACCCCGACTGCGTGAACTTTCTGGGTATTTTCGTGGATTCATCGCTGCGTGAAACTTATTTCACATCAGATAGTCATTTAATTTTTTATTGTCAAAAGCTTTAAAGCTTCTTTTACAAGCTTTAAGTGATTACACTCTGTGCTTTCTATTATTAAGAATGCAGCTGGTGAGTATAAATGCCAGAGATGGAGTACTCTGTGCCGCTTAACCTGCTGGTGACCTTTCAGCATTGAGTAAATGTGGATGAACGTTCAGCCTCTGTCACCACAAATCATAAAACTTATTTATCACTTTAATTACCTTCTTTAATCATTTAATTTGATTAATTGCGACTTCACACAGTTTAATCAACACCAAGTATAAACTGTTAATTGAGAATGTGTGGGGTTTGAAGACGAACACATTTGCATATAAACATTTTGCTCAGTCGTCAGATCATCAAAATCCTTTCACATGGTGCAGGTGGTTATTACATAATGGGTAATTTGTAAAATGTGACCCATCAGAATTTGAATCAGATCAACAAGAAACAATCTACAATCAACAGCTTTGTGTCAATAATAGCAGTAGGTGGGCAGAAACATGATTTGGGTGGAAAATACTGCAGAGTGCTGAGGGACAGACCAAACTCTGGACATATGTTGGCTGTGGTTGAAAGAGCCGCTCTTGCGGGCTTCTCTGTGTGTGGTTTCATGCTCCGGCAGAGTTCACAATGAACACAATTATCCAAGCTTCCCTTTCAACTGCAGGAAATCTATTATCCATATTATGGGCCCTTTTTTATTATTTATTTTAAATCACCACGTACACAAAAGCCAGCATTTCTGCTACTCGTCTGAATGAAGTGATTATTTTGATAGAAATTTAAAGAGCCAATGCCATTTCAGCTGTTAGCATTAGTAAGCACACTCCTGCACATTGTCTCCACTTCTTACTTAATTGATATGACTTTTCTGTCATAGGCGAGAATTACAGAATAAATATATTCCTGGGGAGCAGCTCAGACTAATATGATACTTAACTCCAAAGGAAATAGCTGTATGTCCTCCAAATTCATTTATTCTGTCTCAAGTTCTACACCCAGGCCGCATAAGCACACTGAGCACATTGATAAGACACACGCTAAGCACATAGCTAAGACACATGCTAAGCACACTTCTAAGACACACTAAGCACACTGCTAAGACATGCCAAGCACACTCCTAAGACACGCTAAGCACACTCCTAAGACACATGGTAAGCACACTCCTAAGACACGCTAAGCACACTCCTAAGACACATGTAAGGCACACTCCTAAGACACACGCTAAGCACACTGCTAAGACACGCTAGCACACTGCTGAATGAGAGCTTGGAAATACAGTAAAGGAAGGTTTGAGTCTAGATTGTTTCATTACATAGTACTACAAATAATCCACCTCCACGCTCTATATAATTGAAAATACTATATGTGTAAATTATTCAGATTTTGTGAAATTGAATTTGCCTGGAAGTAGCTTTCTAGTTTCATTGTAGAATCAAGCAATGAAACACAAGAGGATCCTCCGTGTTGTGCCTAACAACACCCGTTAGCTGTTAGAAAATCACTATGAATCACGGCCTGAAGTCTTATTGCTTTATTAAAAACATGACGTACCTGGCATGGTTTCAGGAAATAAACATACAGCAACAAAAAGTGAAATCATTTTTTGATTACAAATCATCATTCTTCCGACAAGCAATGTAGTTCTTCAGCAACATTTTGCACAATGGCGGTCGAGCAATAGATGGAGTGGAAAGCACACCCTAAGATTATGGTGATTGTAACATTTATCTGGATAATTATTGACGTTTGGTTCAATTATTTGAGCACTCCTCCTAGATAGTGCATTTTATTTGCCAAAGCAGGGATATTGCCCCAGCATCTTTTCTCGCCCTTTAACCTCAACATAACTGTTGACCAGAGGCTCCACATTGTTTAGCAATATTTTTTTTATTGTGCTAAATCAAGATCTAGATCTTTCTTGGACAACCATGTTGGAAAACCGCAATCGGAAAACAAACATTTTGGTTCTTTTCCTGACTTTTCCGTCTCTTAAATTTCTCTCTTATTCATATCTTCTTCTTATCTCTTTCCTTTTTCATCCTCCTCCTCTGACCTGTCCATCTCTTTCCACCGAGCACTCCTCCATGCTTAACCCACACAGTAAATCAAAATTCACAACAAACACTGTAACAATTTGTTTGGCGCAGTGATACTGCTGTAATGCGGTCAGAGCTGTGTGAGTATTTTATAACGGCTTCGAGCGCCGCTCAGCCAATCAGAATCAAGGACTGAAACTGTTTTATCTTTTTATTTAACAGACTCTTTCAACAATCTCATCCTCTGATGAGGATTTTCAATAAATGGATGGAGCCACAACAAAACATAATGACGCCAGGATTGGATCGTAGACACTTGAGGTGCCAAACAACATACTGTGCAGTACAGCATGCAAGCATTGTAGCCGGAAGGTGGAGCAGCTATTCTGGTGGAGTATCCACAATGAATCCACCAGCAACTTTATATATTTATTTAGAAAAAAAGGATGAGCAGATTCACAATACCAGGGCCTTTCAACTGAAGCGTCTAAATGGAGTTCAGCCATCATGTATTGTATCATTTACACTCGTGCTTTTCTCCCGGTGACATGTCAAAATGTGTTGAGGATCTGATAACGCAAAACAAAGGGAACATTTGAAACTAAATGCAATCAAAGGGTCTTTGTCTCCAGAGATAATTGTCAGGCGAATGCATTGTACCTCTGAGACACCTTGAGAGTTGCTGTGCTGACCACAGGAGGGCAGAACCCAACCACTAAATTACCTTCCCCAGTACACAAAGAATAGGCTTTGTGCGTCGCATTGAAGAGTTAAACGTGCTTGATTGAGCTGACCTTTAGTATGCTGAATTGTCTTTTTTCCGTCGCTCGACATTCAAGCCAATTTGAAGTGGCACAAGGAAAGTCCTGCTCATGAGGAATCATTCATTGCTGCAGCAATGTGTAAGAGGATGCAGTGGAGGAGGAAGTATTATATGACTGTATAATTATCCTTCTGAGGAAAATGCTTTGTTTGTGCTTATCTGATCCATTTGTGATACTGATCCATACCGGCCTGGTACATCTCGCCATCCATATCTTATCAATGCGCAAAGTGATGAAAGGCTATATTGGAAACAGAAATTTGAGTTTTAAAAAATCTATCAGAACAGAGTAAATAAGGATGTGGTTAGCTTCCCTAATTACTGGACCTGCTGCCAAAGAATGAAGAAAAAAAAGGCTGCTGAGACATGTGTTTCGAGTTGCATCGTTCGCTTTTATAAGCTAATTTGTCTTAGGAGATGGCTGATATATATATATATATATATATATATATATATATATATATATATATATATATATATATATATATAACTCCAAACACTTTATAAGGGATGTATGTGTTGGCCAGATCTTGGATCAGCTTGGTAACCCATTCTAAGCTTAAATATAAAAGAGTTCACACAAAAGTGACCTGAGACGGATGTCTGGGCCAGCAACACCAAAACTCTGCTCAGGGTCTAGCATCTCGATGAGCTCATTCATCTTTTTAGCAGTCAACAGGCCTGCGGAGACACTTCCACATGCCAAAGATAAGACAATTGACAGAGAGTGTCTCCAGTGAGACTCCAGCGTCCTCTCAGACAGCTCTGGCTTGTCTTAATTTTCCTTGACACTTAATGAGTCAGTCTGAGTGTCTTTAGACCCCTTGGAGGGGGAGGAGGGAATTCCCAGGGGGGAACTTTTGAGGTGAGGACCATAATTAGAATCAAACAAGGACCGCACTGTCCCCTGTATCCACAGGTGAAACCCAAGATAACAAGGACGGGAGATGTGAATAGGAGCTTTCTGGACAAATTAAGGCTTGGGACGCTTTACCTGTTTTGGTTTATGGCTTCTTGCCTATTAAAGGGGCTTACTTATAACATCACGACTGATTTGTATGCCACCGGTTAGAAAGATGGGTTCCTGAGTATGATGGCGGATGACAGTCAGAAGTGTAGGGTAAGGGTAATTTTACCCAGTGAATTGGTGAACACAATTATTTGATTTACAGAGTGAGAGTTGGACTGGGAGCTCATATTTCGCTGTGGTTGTTGTCTTATAATGCATTATTATTCAGGGAATGAGATCAGTTACCTTTCTGAGCTCCATCAGGGATTTGGTTTGAGGGCAAAGTCCAACTCCCATGTAAGCAGATGCTGTATACATGCAGTCAATTACCATATGAGGACAAGTGATATTATGATATTAGTGAAAAGCACTGTAATCCAGTTTGGTCTTGAATAACATGCGGTGCGCTTAGCGGAGCAGCTGTTTTAGGTATAAACAACAAAGACAGGCATTATTGGTGCCCACAGTCCTTACTGTAGTTGCCACATTAGATATAATGTTCCTGTTTTAATGCGTGTTGATTTTGTTTATTTGCCATTGCATTTCATGGGAAAATCCCATACACGTGAACAGGAGGGGAAGTGCTGATGCGGGGTTTTGACATCCTGGCACTGAATCACTATATTACCACATATGCACACAATCAAACTGTAAACCAGACCGAGAGCAGCAGGCTAACCTTTTTGCATCTTAAAAATATGCTGACATGTTCGACAAACTGAAAGAAAAACACAGTTTTCAAACCATCATGTGAAAATTAGAGATTGAATTGCTCATATGGTATTTAATTATTAATCTTATTACATAATAAAATCTGTTGAGATACGGAGCGAGTGATTCCAATAATAAGCATTGCTACCTTTCAACTGCATACATATCAGCAGCTGTGACTAATGCAAACAAGCTCTGCCGGAGTATTTCAGGGACCACTCACATGAGCTGTGCATCACTCCAGTAACACAACATCAGACAATGGAAATACTGAGTGTTATGACTTCAGTGTCTCCTAATAGTCAGACCAAAGGGCTGAACTCCAGACCCCGCAAGAAACACACCTGAATCGTGCTGCTGACTCACTCCCTCTCTCTCTCTCTCTCTCTCTTTCTGTCTCTCTCTCTCTCTCTCTCTCTCTCTCTCTCTCTCCCTCTCTCTCTGTGTTAAAAACACCTTCCAGCAGCCAAGAGGGGCATGGTGGGCTCTGATGTCACCCCTGAGTGGAAAAACACATACGCTATGACTCTGTCTGACCTGATCTCTCACACAGTGGTAAAGCAACGCTCACTTTTAAGGAACAATATCATCACTTTCTGCCCTGCAGTCTTTTTTTTTTTTTTTTATATATAACTAACAGTTAGACCTGTATAATGTTCAGTGCCTTGAGTTTATTTGTGCAGGGTGGTAATGTCAACTTTTCTCACAGTCGGGCCACCACTTTCTGTCTCACATGTTTGATGGATTGCCATGAAATGTTGTGAACACATACCTGTTTCTCTTTAGCACCACCATGAGCTCAACGTTTTTACTTATCAAGTGAAACATCTCAACAGATACACAAGGGATTGCTAAAAGACTTTGTGCTGACATTGGTTACCAGATGATGAATCATAATGACTTTGATGTCCACTGACTTTTCCTCTCGCACCACCATGAAGTTGACATTAAGGGTTTTGAGAGAATTCTCTGTGCAACTTTTGAATGTATTGTCATGCAATTTGAAACACACATCCATTGCCCCTCGGAATGAATTGTAGGTTTATGTATTTGTTGATCCGCTAACCTTTCACCTAGCACCATCATTCTATCTGCATGTCCAATGAATCTGTTTTTATCATACATACCAGTCAACCCTGTACTTTGTGATCTAATCATACATGTTAGCATGCTTCGCATAAACTAAGTTGGTGAACATGTTTAACAATATACTAAACATCAGCGTGTCATGCAGATTATCATGCTAATATTATCATTTAGCTGAGTACAGCTTCACAGAGACAGTATGGCTGTTGACTCGTGATCTTGTTTCTCCACTAAGGAGCCCACAAGAAGCATGCCAAACTACCACAGTGCCTCAGTTAACCTCCCAGTCCAAAGCCATACAATTTGGGGTTTACCATGATACATCTCAGGCCCTGAATCCGGTACAGTGACCCTCAGTTAAGACTCTGTCACTCAGGTCTGCCTTACCCTCTAGCAGTTGATTGAGAGATACGCTCAGCGTCACGTAGGAGTATAAAGCCGTCCCCTTCGCTGATTTTATCTCACGGTAGGCCTCAGATTATATTACAGGAGTAAACAAAAAAAAGTCACAGTGATAAATGGAGCTCCATACAGGCTCATTCCTCCACATAATGACGAAGCTATGCAAACCATTTCCTCTGATAAACAGACTATTACTAGAGTCAGATGCAGATTACACATAATTCTAAATGAAATTATGTGCCAATCGCATTGGTTTGCCTGGATAGAGAGTTTTCATGGTTGTTATCCTTCAGAACTTTTAATAAGGATCTTTCAAGACAAGCTTGTATACCGCTTTGAGGGAAATGTGATGTAAGACCTGTGCATGTGTGGACAAACGTTTAAGATTATGTCACAGAGTCAAATTAAAGAACTGAGCTCTCCAATGTGCTGAATCCCAAGAGAAAGAGGAGTGTGATCACACAACTGTTAAAAAGATAAAGACACATTATTACAGGTAGATTTTATTTAGCTCTTAAGTATTTTAATGTCATGTATTTGATTAATTCATGTGTTGACTTTATTCTTTAATTACTTATCACTCCTGTTAAGAAACGTTTATGGTGGGACGTAGGTAGTATCCATGCACATTCTGTGTGTGTGTGACTGAGTTTACTATGTGTGTATAGGCCAGTTGTTGGTTGTGTGAGAAGAATAGATTGCATGGGAATCCTGCTCTTTTCTCATAGTGAAACACTGAAAGGATGTCCACTAAAGAATCACATCAGCCTGTCCCGTGGAGACGCTTAGATAAACACACAGTTAAAATAGAAGGGGAGTCAGGTTGCACCATGAGGTATTGGTAAGAGAAAGGAGAAGCAAAAAGCATTGTGAAAGCATTGTAGTCGCTCTATTTTCTATCCCAGGTAATTCTTTTCCCCCTCTTTACAGACCGGACACCCATAATTTCTCAAACAAACACAAAAAAACATCCTTCAAAGCCTCAAAACAAAGGCCTGGAGACCTGATATAATAATTGGAGTTGGGTGAGTATAGTGGGTTTGTCTCAGGAGTCAGTCATGGCCTGAGGAGACAGCTGGACCGAAAAGGCTTTTGGGATGGAGCCTTTGGCCGAGTGTATCAGTTGATGGTCAATGGGGTCGTGACATGAAACAGGAACTATGAAAAGTTAAGGGTCACTTACAACAACTGTCATCACTTGGTGTTACCCATTTCACCCGAGGACTCATTGGACGGTGAGACTGCCACTGACTGATGGTTGAATCACTGTTTGAATCACCAAGCAGCTCTGCTGTGCATCATTTTACATCTGGGCTTTGTTGTTGTTTTTTTAGCTGTCTGCCAAGTAACTGCCAGATTAACTGCATACTTTGATTTATCTATTGTTTTTTTTCTAAGTTGTGAGACAAGAGAAAAGTGGGAAGCAAGAAGCCAAATGGTTTTGATTGGGCTTATATATTAATTAAAAAACCTTGTAAAAACATTCAGGCCCAAAGTCAAATTCCCCCTCTGAATCATTCACTCGTATTTGAAAACCGAGTCAAACTACCAATAACTCTAGTCAAAGTGTTTGGCGGGGCTGACATGTACGTGTTAGTGTTTTTGAACTTTAAAACAATTCAGGCTGTCGTAAACGTTTGCATTCTCATTAGATCATCCACCAGAATTTTTTAAAGAGGGAGTGATATCATTTGGGACGCTCAAATGTTAAAGCAGTGACTATTTATGAAAATATACAAGCGTGTGATTTCAGAGTCTTTTATGCTTATGTTTTAGTACCCAATCAAGTAATATGTGACAACAAAACAATGAATCAACTGAAGTTCAACACTTTGGCAGAAAAGACTACTTTGATACTAATGCTACGTGATGAGTATTGTGTAAAAACAATAAGCACAGTTATGTATTACATCAGGCTTTTTGGAATGGCGCAATGTTTGCCTCAGTACCAACTTTGCATTCTCAAATCTAAAACATCAAGTGTATTCCGTGTGTGGTGCTCAACATCGTATAATAATTTACATAATTAGTAGATAGAAATTGCTATATTCAAATGTATTAATCAAAAGAGCTTCAAAACAGTATTAAAAACATACCACAATGAACAGATAACCCCAACAATGTTTGATTACCGATGAGTCCTGATGATGACAGAGACCCCAAACATCCAGATGTTCCGAGCGTTACAGTGGGATTTGTCAGGGTTGATTTTCTCTTCAGGCCACGAAGGCTGCAAGAAAAGCCAAGACTGGAATACTATTAACTGAACCAATCATGATATCATTTAACATGAAGGCTGACTTTTAATCCCCATCGGGCCTTTATCAGGGCGCTGTGAAACAGATATCTCAACACATACAGTATACTTTTGCAACATCTGACTCAACAGTAATCACGTCTGTCAGGTACGTTGTGCCAAAGTAAAGGAAAGCAATCACTCCTCATGGTGATTCATGGGTAGAGTTACTAGAGGAAAACACCAAAGCTCATTAATAATGTGCAGAGATCCGTGCGTATGAAAAACACCTCATTGCACCTTTTTTTTCTCCAAACAAAACATAGAAGAGCTCCATCATACGAATGGTCCAGGTCTTATTACACACTCAAGTCCAATGGGTAGCAGAGTGTTACGTGTCTGTGATTCTCTTTAATGTCACATCTGAGGAGTTTTCCTAATGACCCGGCAGATCCACAGCTCTGTTTCTGAAGCTATTGGTTCCAGAAAGTCTTATTTCAGGCACTAAACATGGTTAACTGTTCACATTTATAGATATTGCGTAATATTGGAAAACTATTTAAAGACAACGATGACAGTATGATAAAGGTTTATGATAAAACATCAGGACTACATTAGGGAAACAGGACACAAACCTCTTGCCTGACTGCGCTGGATAAACACATTATTTCTGCTTCTGTAAGACAGGGTGTGAATAATACCTCTAAGTGGTCCTTTATTGATTGTGAAACCCAAAAGGTGGATCGAAAAAGAAAGTAAATGACCCGTCTGAGTTATAATCAGCCCACTTAACGTTTGTCAGTATTTCCAAAAATAAAAACAGAAGCGAGAGCATCCTTGAATGAGAAAAAAATGTGCTCGAGTAGAAAAGTGCTTTATTTCAGCTACTGAATTAAGAATAACATATTCATCAAGCGCAGCAGTTGATTAAAGCAATATGTCACACCAAAAATAAAAGCTCAATACTTAAAACAGACATTTTTCAGGCAACTAACTGCTTATTGTGCCGAGTTCAAACACATGGGACCAAAACCGGGAGAAGCATTTCCGATAAATATAAATCACTCGCTCTGACATGTGCCATGACTTCTGCTGATACGTGACAGCACTTGCTGAGAGCCTTTACAGATAAAGAACAAAAGATGAAAAAGCAGCACATGAAAAGCACTACGTACGATGAGTAATGAAGTACATAATGGACCAAATCATGAATACAGCATGGTGCCGTTGGTGCAGTTATATCTATAGTACACGTCCTGCTATTAATCTCCGCTCCATATACCTTTGATGATTGAATTTTAAGAAAACAACATTCTGGAGGTTTTTGGCTGTTGAAACCATTGTGGCAATGATAAATAAAATATATAATTATGTTACGTAATTGAGCATGAAAATAGTAACGTGAACATTTTAGGTGAAGTTCTGCACGAGTGAAGTGGCCCACACAGGACCTCACTCCCTATCAGTTATGGTAAATGAATCTGGGTGGTAGCCGTTCATCAAGAGGCAAGTGGGACGTCACCTCGGGTGTCTGTGAGAAAACCTCCCAGTGAGGCGTTGATAAATGATGGGTTGGCAGCCAGTTCTGTGGTTCTGTGTGTGTCTGTATTTTTGTGCATGATTGTGTGTATGAGAGAGGAGGGAATCATGGCAGGCCGCTTCACGGTGTGCACATGGGCATTGCTGTAAAAAAAAAAAAAATTAGAGGCCAATGTAAAGCTGTGGGCTTCGCCAAAGGTCCCGTGTGTGTGTGTGTGTGTGTGTGTGTGTGTGTGTGTGTGTGTGTGTGTCAGTGTGTCTCTGTGTGTGTGTGTGTTTTCTATTCAAGTGGAGGAATGGATGGGCGGGGGAGCTGTCTTTTTAAATGGACAGAGAGAGGAAGGATGTCTCCAGCCTTGACTGTGGCGTCCCTTTGTTGTTCGTGAAAACAAAACAAAAAGAGAAGAGGACAAGGGGAGAGAGGGAGAAAAAAAAAGGAAAAAGGAGCATGAGGGAGTGAACTAGAGGAGGGAGGGAGAGGGAGAGCAGAAAGTTAGAGCCAGTCACTGACAACAATGCAGTCTGCTCTGTGACAGAGACATGATGTCACGTTTGTGAAGTCCCTGGTGGGGGAGGATGAGCAGGCTGGGTGGGGCCATACCTCTGCCCTCCCTCTCCCCATGTGTGTGCCTCTCTTCTTTTTTTTTTTTTGTGAATGTATGAAGCATAATGGGCAAGCTCCACTTCCGCACACCCGTCATTTGAAACAGTGAGATTTCCAGGTCGTTCATTCATGCCGTGGTCCCCACTGAGCACACAGCTCAGAGAGAGTGAGGGAAGCCTCGTAAAGGATCGCCCTCAAGGGAGTGTGTGAGTGTGTGTGTGTGTGTGTGTGTGTGTGTGTGTGTGTGTGTGTGTGTGTGTGTGTGTATGTTTGTATGTGCATTAGGGGGAAGGTGGGAAGATGGTAGGTGGAGGTAAAAAGGTGAGGAGACTGTTATATGTGTTTGAGATTCACTTGACGTGCTTTAGGTTTGTTATCTTGATTTCTTTTCCCCACAAATGCACAACTTGAGTTTGAATCACACATTTGGTCAACTGCTACAGCTTTTAGCAGTTTTAAGGAAGACAGATTACGAAATAAAGGACAGTGTGCGTAAGGTTATCCTGCTCAGTTCATTTATAACATGTTCGACAATCTAGATCAATTGACTTTGATTCAGACTTATTGTTCAACTCAATTCAATGTTGCTTTACTGGCATTCACTCAGTAATTTGCATTCATTCGCAAGGATTGCCAGACAAGGATGTCAGCTTTCTCCCTCAGGTTAAACCATATGTATGGACCCATTAACTTTTCGACCGTCTTACAAAAATTCCTTTCGCAAGGTACAATTGTCTGGTCGTGTCCTTTTTATGATCCGTGCTCATAACATTTCTTCTCTTATCCTGTAAAGACCCACAGCTTGCTGTTATTTCACCCCACCATTCTAAGGATCATACGTGAGACTGCACAAAGGGAGAGTGAGAGAGAGAGAGAGAGAGAGAGAGAGAGAGAGAGAGAGAGAGAGAGATAAGCATGTTGGGATCCGAACCACCCATTGAGTAACCTTCAGTAAAAAGCAGCACAGCCTTGGACGAGCTCTTCAGGAGGAGAAATCGCCTCACAAAAAAATGTCAATGACATTCAGCGATGTCCTAGTCTGCCCGTTCTGATTTGTGCAACAGTGATGACCCTAAGGAAGCTTCCATTACCGCTTTACAGCAGAGACTGAAAAATAATGTCAACAGTATGTTTAAATAGGGGTACATAGCTTGAAGCAGACGTTTAGCAAAGGCCCGGGCGTCTCATGGTATAAATCAATAGCAAGAATGAGCTTGCAGGATTTTGGGACTGTGCATGTGTTCGTCTCATTGTCTTGATTGCTTACAGAGTCGGTTGGTTCTCGCATGCTGCAGGGATGTAAAGATAAATCATGGCTGGTAGGTCTGCTTGTAATAATCCACTATCTGTTCCACGGAGCAGTGGGAGGAAAGCAAAGATTGATTGCTATCTAAGAGCGTAGATTTGGTTTCAACATTGGTGGGGGACACATAAATGGGGGGTGAGTGTCAAGACACCTTCAGAGGTTTTTTTCCCGCCCTCTTTTGTGTCTTTAACCTTTTTAAAAGTGCATGTGAGACGTATACATTTATTTTGTACAGCCCAGAATCACAAATTGGTCTCAGAGGGCTTTACAATCTGTACACATACGGCATCTTCTATCCCAAGACCCTCACATCAGTCCAGGAACCCCCCCTCCAAAAAAAACAAAAAAACTAAACAAAACATTTACAGGGAAGAAGAAAGGGAGAACCCTTCAGGAGAGCAACAGAGGAGGATCCCTCTCTCCGGATGGACATAAGTGAAATAGATATCATGTGTACAGAATGAACAACGTAACAGTGTTACAGCACATTAAATGAATACGACAGAATTGATTCATGAGAGTAGCAGGCAGAATTACGACTACTAACCGTAACAGCGGTGGATATAGTAGAACGATCATAAAAGCAGTCATGGTATCGGCAATAGTAAATAGCAGGACCAGGGTCCAGATAAAACCACGATCCATCTGAACTTGAGAAGCGAGAAAGCACAAAGACCCCGACTTTGTGACTTAGTGATGTGCATTAATGAGACATGAATTCATACCGAAGAGAGAGAGAGAGAGAGAGAAGAGGAGAGGAGTTCAGTGCATCTTATGATGTCCCCTGGCATTCTGAGCCTGTACCAGAATATCTGGGAGATGGACAAACACAAACCTGAGCCAGCCATAACTATCAGAGTTATCAAAGAGGAAAGTCTGAAGCCTCCTCTTAAATTCACTTCATTCATTTATGAACCTCTGGAATTGAATTGAATTGAATCATATGTGTGTGTGTGTTTAGCAAGATGTCTGCTCATGTCAAAAACTTTCTTCATATTCAAAACATATCTCACATATCTGTGTCCTAAGTCAGTGAAGAGTCTCATTGTAATAAAGTCATACTATTTCAAGAGAAACATGTAACTGCCCTATAAAACTGATACTAATAGACAACACATTTGATCAAGCATAAATCTCACGACTGTGCGTCTTATTGTCCACACAAACGTAAACCTCATCAAGTTTGACAGGCTATAGATCCACGAGATCATAAACATGCAAACCAGCGGTGTGATTTGTGCTATTGATCCATAACTACACTAACTTGTAGGTTGGTGTAACCTGTGACTTGTAACTACCATCGAGACGGAGGGATTTTTGTGGAAATGAGGACCGGAGCTCGCTGGCTACAACCAATGCTCACACCAGAAGTGCATTTATCTGTGTCAGTCAACAGCAGATTCTGCTCCCCAGTCTCTGTCCGTGTGCGATGGAAGATAAAGCCAACGTCACATGAAGAGTTTGCTCAAATATTGGGAGCGACATACCATACCGTCTATATGCAAAACCTTGATTGTGAAGGGTTTTGAAGAATAGAAAGATAGATGGACGGACGGACAACCAAGAGATCAAGGACAGAAGGCAAACAGAGAAAGGATAGGTGGATCCACCATGGGAAGGTTCTAGTAATTGTTGAAGTTTATTATCTGGCAGAGAGGAAATTGTACCCTTTGCCACCCACAAGCACTCAATGGTAACTATCAAGTTAAACTGCCAAAGTGAGACGTTGTGACAAAGCCTCTTTTTGGAGATGAGGGATGACAGTGAGATGGGGACGGGGTGGGGGTTAAGGCTTGTCCCCCGGGAGTAGGAGGGGCAGTGTCACCGTTTGGAGCTGTTGAAAGGAGCACAATGACGCCCTGTATCAAGTTTGCCTGTTTGACAAATGGATCTCCTGCTGTGATGATGGCAAATGCAAGAGCCCTATCTGTGAACAACAACAGCGGATGGAGATAAATATGCAGCATCTCATTAAACGTTTACAAGCAAGTGTATAAAAAAGTATGCCTTTGAACATATGAAGACTTTTTATTGGTATAAGTTGTTAAAATATCAAACTAAACACACCACTTTGCTCCGTTATTGAGCAAAAAAAACAAGTCACCCAACAAAATCTTCATTAACCGTGACATGCCAGCGGGCCATGGCAAAATAAACACAGGCTGTGTTGGTTTGGAGTTAGTCACACTAAATGTCCCAAAAAAGTGGAGATGTCAAACAAAGTGGAAACACAGGCTGTTGTAATCCACCGCAAATTATCATATATATCTGAATAATTTCTGCATTATTCAGGCGCACAATCAGAGAAAGCATAGTTTTGATGAATTCCCAAAAAAGAAACAATTTATAGGCATCTAAAACTGGGCCAACGTTGCTTGTCTAACAGTAAACAGTCATTTCAATGTCTTAAAAATATGTATTCAATATGTGTAAACATATTCAACACATTTAGTCCAGTTTCAACCGAGAAACACAGATGACTTTTCATCTGCAACTCACTAAAACCATGCTTACTAGGATGGGACGAACACCGCAGCACATTAGACCTCACATTGTGTTTGCTTCAGTTTTTATTCCGGAGAAGTGATAAGAAACACACGCAGGCACTAAAGAGTGATTTAAGGAGGTCAGCATCAACAATCTATTTCTGACTATGACGACAAGACGGCCCCTCGCCACACACAGGCACACATTTTCATACCTAATATCTAACCTGTTTTGACATATCTGGCTATGAAGTCAGCATACCCCTAACCTATGAACAAAAAAAAAAAAAACAGCCTTTGAACTGAGAGAGACGCTATCCTCGACTTACTCTCGCCAATAAAACCACACACAAATCTTCGATCCAGACCCTGTAAATCAGGGTGAGCGCTGATCAAAGCGGGGCTGTGAATCTTACATGGCATATCCTGCATTCCACACTAAACACATTCACATGCTGCGCTCGAAAGCATAGCACTTGTTTGTTGACCCCGTATCCATTTTCGAGCACTGAACGTTCATTCCATTTGAAGCTGAATTCATCTGACCATGGTGGGATCTCCAAACAGCATGAAGCTTGTTCTTGGTGCAAACATGGAGATCGGTCACACTCTGTCAGAATTTGTGATAGCGCCTGTGTGTTTGTATTTTTAGGGGGTTTAGTTTTTTACTCATCACTTACTGAGAACAGAACCGTCTGGAGTGTGTTGGACAGAGCTGACCATCCGCAATAACATTTTTTCAGCTAAGATACAAGCATTTATGACATTGCGATCCTTTGTCATTCTGTCCTTGATAGAACAAATTAGACAACAGCTAGAGATTTTTTGAGGTGTCACGTCTAACAGAGACAGACGACCACCTTATCATCACAGTAACCTCCAGTTTTGTAAGAGACGTTATACAAGTCAACTGACATTTCATAAACTTAATGTGGAAAAAGTGTAATATTTTCCATAAAAAAAACGTTTTACACTGTAGGTCTGTGTGGTTTTCACTTAAGATGGAATGAGAATGGAGTGAGAATAACAGCAGGTTTTCTATTGTGAGCGAATAGAAGCCTGTATTGCTTTATTGTGAGACGTAAGAGAAACCCAATTGGTCACTCATAAACATATGTTTGGCATGAACGTTTGCCGTGATTACTTACTAACAACAGCCAGGGAGAACGTTGAAACATTAATTTTGTTGTACCTAAATCAAATTGACCTGTTTTTTTTTATTTTGTTGTGGTCTTACTGAACTTTCATTGTTCAGATCCTGCACTTGCCATGCAGGGTGGTCTTGCTCTTGTAATTACCCACTCTTTGAATTGGCTGTACTCCCCAAGGTTTTTTTTTTTTCTGAAAAGAAAATCAATGGGTGTACCAACAAACAACCAGTTCCCTCTGGGGTTCTCATAATTTTTTACACCCTGTCGTCTGGCAGACGCAACGCTTGAGGAAGCCAAAACAGATGTTTTTTAAAGATTGAGAAAGTGAGACAAGAGTCACGACCTCCACCGAGTGTTGGAGCTCAGACTCAGGCAGGTGCAAATGGGTTTATTTTAATGATAGAAATTCTGCCAGGAGGAACAGTATCAGCTCAAAAACTTAGATGCTGCTGGATATATAGAGGCAAGTTGTATCAGCTGATTTAAACCATTAAGGGGTAAGCAAATGAAAAGCTTCGGCTATGACAAGGCCTTGATACAGACATAGAATGTATGCATATGGTTATGCATATATTTGGCATATATATATATATAGACATCACCCACCAGATGTCAATATGTAGGCTGTTATGCAGATGTGAACCATGGAAAACAGAAATCGTTTGAGCACATGTTGTCTGATTCATAACTTGTGCATGAAGTAATTGGATCTATTATGTGAATGTCCTGCCTAATGTCCAGATGAACGGTCCATCTGAAACTTCTCAGGAAAAGTATATGGACAAAAGTAATTGGCGATCTGCCATGTGTTTTTCTCCACTTGTTTTGGAATAAGAATACACAATCTAAACTTCACAAGTACGAAAACAGGAATCAATAAATATAAATACAGACAATATGGAGAAAAAGGAAATGCTTGAGGTTTGGCACGTCAACCAGCATTCCTTTATTGCTGCATCTCAACTTGCCAATGATGGAATTTCTTTCTTGTTTTTCTCCCTTGAAGTCGGCTGGTACGCGACATGTCCTTCCAGAAACACACAGGTGGCGATAAACATATCTTCAACTTTGTAGTTGTTTGATAGAAATGATGAAGTCAAAATTAAATGCCCCTTAACAGCATTTAACTACAAAAGAGTACAAACTTTTGAAGCACAAGCTTCAAAGATGCAAAATTGCAATTACAAAATGATTTGGTAAATCATGGGGATGAAGAGACTTATGAGAACATCCACAACAGACAAACAAACACACAGACAAATTAACCTGGAGTGGACAAACATAAGAAGTTGGAACAATACAATGAACTGGCATCTGAGCTACAATAACAACCCTTTGTCAAATTTGTGTGAATTTGCTTGGAATTTAACAGAGAAATACTTTCGCTAATTTCCACTTCTCTTGGATGTTTGAGCTCAACTGCAGAATGATGTTTGTGCAGGGTTTGACATTAGGAGGCTCTTTTCACATTTACCAGCTGAAGGAGGAACGTTTATCTGTGCTCATCTTAAATCTTTAACGTGTATACACGAGCATGACTTGTGTGGTTACATTTTTCCAATCATGGTCCATTATACAACGTACACAAGTGTGATGTGGAAACTTGAACCTCTAGTTCACATACGTAGCAGACATCTTGCCAGTGAAACTTTTCTAAACGAAAAACATTGTCTTCAAAAATCCTTTTTTATTGAATGTTTACATCGTTATGTAAACACCAAAGAATTAAATTATTGTACATGTGAAGCAAAAAGCAATAGGATGAAAGTGGTGGCCGATGTAACAGCTGTGGCCCAGAAATGTTTGTCCCTGTCCCGCTTCTGTAATCATGCTCCAGCACATAGCATGTTTAGCTGCTGAGGAATACAAAACATAAATGATTGCAGATTACTGCTTTGTAGAAAGCTTTACGTGTATTCGAAGAGGCATTCAAAGAATTAAATGGCTATTTTAGTTCTCTTCATGTTTGGTTGCGATTTTCTTGTCAACAATTAGAGGTTCTTTAATCAATGTGAACACACTGAGGGCAGCTTCAGTTTTTTTTTTTTACTACATTAACCACTGTTACCCCCCCATCTGTGCATGTGCATGTCTTATGCTGCTCTGTTAGGAGTCAGCAGTAGGAATGACGACATGCGAAACAATCAATAAAATGTTTTGAAAAACTGTGAATCAACCACAAGAGGATCTTCAGCATACAGTCAAATATGAGCACAACATATGAGGCTGATGAGTCCAGCAGTAGCAGCTTAGCAGACACACACACACACACACACACACACAGAGAAGCACAGAGACACATAATTTATAATCTAATGGCAGAAAGTATCACACAGTAAAGCTAATGACTGCTAGTGGGATGTAACTACATTTACTTTTTACTTTACTTAAATGCTAATCCTGTACTTGGTAACATTCAGTAAAACCCCAGAATCTCCACATTTGTGTTGATTAAGTGTTTAAAACCCCTTTTAGATCAGCTGGAAAATTCATCGTCACAATGGGCTCATGAAAACACTTTTACTTTTTGATACCTTGCTCATGATACTTATGAAGAGAAAAACGATTTAGAATCCAGTACTTTATTGTATTTATAGTAGAGTACTTTCACAGTGTCGTTATTGGTACTTTAATAATTTAAAGAGTATGTGTTCCACCACTGTCTTCTGTACTTGGTCTAGCAGTGACTTGATAGAAATTGTCATATAAATGGTTGCACTTTTTTACCCATTGTCAGTAAAAAATAAAAATTTAAAAAAAAACGTTCGCTGGCTCCAAATTTTGCTTTTGCTCGAGTGACTCATAGATTGAACAACGTGTGATGGATGAGCATAAACAAATGGTCCACTGAGTAAACATATTGAAATAAGATGTTGGCTCGCACAGACAGATAGAGAGCCACAGTGGGAATTGGGAGGAGTTTGAAAGCACCATATAAATTGAGTGCTGCGTGAGTTTGGTTGATGGAATGAATAGCATGATATTCAGGGCATAAGAACGGATTTGTCATTAAGACAAGCTTTTACGAAATGACACTTAGTTTTTAGTTTCAGTTATTGGACAGTCTATTACACACACTGTGGTATTTCCATTAAGGACTAATGCAACTGTTTAATAACAGTGGAGCGTGACAAAGAGCAGTGGTGGACCAGGCAGAGGTCCAGGGATTGAGAGTTGGCAGAGAGACTTAATCTTTTTGGATAACCTCTGATGAAAAAAAAAGATTCCTTTCTTGGACCATTTGCTGATGCAAAGAGAGGTCGTGGAAAATAATAACTGTGAACCTTTCTGCCATGATAAAATCAAAACGTTGCCCGTTGTAATGATTACTTTAATGTGAGCAGACTGCAGATTTACAATGGATAGAGAAGATAAGAAAAAAGAAGCCTTCAGGCTGAGATATTATTTTATATCTGATATAGCTTTGGCTGATTCTAGTAATTTATAATAGCCCTTAGTACATTTATGTTCTCTCTGGATGAGGACAATAGGTCAGGAACCATAATGGCTTCCAAGAAAGTTACTTACTCACAAATTGAGTCAAATATTTTCATTTTTAGGGATATCTTAGACCTATAGATAATACACCTTTTAGTATACTTTGATTATTTACATGTCATGCTACTTCACACTCAACTACATTTCAGAGGGGAAAACTATGGACAAGTAACATTTCAGATAACGATTTTACATTAAAAAAATATGTAATATGATTTTATAATAGAAAAGAAAATGTTTAAGAATACATCTATGGTTCCTCATCCTTTTTGGTTTGTGACCATTTACAAAATTGTCCCTTTACACATTTCAGATGTCAAAAGAGTAATTTCCCCTCTAGACTTCTCATATGGTTTCGTTTAAATAAAGTTTTGAGGCCCAATAAGTTTAAGTATCTATTATTTTGCCAACAAGGCATTATTAGAGAATATTTAGTTTATTCTTCTTTCCTACCCCGCTAATCATGTCATGACCCTCAGGTAAGGGATCAACTGATTAAACTACATAACGATAATAATACGTCATGATAATAAAGTTCATAAAAGATGAGCTGCACCTTTGACCAGCTATGACAGTAACATATTTTTACACATTAATTCATTATTATTGATAAATAATAGAATGTATAACACAGTCAAAGGCCTTCTGGACATTTACTAAAGTAATGTACTTTAAACAATCTGTGAACCACTGTAAAATACAGATATCATTTCTTAAAATGCCATCGTGACTTTCTCCCCTTCCACTCATTCTGTAGAACAATATCCTGCTGTAATCTTTGTCATAATCGCACGTCAAAAGTAAAATCCTGAACTTTGGGTTTGCAGATAACAACAGACCCTCTACCAAACTTTCTTCATTATGTTTAATAATCGTTCCTCTGGGCTTTAAATTAGTCCAACTTTGCTCAGGATGACAATTAGTTGTCTGATGAAATAAAAAGGAACTCAATAAAAGCCATCTTATTGATATCATTTTCATCAGTTTGCAATGATTGTGAGTTTGTCTGGAGGGTCATGATGTGTGCTTGTTCGAGAAGACTTTCCCTCTCTGCCACAGTGAACGATACGAGCCATAAATACCCAAACTACATTTATGATCCGCGCTGTGCCAACACGGGCGCCAAATCAAAGCCTGAATCATTCAGCATATTTATTTAGCTGGCAACTTCATGGGCAGTCGAACCTGTCTGTGTGAACTCCTTTGCTTGTATTTCCTGCTGACGCAGGCTGGAAAGTGCAGAGCCAGTGACAGTGGCTCTCTCATTAGCAGGTTTTTGGTGGAGACTCCAGAGCCTGTGTGTGGCCTCGAGCTGGAGGACAGCGCTTTCTTTCTGCATACCTCTTCTTTCCGTGGATAGCCTGAATGTACCTTTTCCAGTGTGCGAGGAGATAAAAAAAAGGCATCCAATGTTACAGCGAATAAAAACCTTATCCAAACAAAGGTCGGGTATAGTCATTGCTTTCAATCAAAGACACATGTGAGAAGACTGGACACTTGAAAACACAACATTGTAAAGCACAGAGTTTGGTGCTGAATAACTATTGCTGCAATTACTGCATTTTACTGACAAGGAATGTGAGAAAATGATTTATTTTGTCTCTCACCACTTTTAACCAAAAAGATGTAATTAAATATCCATCAAATCTAAGTGTAGTTCTGTTACATGATATTGCTCCTATTGCTATAATAAGGTGAAGACAAATATGGAAAACAGAAGAAGATAATAGTGAAAATTAGGTAAACCCTGAGGAGTCACACCGTTGTTGTTTTTTTTACACAAATATGAAGTATCTGGTGAAAACATTTACATAAGAGGTCACTCTCAGACTTTTCCACAAAGTCTGAAAAATAAGCTTAAAACTGGAGGAAAAATCGAGCACGTATTATTAAATAATTTACAGAGGACTTGGAGAGAGAACACAAATCATATCCAGCAAGACGGCAACAAGACAGAAAATATCCTGTACCACTGTGCTCGGATGGTTTCATAGTAGTGCCAGATGTTTATGCTAAAGAATTTGTACTTACTGATCCAAATGAGTAGGGCTTATCTTGGAATGCTAGCTACACAGACTTTTATGTAAACGTATACTGCAAAATGCTTGTAAATCACAAACAATATTGCAGTAGATATATTGTAGCAGCTTCTCTGGCCACCTCATAACATCTGGTTCAAACTGCTTTTACAACAACCTGAAAAAAAGCTTGAAAGTAGCTGCATGGCACTGCTGCTAAGATTTAAGCTTTAAATTTATTCAGCATTTTTGTAAGCAAGAGGAAGGGGCATGAAGAGATAAACTGATATGTGAAAGAACAAGTCCTCTGGCTGATAAATGAAACCTTATTTTCAACATAATAAGGTATACGGAAAGAAAAGCCCCACAATAATGCTGATGCGTTTGATGGTTTTGCAAATTGTAGGTCTCCTGTTGATGATAGAAAAAATATGTCCCACTCTTGAGAAAAGTCAAAACTGGACGTAGTGAAGTTGAATAAAACTGTTGTAAAAGGTCTTGAAAGTGGCCTCTCGGAGAGCTTTTCAGCACATGTTGCCACGTTGTCTGAAGTGATGGAGGACAGTGATCACATTCAAAGATGCCGTTAAATAATTTATTTTCAATCATATTCCATGTTCATTATTTTATTTTTTAAAAAGTAAGGGGTTTCAACTTAACCAAACAGATCCTGCAATAGTTGCTGTACAAGAAGCATTTCAAAGCATATTGTCTGCAATGCATCAGCCAAGAATGGGACTTACAAAGTCTTATTTGTGCCCTTGAAAAAAAATCTCAAACGCAGACAGTTAGTTGTTTGGCGGTTTAAGTGACCTTGAACTGTTTCACGATTTACCGCATTAGTGTGTCTCCAAAATATATTTTATTTGGATTATGGTCAGTTGACATGGTGGCATATCATCTCACTAATATAAAAGTTCTGTTACATTGTAGCATGTAGTGCAACTACATCCCAACACTTTATGGATACAAAGTCATCTTTAAAAAAAAAAGACTTTGTATTATACATTCAGTATAATGAGGCATAGTCACTGCAGTCACTGATATATTTTAGCTGTGTGCATAATGTTTATTAAAGGCCAATAGTTTCTCTCTTCCAGGTGAGTTACACAATCACTTCCCCCCCCCCAAAAAAATTTGTTTGTTGACTTAATCATGTATATTTACTTTATTTGAGAAAATGAAAAAGGTACCCAGTAGAGGTTTTGACCAGTCAAAGTGCAAAGAACCATTGCGTTGTGTGTCCTATAAATACATATTCCTGCCAATGGTTTCGCATTATTCCACTAATCTGCGAGTGGCGGCAACATCCAGAGAAACGTAGCAATGCGCAAACAAAACATTAGGAAGAAGATCGCTTGAAAGTAAACTTGGATGTAAAAAATGCAGGTTTCAAACTGTTTTTGAAATGTTTTCTGAGGATGGAAATTCATTCAGCACGTTTTTCAGACCTCAAAGAAACACACGATGCATTTCGGGGAGTACACTGAATGTAAACAGAACTTTGTTTGCTTACAGGAAAACTTCACAGAGCACCTTTAAAATGTGAAGCCAAGTTTTCAGGGCCTTTTACATTGTCATGCACATGTTATGTCATGCAAAGCAACAGGTGAATCAGCCCACACTTTTATCATTTGCAGCTTGTTAAATAAAGTTTTGTGTGTCTGAAACAAGTCTGTTCTATTGATTAATTGTATCATTCTAAAAACATAATGCACATCTCATCTTCCTTTCTTCTACTCAACAAAACATAACAACACAAGTACTAACCAGTCAAGTTTAACAAATGATACAAAATACATTCTTTTTATTCATTCACCATTGTAAATACACAAAACAAATCAAAAGTATTAACACAGACAATATTTAGTGAGATATAAATCTTGACACCATTTACGCAAACAATTTTGGAAATGAATGTGCTTGTCTCTCTTCTTCGAAACATCCTTTTGATGCATTCAGTCCGTAATAACCGTCAAAGCTATCTATGTTTGTCGCCTCTGGTTATACACCCAGATTTGTGTCATTTCAACTACATTATTTTGAATCTATCCAACTGTGCTCGTCCCATTTCATCCCTCATTACTCTTCTCACCTAGATAACTTTGCTGTAATGTTTAAGAGTCATATTTTTTTATTATATGTACATGATATACATTGATTCTTAAATACATTTCATTGTTTCCAATCTATTTACAATATAAGAGCTTATTGATATTTTAAATGGTTACAAAATATGTGTAGTTGATGCTCTAAAAACATTAAAGCAAAAAGAGGCAAATGTGATATGATATTGAATATGTAGGTAACAAGTGAATGTTTAAAGAAGTTGTACTGAGGGGGAAAAGCATTGGTTCACCTTCAGTACCACAAAACTGCACAGTATTTCATGAGTAGTATGCAGTCATATTTGAAAAACTGAAAATAAACACGTCCAAGTGCCATCAACATAATGTTGATTCAAACTGAAATTCTCCTTGAAAACATCAGGTTCTTGGAGCCTTTTTGATGCTTTAATCAATCTTCTCTTCTCTCATCTCCATTCCTACTGGCTTTGTAAACGGAAAACATTGCCCTTCCATGGCATCCTTGAGTCCTATTCATGTGATTGGAAAAGCAGAACCATTCTCTGGTCTGGTATCGAAACCACAAAGTCTAAAGCAGAGTGCTACCTCAGTGCACACTGTTTTAACACACACAGTTGTATCACAATAGATTGCAGCTGTATCGGACAGATCAAACAAGGTTTCCACAACGGACACAATACGTTATCTCTCTTCTTGTGGCTGAAACTAGGCAAGAAACTAATGTCCCACATGAAACTCATCGCTCTGCTGTACATATTCTTTAATTCTTTGGTTTAAGAGTATTATTGAAGTTTCTGAATGCTGTTACACAAGTTAAGCTCTAGAGTGAAATATGTTCCTCACATGATATAACTGGTATTTTGTGGGTCTGGACATTGTTACTGGTGGTTCATGTTTCGCATCACAATAGCTGAATTCCTCAATACTTAAAACAAACACCAAGTCGAGTGAGATATTGAAATCTGACCAAACAGATAACAAGTCAGTCAGAGCCAGTAATGAAACACAGCATTACACACATCAGATCTTTGGGGTTTGGTAAAGAATGTACTGTGCAGTAAACATATGGCTTGTCTATAAATAGTGTAACTGTCTTATTATTATAAGTTGAGGCTCGATAAAAGACTGTTATGTTTGTTGCCTCCTTCTTGAAAAGGTTCACACCTATCACAGCATACTGGCTAACTTTGTGGCTCCCTGAATGTAACAAGAATGTCTAAAAAGATTATCGTAGCTGTGAGCTCATTAATCTCACGAACCCACGGGGTGTGTGTGTGTGTGTGTGTGTGTGTGTGTGTGTGTGTGTGTGTGTGTGTGTGTGTGCGGGTGCAGGGATGGACCACTCACAGCAAACTCCGTAAAGCAATCCCACTCACTCTCCAAATAGCGAGCTTAAACCCACACAGTCTGTTCTTTCTCTTGTTAGTCTCTGTCTTTTACTCCTTTTCAATACAGCCACAACTCATCCTTTAAAAATCTTCCCCTGGCAGACGGAGACAGAGGCCTCGACGCCGAAAGCAGCTGCCCCGGCTTCAGATCTTCTGGCACATGTGGAGCCTGGACTTGGACGAGGAGGTGGCGTCTTTCCACACCTTGCAGGAAAGGCCCTTGGCACAGTCACAGCGCTGAAAGATTTCCAGGCCGTGAGAGCCTTTCTTCCTCTGCTTGGTGCACACCTCTCCCTGCCTCAGCACCGGCTTGCAGATTTTGGTCCAGAAATGGCGGGCGCAGCAGTAGCCCTCCGAGCAATCAGACGAGCGCAGGCAAGGGTCACCCTCATGCCCTAACAGAGGAGGACACGAGACAGGGTGGATCAGTGGAGAACCAGCGAGCAACACCTCGACAAACAGTGTGTGGAGTTGACATATTGTCCGTTCAGAATAAAAACCAGAACCAAGTGCTTCAAGAGGGACATGAAAGACCTGCATGCTATTATAAATCATCCAGCATCTTGCAGTTTCGCTGTATAGGGCTTTGGTTAAATAAAGCACAGGAAATGTACAATTATTGCTCATTAAGCTGTTATGTTTTCCATACGGATAAGTTTATTCAACCCTTTCTTCACGTTTCAATTCAGATTGCATTATATGTGGCCATGTCAGAGACCAAAGAAAAGCATGAAGCTTTCAACATAAATCAAGAAAACAATTTGCTTATTCTGTATATTAACCATACTGTCCCATCTGGTCCGGGTCTGATATTCTTGGCAGGATGTGAGCATTGCTCTCATGAATGCATAATTAGTATAATTTAGTCCTACAGTTTTTGAACGTGTATAACCTCCTGCCAAAATCTTCATTCTTCAAACCAGTTGCCTGTATTGCTGACAAAACCACACTTTGCTGAAAAGTTATTTCAAATTCCAAGCATCAGCGTGATGGACCGCTAAACCTGACTGCTTGTTCATTGCTTCAACACCACGGTCGCTCGGTGGATTTTTACGCAGACTTACATAAGGCCATTACATTAAAACAATGTTAAAGGCGAGGGAGTGAGTCGAGCACAAATAAAAGTAAATGGTGTTATTTATAGCAACTTTAAGTAGTGCTGCTATTTTCATATTGATTTTAGCATTGCAGCCATGCTGTCTTGAGGGTGCATTTAGAGTTGAGCAATTTAAGTGTCTCATTAAACGAATTGCTTTATGGATAGACCCTTACATTGACTTAAATCGGGCGACATGAACACTAAGCAGGGGGCTCAGGGAGTTATTAGCTATAATCATGCCAAACCTGCATTCTGTGGCTTTCACTTGTGTATCGCACAAGTGTGTGTGCTGTCAATGACAGGGTTTGCATGGCTTTATGTAGGTGCAGAAACAGCAGGGCATTGTGGTTTCGGCTCGGCTCCCCATGCTGTGTGTTAGGCTCACAGACACTGACACATGAGCAGAGGGGTAATTATCAACATAGTTTGTGGATTGGCGTCGGACTCTGGAGGACATGCAGACAGTGAACAACAGAGAGATTCTGCCATCGACAGCAGGAAAGCTGAGAAACAGAACAACAGTGACAGTGTTTACAGACGGCAGGGTTTCCAGTGGACATGTTTTAAACATAATCTTACCTTTGAGGGAATGCTTAGCATGTGCCTTCCCACTCTTCCTCCAGCTGTGGTCTTTGGTGGAGAGTTTATTATGCTCATCTAAAGCTGAGATGTGAGGCGAGAGCACACTCTCAGAGATAGGGACACAAATATCTGCAGACAGAATAAAGAAGAGATCAAACATGACAGAAAACAAGAGCAACTTTACTTTGACAAGAAACAAGCCAACGAAGGAGATTGCAGTTAAAAGATCTGTTTAATGTGGCAGGAGCTTAAAAACAAAAACAAATCACTATTTCCCAAAAAAGCTGCTACACCAACTCTTACCACTGATTTCTTTTATCATCTATTGAAAACAGTTAAAAAAAATAGGATTCTGTCTGAAAGCATGTGTTGAACATTATTTAAATGTACTGGCTACTTCACCAACTCTCTGGGCTAAACACTGTACAAGTCATTTTTTCCAGAATGTCTGCATTAGGCAAGAGATCTCATGTCTGAATTGTATCCTGCGGTCACATTATAACTGAAACTGGCACGTAATGAACACATGTTTGTGTCAGCCACGTACAGTTACTGCATCGGTTCCCAGGACAGCACATGGCATCTCGATGGCAGCGCTTCTTCCGCCTGCGGCAGGTGAGGCAGCGAGAGGGAGCTTGTTGAGGGCTGTGGCAGTAGCTTCCCACGCTGCACTCCTTATCATTGCTGCATGGGTACACCTGCTGAGGAAGTAAATGCGTTTACTCGCTTTATATAAGATCATGCAATAAGCATCACGCAACAAGCACACTTTTATCATTTTACAAAAGGTGCAGGTAAAGTGCAACATTTCAGCGCTAACAGACTTCATAACAGCTCTCCCCAAAGCTGAACACCTGTGTATGTGGTGCCTGTAGAGTTTCAACAGGCTACACAGCTCCAACCCAGTGAGACACTAGACTACAAGTACAATGTGGGAGGTTCAAGGTTGTCGGTTAGAATCAAACACTGCAGTGCAATGTTGGTGCCAATAAGGTTGCAGTTGCTCCGCCCATCTGCTCATATTACGTCAAAGGTGCATGTCAGACGGTGCAGTCATGTTTTATGTAATCTTTGTGGCTTTACAGTGCCAAGCACAAGCAAGTCTGATTCAAAAGCTCAAATACCTGAATTATACAGAAAATGTTGCCTCTTATATTTGCCTTTGATGTATTTGCCTAAAGGGGATAAGACAATATGAAACACACACACGCACACGTGGCTGCGGCATAAGTAACACATTCCCTTAATTGCATCATTCAGACTGGCCCCGGTGGCCCATTGCCACATTGATTATATCAAACTCTGTTCAACATCTAACGTCTTGAAACAGTTCCTTTTTATTGGGCAGTGAATCTTCTCGTAATGGCAAACCAATGCGTTATCTCCATCTAAGGGAATTTAATTAAATGGGGCACACAGTTGTTGGTGGTGCGTTCTCTCCCACTCAAGGACATCTGCTATGTTCACAACATTTCTCCCAGATAATCAGAGTGCTGTGTTGCAGAGGACACCATCGTAAAAGAGAAGGAACGTAGTGGATTTTATTTGGTCGCAAACCTGCAAACCTCACTTTACGCAGACATAACACAGTGACTGCATTCCTTCTAATTCCATTCTGCACAAGGCGCACCATAGTTGCACCCTGCACCTCAGGTCGCAAAATTCAAATTGTAGCAGTTAACAAGCCAAATAAAAGCCCTGTTATGCTCAGGTTGGAGGCATTTGGAGAGACTCTCATCTCCAGAAAATAAAACATATAGTTTGACAAAAAACAAGACCTAATGCAGATGCAACTAAAGCCCAACTCAAAGGCAAGCAAGCATGTTAAAAATTGTATTTTTATTTTAATAGCATTGAGTGTTCTAGATAAAAGCCACATTGTATTTAATCACAGGTTACCTGACTCAATACCAGTCTGAGAGCTACACACATCATTGGTTCTTGAAAGAAACAGTGCTATGATTTTTTGTACAAATGTAACTTTGGATGTTTAGAACAAACCAAATGCCATTCACCATCCCTGTATTGGTGGCTGAACTCTGAGCAGCATGTAGAGATCTGAAACATTGACAAAATAACCCAAAGCTCTCTGCATGGCATGATACTGTTGGGGGTAAGTGGGGAAATATGTTGTTCTCTGTGGTTGAACTCTCTACAATTTTCTAGGACAACATACTGTAGGGATTAACATATCTCCCACTTGTGTGGTCATTTGTTTCAGGTTCCAGACAATAGAGTTGTTACAATTTCCAAACCAAGGGAGACTTCAGTTTCTCTCAATTTTTCCAAAAGTGTTCAGAGGCTTAATGAGTCTACAGGCATAAGTGTGGGGCAATTACTGTAGCTAATTATACTCATTCATAGTCAATTTGCCGTTATTTGTGCTTCAGTATTTTTGTGTTTACACTGAAAAGTTAAGACATATTCTATTGTTCTGCAAAGCAAACACAATAACTTGAAGTCATTCCATTAGTGAAGTAAGAAGACCAGCTTGACAGACACAAGACAGCAGTGAGGAGTACAATTGAACCCACGCTTAGTTTTTCAAGAACAATTGTGTTCACCAATGGGAAGATTTACTGGTACTTGATTTAATTCCCTACACATGCAAGTCCTGTCCCCATCAGACTTGGAGCAGGAGCAAAGGACGTTGTCTTACATTGTTTCACAAATCAAATTAACTCTCCAGTCCAAATGAAATGATGTTACACATTTGCACTGAATTAATCAAGAGAGAGAGACATTTTTAAGAGTTACATGGAACCATCATTACTCTGGCTTAACCCACATCTGTTGGGCAAGAATTATTAAAGTTTAGGTCACTGTGGTTCTTGAATTGCTGCACATCCTTATATGATTTTACCCCATTTCTCTTTTGATTCATAATGGTTAATAAGATGGATGGACACATCTAAATATGCAGGTCAGTAAAAATATGGACGGATTGTAAATTTTGTCCAGTGTAGACCGACAATAGAACAACATGTTTGGCTGGCACACCACCACCGGCACCACAACCACATTTAGCTGGCATTGCACTGACAGATCTGATTTAGTGTGGCTTACCACTGACAAACATGGAACAATAAACATGAGAATGAACAAGAAAGAGGTTTGAAACTCCTTTTGGGGTGTAAAAGTCAGCAGTAAGGGACTGCCATGCCCAAAAGAACAGGCACACATGAATTTAGTGTCCACTTGTTGTAATGAACTCAACGATATTCCAGCACATTGCAAGTTGTTACCCGACAACATGCTTTTGTTCTAGAAAGTGAACAAGATTAGACTTATTGGACAGATGCCGTACTGACTTTCTTAGCCTGGAAACACATGGAGGCAATGATACAGATGTAGAAAAATGAGCAGGAATATTAAATGGAATCCACATCCATCATTGTGACAGAGTCCCACAATACAGATGCTTAATGTGTTGATAAAAGTAACAAAGTTTGATGAATTCCAAATAGTTCTTAATTACTACTGTGTTTAGAGCTGTTCTCAGAATATTCAAAGGCTTCGCTTCAAATGGGGCACGCCAACCGAGTGTCCACATGAAGACCAGTTTACTTGTCGTAAGGAGAACTATTCAGTTGTAGAGGCTACTGTCTTCTGGAGAAACTCAAATCTGAGAAAAATAACTCTGGTTATGTTATTAAAGAGTGTCTTGGCTTCGGCATGTGGGGAATTCTTATAACAGAGTCTGAACAGAAAACTTGGTGTCTGAAAAGCTTCGGCATTTTCAGACAGGTAGAGTCTAATGCTGAAAAAACAGCATCAATGGGAAGCGTAAGATCCAGCATAAGGAGCCTTTCAAATCAAAGGTCCTCGCAAAAATAATGATAATAACAATAAACCTACAAGATTAGTTTGACAGTTTGGTTTTCTTGCAGTCAGTTAAATGAGAAAATTGAACCCTCTCACATGCATTCATTATAGAGGTAGAGTACGGAAGCATGAGCCTAGCTTATTTTAGCATGAATGCTAAAAGCAGAGGGAAATAGAGGCCCACCAGCGCCTGTAAAGCTCACTATTTAATGTAATGATTCTCCTTTGTTTCATTTGTAAACAAACAAATGCCTATTCCATAGACTATATAATAATCGCAGTTGAGGAAGGAAATATGTTCCAAAGAGAAGTTAAAGAAAGTGCAGTGGGAGTTTTTTTTTTCCCTGACATGAAAAATGTGCTGTTATCTAAATATGAAGATAAATGAGCTGGGCCATGTGCAGCAGTACTTCGTACTACCTGCTCTGATTCCTATCCGTCTTTCTGGCCAGAGGCTTGGATCGATTACAGTGCATAGTGCATGTGGAGCGAGAGCGAAGAGGAAGAAGAAGAAGCACAAGGCTCACCTTTTCCATCGAGGCCCAAACCGGTAGACAGCCCTTTGAAACTCAATGATACGAGGCTGACCGCTGAATCACGCATGATAATCTCTCCTTATCTAGTCATGTTTTAAATCGCCTCATACGCAACTTCTGAGGGATGGGGTTTCATTTGGATGCATCTCATTTATCGCACATCTTTTTTCTGCTGCTCCCTTATTTTTCCCTCGACTGCTTTCGCACATAAAAGCGCAGCCTCGGGTCCTGCGGAGGAAGCGGGTTGCAAACGGTGTACTCTGTAGCCTCTCTTGGTATGCTGGTGAGATGATAAAGGGAGAGACAGACAGAGGGCCATAAGGGAAGCCCCTGGCCCTGTCTCGTGCTGCTCTCGTGCTGGTTAAGCATTGTGGCTTTGAAGAAGAACCTTAAATGTGCAGGAGCAACAATCTCCAAGGGATTTACTGCCGGATGTACGGGGCTTTGAAGCATCCCCCCTGGTCTTTGGGTCCTTTATTTTCCTTGGTAATCATTCCAAAGTGCTGATATAATTTCCTATAAGTGCAGTGTAATGCATAAAAAAAGCACACACAAAATATTATCTCTTCTGTTTAGTTTTAGTCTGAGGGTTGCATATTTAGGGGCGTATAGGTATGTAAGAGCGGTTGCGTCAAAAACAGAATGTTTTTGGAACAGTTTCGGCATTTTGCAAAGTGCACCTTTTTTAACCATGGAGCAAGTGAACGCTGTCTTTTTATGCAAGTGTTAAACACATTGCAAAAGTCAATTATATATTTTTCAGAACTCCCCTATCAAGAAAAGTACGAAAGAAAAAATTGCAATCTTCCCCCTTTTCTAAACCCCCCCCCCCCTCTCCCCATCTAATAATTGTCATACGTCCCTTACCGTTTGTACGTGAAGGGACTCTGCTGAGAAACAAGAGCAATGCATACCCGCTGTACATCCATTGTGTTTGTCTGAGTCAAAAAACATGATTAAAAAAAACTACAATCAATCTTAAATAAAAGATTCTTCACACTCTTGGTACACAGCCACACTTTTTGAGCTCCATGTCGTGATTGCACTTGACCTTCAGAAATCAGGCCAATAACCTGACACTGTGAATGGTGTTAATGAGTGGCAGGGGCCTTACAGAACCAAATAAATGATGTCACTGAATAAACAAACTTCATATGCCCTGAAAGCACAGACAGCCGGTATCAGATAACATAGGGATGGCTGCACACAAGTCACTCGTACAAACCATGTCTTCAAACACAGTTTGGCGTCTTTCATCACTCAAAACACATGTGTTTATGGGCACGTCCCTTTGAGTGCTGGAACCCAAAGTCTCCGAAAACTAGACCTTCCTTAAGTTAAGTATACATTCTGGGTTGATCTTATTCATCGGACACGAGGAGAGGCACACAGGCAGCGTACACGACTGCTCTCTTCAAAGACTATCAAAGGAAAGCGGAACAACTCTTGATGGTAATCTAGGAGGTATGCTGCTCCACAATGTGTAATCCTGTGGAATGAGAGGTGCACAGGTCTCCTCTCTCATTGACAGGTCCAATTCAGTAAAGAAGGTTTCCACAGGAGACCCCTAATGGCTCCAGTGCAGGGCCCTCACAGCACCCATGGGACCCACAGACCGGAAAAGCCACAGGACAAGAGACTGAAGCACAAACTGAGCCGAGCGCTAACAAGCTCTCGCACCTCTTTTCTCAGCTCATTAGGATCACTAAACGTTCATTTTAGGTGAGAGAAAGAAAGAGAAAGGACGTGGCTCCACTTTTATAGGCAGAGCCCTCAGAGATCGCTTGTAAACGTGTGTTGAATTAATTAAAGCTACTAGTTAAGGCTGACTGACAGGCCGCTGATGTTTTACAGACACGTACCGCATGAATGCCGCTACGCTGTCGGTTCCCTTGTGGGTTCAGAGGTTACAGTGGTGAGCACTGCCTGCATGCCCATGCTATCCATTTCTGTTGGTTCCCTTCCAAGGAGCCAACAGTGCCACCCAAGAGTGCCGGCTGTCACGGTCTACCATTTTGGCTTTCTCAGATTTACTGATGTGAAAGGGGGTCAGACAACGAGAAATCCCTGAACGCCAAGGGATAGCCAAAACCTGACCCTGGTTTGTGTGAGGCTTATGTAGACTTTATTGCCACACGATGTCAGCAGCTACAGGAAATAAAAGCACATTAAGCTGTCAAATAAGGCTCTGAGCAGCGTTTCTAATCTGATGGCTAAAACACCAAATTATACTCTTGTTTCCTGCTGCAGCAGCTTGTCTCCACAGGGCGGCTGGACTCTCTCCCTCGACCATTTGCTTCATTGGAAAGTTAACAACTGAGGGGAATTTTTAAGGGGGGATTTTTATAAAATTCTAATCTTTAACTGAAATACCCCCCAAAAAATGGAAAGGTTAAAAAAACATGTCCATTGTGGTGAATTGTTGATATTATCACTCACATAGCTGGCAAGCTTACAAGCACTCCATCCTCCAGAGGTGTGATAATCTGCCAACTATGTCTCACCAATCGTAACAAACTCAGCGGCATGACGCCTTCATCATACTTGCAGCATATTGACTCGTAGGTTTCCCATCATGCAGATGCCGGAGGATGAATTTGAGTTGATGCATGCCCACTTTCCAAACTCACACCCAAGCTTTAATCAGCAGTAATTCACTTCACAATTGCAGACGACGATGGAAATATTTTTGGGGTGCCTGCTGTGAACCACTTCAGAAAGAAAATTACTCGGTAATGGGCTGTTTTGTACTATGCAACCTGTTTCAGGGCATTTATTATAATTCAAAAAAAATCTAAGGTAGAGTAATTGCAGTTATATACTCCCTGTGATCGCTCCTAGACTAAATAGACACCACACTTTGCCATTACAGCCTTGTGAAAAGAACTGAATTTTTATATGTGATTTTTTGTCTGCTGATAAATGGCCACTGTATGATGAAGTGCAGAAGGTCAATGACATTTGCCGGCCAACATCAAGCTGCATATATCTGTCCAAGGCTGAGCAGCAGCTGTTACTTTAAAGCTCTGGAAAGTCTCCTGTCAGCCAGAACAAACAAATACTGTGTATATATATATATATATATATATATATATATATATATATATATATATATATATATATATATATATATATATATATATATATATATATATATGTATTCCATCCTGCAATACATGCCATTACCATCTTCATTTGGACACATAACATTTGACTTTTGCAACTGAATGGTGGTACAGATATTGTTTCCCCTCCGTCAACTCTCCCAAACCGCTCCAGATTGTTGCAATGGCAAAGATGTAAGCTGGCGTTCAAATTCAGGTCTGGCAGAGTAGCTTGAGGTTGGAGATAGTGGCTTTTTCATAATTTTGCTGCCTGAGTTGGATGTCAAGCAGCCACTCTCAGCACTACACACTCCGCAGATATACAACACTATCACTACTGCAAGTGATATCACAGACAGTTGAGCAGGCCAGATGTCAACAAGAGTTAAGGGTGAGACCATCAGGCAAAAAGACAACACAAGAGTGATCAGCTGCTTCAGTGAGCTGCTGGAAATGTGGCAGTGCCCTCTGCTGCTCAAAGGGTACTCTGATGTCTCAACACAATCAGACTCCAGCATGCTCAATTAAAACTTAGAGTTAGCGGGCATGGGAAATTAAGGCTTTTGTCAGTTTTTTGCTCGACTGATGAGGCATGTTTTTTTTTGCCACACAAGTATCCGTTTTTCTCTTAAAAAAATAACTATATTATCCACTTATGAGAAATCAAACGTTGCTTTCGTGGCCAAGCAATACAAATCTGCAGCTCTAATTCCGCACTTGGTAAAACTTGTAATGTTCACAACTTTTAACGTTTGCCAAAAATGAAACCTGCCAAATGTTTAACATTTGCAATCCCATGTTTGCTCTCAAACTACAGTAATGTGGCACTGTGTTGAAACAGCAGGTATTGATAACTTTTTGAGTGGGTATTAAGTGGTTGGTAAGAGTATCCCTTTGGAGGCCCACCAGTAAGAATCTCATAATCCCAGCAAGCGTCTGGACCACTTTAATGACACTAAGACCCAGACAGAAAATTACCCCAAGTGTTAACTTTTTCTCACATTTTTGCTGGCATAAATGATTTACCGTCAAAGTGCGCTGCACCCGACTGTGGCGTCAGGTCTGAAAGGCAATTAGGGTTTATGAGGGGTCCAATCCCTGCAATTTCCAATAACGATTCCCACGTGAGAGAGCTCTTTTAAGGCATTGGGCTATTTTACTCTAACACCTCAAGATACAGCTTTTGGAGACGTACCGCACAATTTCGCACGCTTTTCAGGCTCAATGGCACACTTATAGTGCAAACAAAAAAAAATCTCTTCTTGTTACGCTTATTAGACACTACTTTTTGAATCGTTAAGTTAATATGATCACTTTTAATAAATGGCTATAATCCTTCAACCCGGGCTGGCTTTGCGCAACTGTAGGTGCTGCGTATCCACGTATGTCCCCATGATGATCACATGAATGAAATTACCTGCGCAAGGATGTTATATTTCTTGGTGATCCCGAGGTGGACAGTTTCGGAGCGGTTTGTCGCGGGCGTGGGTGTCCCTCCCAGCAGAGCTGGCTTGATTAAATTCGCCTTCGGGCGCGCCTCTGATACCTGGCTTGTCCCCGTCTTCAGTGTCGCGACGAGAAACAGCACAGCACAGCATCTATTCCAAGTTAAGATGAGCATCCTTGAACAAAAAAAAAAAATCTGCTATACCAAAAGAAATGAAGAAAAAGATCACTTGAATAACATTAACTTTGTGCTGCAAAAAAAAAGAAAAGAGAAGCTTCTCATCGAGAAGTGCGCGCCCCGTCAGTGTCCATGCGTTACGCTTGCCCGACTGCAATACGGAGAATATTGATGGGGGCCACGTTTTTTCTTCAGTAAATCAGATATTCAGAAAAATGACTGCCATCGACACGGATGTCTGAAACAACACAGAGCCCAGTGTGGAAGCGGAACAATGAAGACGTGAATCTGTTCAAATGCTGATGCTCTGAAGGTCAAAGAGAAACTTGACAAGAGGTTTCCTCTCTGTCTCTGTCTGGCTGTGACTGAGCACTTAGTCCTGCAGCCGGGTGTTTTATGATCTCGGATACTTTCTTTTTATAGGATTCTAATGAGTTTGCTTCCTCCGCCCCTATTCACAACTGACAAAGAATGAAACTGATCTGTGTGCGGCACTGCTGCTTGCACATTGTCGTCTCGACACCGGCACCAGAAACCCCTTTGGGAAAGGGCTATAAAATTATACACTGTGTATTTTAACTGGGCGCTTGACCCTTTTTACTGCGTGGAGGTTGGGCGCGTGGAAAACGGAAAAAGTCATGGTAAGGCTGCCGAGGTGGATTGTAGGTAGAACGTGGAACATTTTCTGGGTCAGAAATTCGTGTTTCAAGTTAAATTGTTACCTGTATGGGTAAACATTTTAAATAAATAAAAATCCCCCCTAAGCAATTCAGATCCATTTAGACTTGGATGAGACTTGTCATTGATATGATGCCATAACCAATGTGATAGAGGCTGTTCAGGATCCATTAAACCAGCATTCCGAAATAAGTATACAAAAAACTGATAACCATTGTTTTCCTTCTGTGGGAGAGGCATCCCTCGTGATGCAAGGAATGCCAATGGTGATAAAGTTGGTGATACAAGTATTATAGAGACTCCTTTGTTTGATTCTAAGAGTTTTGTATCAAGATAAGTTATATTCATGTTGGTTAGATAATACATGTGAAGGTACAATGAACTCTTTCAGGCAGGTAGAAGCTATGATTTGGGAAGAATGAGGCATTTAGGATGGGGATATGTTCAGGTAATTCCTTTTGGTGAAGTTAACAGTTTGAAACTCAAAATGATTGCAGATGTATTTCTTCTCCAGCCTTTTTCATTAATATATTGTTCGGAAATTTGCCATTTCAAATGTTGCTGCAATTATTAAACCGAAACTATCCATCAAATCCTCTTCTCAGTGCATCATCTTCATGACTATTATACTTCTGAAAATGGAAAATGTGATGCTCACATAGAAACCACAGTGCATGTAAATCTAACACAAACGCCAAATAATCAGCCAGTCCCCAAAACCCATCTTTCCCACAATGGCTCTATGACTCTACGCCTAATAATGCTCTAGTCTTCACACAAGTTGGAACTATCTATTCAAGGCTGGAAGCTCGACTGGGCTGGGATGAAACCAGTATACCGTTAAAGGCTTCTGACCTCAAAGCGATCCATCACAGGCTCCAATTCAAAGTGTCAAGTTCTTTTGTTGGAGACAAAAGACAACCAACTGAACTGGGGAGTGGGAGGAAGTATTGAACTTGTTTGATGTAACTGTAGATGCTTAGAGGCGATACTTTTTTAGCCACCTTTGTCACCTGAGTGCACAGTGATTTACCTTGAAAGACTGCCAGACAGTCAAGCATTTTAAAAAGAAGTCATCCATTTTCTTAGGCAAAGTTACCTGCTGGAAAAAAATGTTTGAATATGTCTGAAAAGAGTGAGCGAGCTTAACTGATTAAGTACAATGGCCATTGTGAATATGTAATGTATGTGTTCTGTGGGATAAAAAAAAGAGTGTTCAAATAACCAAGTAAAACCACAGCAAGGCCTCACAGGAAAAACCTTGATTTTCATAAACAGTTGATGCCCATCTGGATGTTGTATGCCTTCAATGCCTCATAATAAACAGCTGAAAAAGTCCCCGAAGAGAAAGGGTGAAAGTGGCTGAAAGCAAACAAGAGGACCACAGCAAAGAGGGTCCGGTATGGCGTGTCTGGCATTTCAAACACATTCATCACTTTAATACAAGCAAGCAGAAAAGAGGAGACACTTAAAATGACACACTGCTGAAACGCCGGGGGTGCATGAGCAGCATGTTGACGCTCTGCTGCTAATAAGCGTGGCGCTGTCCAGAGGAACCATACGATGAGATGTGACAGCAATCTGAGTAACAGATGATAAAAGTATCCCAATGGACGAAAGGTGATTTGAATGTTTCGGACAGCGAAGCTTCTGGTGCCTCAAGAAGGTTCTGCATGTGGCGACTGTGTGCAGACGTTTGTGAGGATGGTGGTGTGAGCACGCCCCTGGTGCTTTGTCAAGACCGCAAATTAACAAAGAGCTTTGAGGATGTCGCCAATTAGTGTCAAAAATGGGATCTTTGAAAAGAAAGAGACGAAGCCGGTTCAGTTTCCTCACAGCTTGACTTCTCAGACATAAGCACCCGGCCTAAAATCTGTGATCGTTTTCTTGGCTCACTCAGTAGGTAAGAGTTTACCGATGATCTTGTGTCCTGACATGCTATCACCTCCGCCTCCGCACGGTAACACATTTGGACCATTGTTTTTGTAGCGTTAATGCTCTGACAACAAAACCGTTGCAGAGTCTCAGATGTTGAAATTCCAAGCCGTCTCTCAAATAATATCCAAGACCGTATCAATATCAGTTCACCTGACAGCGAGGAAAGCTAAGCACTGCTGATTTGCAATCTGTTTTGAGGGAAGATTAAAGTCGTATCAGAGCAGACAGACTTCTTTGATGTCAGACTGGATAACTCTGGCATCACTTGCATCGAATCCTACCTGGTCACCTCCAGCTGAGTCACGTTAATACTCACAGTGACAGTGGTGGCACGCAGGTGGTCATCTGCTAGGCGCCACAGTCTCAACCTTTGGTTGACTCAGCTTTATGTTTTGGGCTAGGAGTAAACATATACAATAAGACTGGAGTCTAGATTGTTGAGTTAGAGAGATGGTTCATGAATATCAAAACATATTTAAAGTTAAAATGGATTGAAATGGATGTATATTTAAGAGTTGTTTCTCACGGGGACAAGCACACAGACAATAACCATAATAATCTCTCTGCAGTTCCTTTTGGCTCCAAAAAGCATTTTAGCACCTTTTGGCTTGTTGTTTTGGTTTTACAGTCTTGATGTTGTGATTCAGTCTCAGCGCTTTCGTCACCTCTGTCTCCAGATGCAGCAGCCCGTGGTTTTCTGCAAATAATAACTCAGATTCCTACTGTGTACCTGCCCAGCACTAAGCGACAGTTACACAAAGTGTGCTGCCACGGTGAACATAGTGGAGCATTTAGCAGCTAAAGAGACGTGTTGACAGAGTTTGTGGAGACCAAACAGAACTAAAAGTACAAAATATACTCAAAATGAAAGCTAATGTTGCCCCGTGTCTGTTAAATAGGCAACTGTTTAATGTTCATACAACAACTTTTCAATCAGAATCAGAATCATGATAATGTGTCACCTTTGCGCTCACAGCTTCTTGTGCCGCCCACTAGTGGCTAAAACAAAAATTGAAACTTGCAAGTTCAAAACACGTTTGAACCTTAATTACAATTTCGCCAATTAGTGGATTATTTTTTTGTCTTATTTTCTTTTATTTGCACTGCAAAGTTCTGCACACTGCTCTATAAGCTCAGTCTAGCCCCTCTGCAGGGCAATGCAAGAAAGATTTATTGTAAAGCACCTTCAAACACAACGGAAATGCACTTTACACAATGCTTTAGAAGAATTTTAAAACAAACTGACTCCATGAAGTTTTTGCTGAAGGTTCAGTTCAGTGAGTTTAGTGTCTTTAAGTTAGACTCAAGTCTAAGATATTGGCCCTTGTGCACCTTGCTCTTGGTTTTTCTTTCCATTGATATTATTGAATCCACATTGTGTAAAAAAAAACACAATAAAGCATGATATAAATGGATCAAGACTACACCAAATAATAGGAGGTTCATTCATTCATTCCAGGACTGGTTTCACCCTCCTGGCTGACCACCCGCAGCCAGGCATCAGTACAACACATCAGTCAGCCCACCCTGAGTCTGCCTTTGATTCAGGGGTTATTCAGAAATGTGTGTTTACGCTCTGTGCAGAATATGGGGTTCCCCACAGTTGTGACCCGGCAACATGTCGGTAAATCATGCTTTGTTAGTGCGGTGGAGCTCAGTGAAAGGCTGTCACGCTGACTTTGATGTGACTCACACAGAACATGCATGTGGACTACACCCACACTAGATGATAAACAAATGATCTAAGCCACTGTCCCTCCCTTATTTAGCAGATCACTACGTCTGTGGCCTGCGGATGCGAGCCTCCGCCTGAGGACGCCGGCCTTACGGCAGGTGTCTAACCATTAGTGCAAAGGGCCAAGAGGAGGCAGGACACCCCAAATAAATACATTTTGTTGTGAGTTGTTTTGATTTTAAATGCAAATTAGAGGTTTTATTTTTATTACCAGAATTCTTCAGGATGTCATTGATGATTTTCTGGAAATCATTAAGAATTGCTTTGGAACAGGATTCTGGTTTGCTTATTCCACTGGTCAACCACCTTTCCCCCCCCAGCAAAATCCTAGACAAGATCTATCAATTGCAGAGATGAGTGCATATCTGGACAGTTTTCTTTCAACACTTGCTAATATCCTCTCAACTCTTTCCAAAGAAAAAAATGAAAAAGTATCCATGCACATGTTCACAATAAAGTGAGAGCTCTGTAACTGATACAAGAACAAGCAAAAAATTAAGAAATTTATGATCAAAAGGTTTTATTCAAGCTTGAATGGAGCCAAACACTTGTGTTTCAAGAAATAACCCAACTTCTCTCTGGATACAGTTTGTCAAGTATTGAACACATGAATACTGATCCATTGCATTTTGACAACTTTTCAAGAACTCAGTTTACAAATTTAATTCATGCGAAAAAGAAACGTTGCCAATTTTCAACCAGCTTTGTATCACTACAATGCATGTAAAGAGCACATTCTCACACCAATGCCTCAAATTGTGCAGCTTGTTCAGACGCTCTACCGACCACCATTGTGTCTTTTTGCACGCCAGTGACGATGTGTCAATGTACGCTCATTACAGGCACAGGAAGTATAGCCTACAAAACCACTTAGTTTAGGAAAAGACGTCGACTTGATTGACGATTGATTTTATTAAGTACACATTCAAACACATACAGCATCAAATGTACAGAAATAAATAATGAATACAATACAAATAAATAAGGAAGAAAAACCGAAGAGCTCTGATTGAATTAAGTCAGAAATGTACTGGAGAAATTGACCATTAGGTGTTTTAAATAATATTAGTAGAATTCAACAGTATGTATAAATGTCCTTAAATTTGTAATTTCAAAGACAAAACACACCTTCAAAGAGCTTAATCACATCAAATGGTACTTTGGCAAAGAAGAAGAATTATTTTACCATTAATAAAGAGTCTGATGATGTCATATCACTAGTCAGTGAAAGTCATTTGTAATACTTCCGCCAGCGTAGAATAGCTGTGACGATAGTAGTTATGAGCCAGTGGAACAAAATCTACTGAATAACTTCCTCCCTAATCAAATGAATCATTGTTCCAGCGAGGCCCATCCGACTACGCACGGTAAATGTCACGCAGGGATCATGAACAACATCACTTTAATCAAAAGTCCAACACTGCTTTCATAACCTTTTTCAACCGCACATTCCAGGAAGATGAACTGGAGGCTGCGTCGAGCGATGGGCGCGGCCCTGTTGCTTGGCAGATAATTGTTCTTATCCTCTCATTTCCCAGGAAGATGGATTAGGCCATTTCCAAAGAGTCGGGCCTTCAGTTTGAAACATGAATGCTCCCTGTTTCTGCCTTTAACTGACTCAGATTATTTAATCGATAACAGTGACCCTTTTCTGGCAGAATGCTGACCACATGAAAGCACACAAAGTTCTGGTAATCAAGGGTCCAGAAGGGCATTCCTGCCTCTAAATCAAAAGATGATGTCTTCGCCTTGGGCTGTGGGAAGTGGCGACACACAGAGGCGCACTGTCACTGAAGTCTTCTTTAAAGATGCAGCGGCTTGTCCTTATGAAGTTTCATTATAGATCATTTATATCAGAGGAAAGGCAGCTTTGGCTTTCCACCATCATGTCTCATGGGCAAAAATACCAGCATTAAAAAAGATGTATACTAAAAGACATAAGAGAAAAGGTATCACACAGAATAGTTTGCACACATGGCTTTTTTCACTACAATATTACATGTGAGGGAGGGTTAAATATAGTCGTCTAGGCTGAGGTTGACATATTTGAAAGGTAAATTTCAGCCTGTGGTTCGTATTAGTATGAACCATGAATAACAGACACCAGGTACATATTCATCAGCGCAGTATACACTGCGGCCAGAGTCTGACAGCCTGTGGTGGACTCTCCAAATGAGATTTATAATGTGTCTGACCAATATGGGCTATAAATACCACGTCCCATGATAAACTGTGATTTTCCAAATATTCCACTGAATCAATACGGTAAACCAGAAAATTAGATAATGCCATCTGCGGGATTTTAATAGCATACTTAGAGCCCAACGGTGCATGGACAGCACAGATAAATGTTTGCTTAATTATTCCTGCTGAGATCCCCATGAGGAGTGTTGATTAGCTCTGACAGTAATTGTGTTTTAATTGAAGCCAGTCCCGGCCAAACGCAAGAGAGCCCGGTGGTGTGTATGCTATGTCTGGCTCACGTATGCACTCAGCAGTTTAACCTAAAGTGCTGCTTTAAAATGTCTGCAGTAATTACTAAAGCGTATAATCTTTGGTTTGTAGCTCGCAAAGTTGTCTGTGTGCAGTGTTTCTTATGGTGCTGTACTGTAGCCAATAGCTGTATCAGCACGTTGACTAACTTTATTATGCAAGTTATATAATGTGCTGTATAGTTGGAATAGCTGCACACAGACATGCTGTAGACATGGTTATAAAGAAACTAAACAGCTTCAATTATTAAAGTGACTTTACTGTCTCAAAGCTTTTCTTTTTTTCTCTTAGAGGGTTAAAAGACAACTGGGGCTGATTCTTATTCTCATAAATGTTTAGAAATTGTGTCATTCAGATATAGCAACAACTAGAAAAGTGTTTGCCGGTTTCTATTTCAGATCCAGTTGCTTAGGTTGATTAAGTATTATCAAAACGTTTAAGGGATTTTTCTAATCAGATTTTTTTTTGCAATGGACAAAAAAGGTAAAACATGGAGCAATATAGCAAACCTAAATGCTATATATATATATATATATATATATATATATATATATATATATATATATATATAGAGAGAGAGAGAGAGAGAGAGAGAGAGAGAGAGAGAGAGAGAGAGCTTTGTGGTTAACTGGTCCTTGTTCTTGTGATGTTCCTATTTTCAGTAAAACATCAGCATTACTCTGATAAACCACTGATTGCTTCTTTTACAGCATCAAACAACAGACAGAACATGTTACGGGTGAGCTGGTGAACATAACAGAGCATTTAGCAGCTAAAGAGTCAGATGTTTCTCCCCAAGAATTGATAGGAGACCAAAGCAGTGCTTAAAAAACGGTTGCTATAAGAGTACTTTGGACACAAACTTAACTCCAAGTGAATGCTAATGTTGTAAATTCGTTGTGTAAATGAGCAATTCTTTGCTGAGTGTTTGTTGATAGCGTGTTTCTGCTGCCCCCAATGAACCTAAACACAAATTAATGCAGGTTTACTTTCTCACTGTCAGTCTTTGTTATTGTGGTATTCTTTACCTAAATTAAGTTTTGAAGATTCTGAAGGAATCAATTCTAAAAAAAAAACAGATTAAATTCTCATAATTCTGCAGTTCACATCTTTTGAGAAACTCACCCAACATTGCCATGTAATCAATGTCTCTCTGTGTGTTATTTTGTGCTCTTCTGACTCCGACTTCCCTTCTGGCTTTAATCTGACTTCAGATCTGCCCATCCTGAAAAAAGGTACTTCTTTGTTGTTCCTGCAAGCAGCTGCGGTGACATCATTTTTCTGTGATCACTCGCTATCAGTGTTACTGTGTAAGACTGGATTGAATGACTGCCACACAATGCTCCATTGTCCCCAAACGTGTGATGTCGGTGCACAGCAGAGTCACGGAGGTGGACCCCTTTGTACATAAAGCGTAGGTTCTATCGCAGTAATTCCCTCTCAGATCTTTTCATCCCGGCACATTTGTGAACACTTAGCACTGTGTTCCTATGAGAATCCAAGGCTTTCCTTGGCTAGTTTGTTTTTAAAGTGTTATTCACTGAATACAGACCATTCTTATCAAGGTGCTATATTGGCTTGAATTTAATCTTTAGTATCTAATCTCGACAAATATTTCTGCATGTGCTCGCTGTTGAAGGGGATAATCGCTTTACAAGGAAGAGGTGTTGGATGTTAAAGGTCCACATGTTTGCAATTCGCTTCTCAACCGCACATCACATGTACCTTAAAGTTCTGCTGGCCCTTTAAAATGCAGGCGTACTTAACATTTTTTGGTTGTGCTTGTCATTTCTTGGATGCATGGGAAAGTGAGCAGGGGTTTAACTTATCTCTCTCGTTGTCTTTGTGTCTGTGTTTGTGCATTCAACACTATGAATGCCTTCCAAAGAAGATTGTCCAGATAACTATTGAGTTTTGTGATTAGCCGTTAGACTGAACAAAATGTACATACATAGCGTTAAAGTCTGAATTACAACTGAGAAAATCATATTTTCTGAAAGCTCTGGCCACTTACTATTATGGAAGTGATGGAAAACCAAACAGATATGGATTAGGTATCTTTAAAAAAATAAAATAAATGTGTGTTCGAGGAGCTTTGTCATCATCCATTTCAAATCAATATGAGATCCATGGTCCTCTTCAAACACAGTCCTATCTTTCGGATGAGCAGTGGAATCAGTTGGAGGTCGTGGGCCTTGCTCAATGGCTCCGTAGCAATGCTAGCGACGGAGGGGCAAGTGCTCTTTCAGGAGGAAAACAAACAATTATAAATTAATATACCCAATATATTGACCTCATGACCAAAAACATCTGTGACTTCTTTTAATTTTGGATGTTGTACCATTCAGTCATAGGACACATGGATGTGTTGGTCGGTTCTTGTTTGGACACGTTTGAGGATATTGTTAAGTTACAGACAGCGAGCCAGTTAATCTATAAAGATCCACATGGATTGTGATTTGTTTTATTTTTTTCATTTAAATAATTGTGCCTGAACTGAAGGTTTGTTTGAATTATGTTTGACTGCTCATGTGTCTTACGCTGTATGACTCATTTTTTAGTACACAAGATCTTATAAATTCATTAGTTAGTAAGATGTTATAAGATAAGATAATCTTTTATGTGTCCATCAGTGGCGAAATTACAGGATTACAGCAGCACTGCTCACATGTAAATAATAATAATAACAAAAAAATCAAGTAATATAAATAAACAGTACAACTGTAATAAAACAGATTTAAATCAGCAGTAAAAAAGAATAATACTATACAGATGGCATACAAATAAAAATATACAGATGGCCCAAACTATGAAAATAAGAAGCTGTCATGAATCTGAATTGAAAGTGAAATGTTAAGAGCAGTCAATGGTTGGGATTGAGAATGGTGTTCTGGGATTGTTTTCCGTGTCAAAATAAAAGTCTGCACACTCTTACTGTTTTACTATTTGACGTGACAAATATTGAAGCAGAAGGAGACAAATCTGTGTTTTCTGGTTTTGCTTGTTGAGTAGAGCGGCATATGTGGAGTGGCGCCACGCAGCTATAAATAATGGACTCCCTGAAGGACCGTTATCTCTTTGGACACCCACTTCTCTTAATAAAATAATCCTACTGGAATTTTTCTCCAGCAGTGGGCCTCTCAAATTGTCACAACCTCTCACCCTTATAGCGTCAGCAATATCCCGGAGGCAAGGTTCTTAACCCCCTGGATAAACTCAGAACATCTTCTGCCTCAGTGTGTCAAACACCCATACATCACAGAACTGCTGCTGCAAAAAAAATCTGGGTGTTTTACATTACTGTCATCCGTCCTGGTCCGTGGCATTTCTATTGGTTCGATGGCATGGGACCAGATGTCTGTAGGTGTTAACTTTGACCTCATGAAACCGGTTTTGTCCCACAGAAGAAGAAAAAAGGCAGAGCAAAGATGAAACATATTCATATGGGATGTTTTGAATTTCCCTACAGCAAAGTTAAAATGAAGCAATTTGTATGCTCTAACAGTGATAAGTCAAACCTGGCAACTTTTGAAAGAGCATATTTCAGGCAAAGCTTCCTTTCATGTGTACTCGACCAATTACTGTACACTAAGCGCTCCAAGATATTTCCGGGACAACAAGAAAATAAGGGACAGCAGTCTTGTGTCTGAGCCACCCATTCAATTAGCTGAAAGCTTATCTTGGCAGAGCATGACCTCACCGCTCAGGAGAGATGCTTTATGACCATGTGGCGAGGTGCACCCTCTCTTCACTTACAATATATAATCACTGGCTCCTTTGTGCCGGACTGAGCAAAGCTGCTGTTTACAATACATCTCGAGCATGTTGCATCCTCTTCCTCTGCTCATCCCGCTACAACCAGCACTTTGCTGTTCCCGAAGGAACGCCAACACCAACAGACACAGGAAGTATTCACCTCAAAATATTTATTAATTGGGCGTCAACCACACATTTCAGATCAGTCATCGCTGATCAAACAGCAGTCATAAGCATTAACATATGCTCGGCTGCTGGTATGAATAATAATTAGATTTGATGGCTGAATAAAGGTTTGTGTTGAGAGTTCAACCTTTTGTTCTACAATATAAAATACATTAGTAAATATGTCATTTGTGGATTTTAAAGCTTTTACCTGCCTTAAAAGAGACAAACAGTCAAGATAACTAAACGTCATCGCACTAACTAGTCAGCCTTTAGGGTAGTAGCGGTCATGTGAAGTCATGTGACCATGGTGACATGTTTTGATATTCTACTGTTAGCTTTTAACTTTTGCCGATTGCAGTAGTGTTCATTTGAGAAGATCAGAGAACACAGGGTGTAAATATTAAAAGCTCATGTTTTCCAAAATCCAAGGGAAAAATCACATTGGCTTTTTGTCAAAGGGAAACAGTGCAATGCTAACTTCCCTGGTTAGCTGATAAAAATGTTTGATCCCTGAAACTCTATTAAAACAGGAACTCTGTGCTGAGACCAATGATGTACAAGAATCTACGAGAAACAGTTCACGAGTTCAGCCATGTGAATCCAGTTAGAAGTTATGGGCCCTTTTGTTATTGGCCAAACTCACTGCCACATCCACATTTTGCCGATTGGCCTGAACACACACACACACACACACACACCCACAGACACAAACACACACACACAGACACACACACACGTATTGCTACATATAATGGTAGATAAATATGCAGTAGTGTGGCAAGCTACTTTCCCCAGAGTTCAATCCCTCTGCAGTTAGATAAATATAACTAATCCTTCGGGTAAATGCCGGGGTCCACTGAAGGTCATATTCTGAGACAAATGTTTTAAATTATTTATGTAAAATGCAAGTTTATTTTTTAAAGATGTAGGAGGCCCCTACTGCTTAACCATGATGAGCAGTTTATTTTGGAAAATATATTTTACAGTTTTTGGAATCTCTACAACAGAGGCAGACCTGTTGTCAGAGTGACAACATTTAGGTCGATGTCGAAAAATACAGAAATATTCCTTTAAGTTGGTTACAGCTCTGAGTGTAAATTGTGTACTTTGAGGTTTCCGTTTACACTTGTCAAAACCGAGCCAAAGCTTTTGTTGCTTCCTGCAACGCCACTGGTTTCAAACAATGTGTCACTGAAAAAAAAAGGCCTAACGGAAAAATTAAACCCAAAATAAAAGATGAAAACGTCTGGAGACGCCGTCTTTATAAATAAAATCCATGTGCAAGCAGAGAAGCTATGACAACTACGATAACAAAGACTTAGTGATTCGGCATGTTTACCTCTGTACGTGTGTGAATCCAATATGAGGTGTAATAGATGCCAGGCGCTCATCCGTTGTCACGTAGGGGACCAAGTGTAAAAAGAAAAAACTGAAAAATGACCTTGACAAACGTGAAAATATGCAGGCGGCCTAGTGTTGCACGTGACGCAAGGCTGGTTAAACCTATATAAAGACAGCTTCTGAGACTGCATGAGATGACACCACAGCATGATGAGGCCTTGTTGGGCCAGCCTATTTACATAGCAGATGTTAAGACTTCGTGGAGGTCTGCTACGTGAAGAGACCATTGATTTACGCTGACTGTCTTTGGTCAAACCAAATTAAACGACAACGCTTGGGTTGGCACTTGGCAGTGACTGAAACTCAGCCCAGTCAAAGAAAGTTAATTTGAATCCTCATTTTTAGCGAGCATGTCATAAATGCACATTTAACTTCAGTAATATTTGGTCAAATTTCCATTGGTCCGAACGCTTTAATGCCAAAGGGGTCTTTGGAATTTCTGAGACGCAACAGGACCCGTTGCACCCAGATGTTTTGTTCCTGAGTCAGCGCGCTGATGCTGCGGACGTCGGGTGAAAATCTGCCTTGAGAAAGTGCACAAAGTGTCTGTGGTCAGAGGGGGAAACCGAGGCTCAAAGAGAAGATCCATTCCTCAGGCGACAGTGAAGGATGAAATGTCCCTTTTCTTGCATGTAAATGACATTCAAAACATTTCCCAGCAATGAGAAATTGGAACCCTTTATACCTCCTACATTAAACCCTCCAGCAAAACTCGTCCGGGACTGTGAGCAGAAAAATGTAGAAATTCCCCAAAATAAGGTTGAATAAGAAATGACTTAGAAACAATTTGAAAACGCTTAGTGTCATATCTCACAGCTGAATAGAATTAACGCATGAGCGTCACCAAATCCGGTGTTATTGAGACCGATTTTCATGTTAACTTAACCGTCAAAGTTTGCCAGCAGAAACGGAGTCCGGGGCTCATAATATAACTGCGTCAGGGTTGTGCTGAGGATGTTACGGACAGGTCAGCTCATGAGCCGGTGGCAGCACCAGGAGTTTGATGGCTGGATGTATGGGATCTGAATTTTGCATTGTTAAGTTTTTGTTTTGCGTAACCGAGAAGAAGGCTGCGTTGCCAACGACTAAACTAATTTTTCCATGAAACAAGCGGTTTACTAAACTGAGACTGACTTGAATCCAGAAGGCAACATCTGGGTCTGAAACATACAGTAATATCCATCAGAGGGCAACACCTCTGGTTGCAAAAATAACGCTGAAAGAATGGAAGTTAAGAGAAAAAGCCCCTACTTCTTTCCTGATCTATTACCTCAGTACATACTGTAAACATTTGTTTATGGTCTCAATTACTCAATTCAAGTATTTTTTTAATACAGCATGATGTTCATTTAGTAAATTATGGTCCTACTTGAGGATAAAGAATAGTGTCGTGTCATAGATCATAAAGCAGAGTATGCTTTAGGGCATGGCTACCTTGTAATTGCCAGTTAAATACCACAGCGTTGTCTGGTCTGGGACTCGTCTATATTTTCGTCTTCCAACCCTTTAACCCTTTCACAGTGTGTTTTCGGGTCATGAAAGTTTACTGTAACCTGTTTAGTCGCCTACCAATGTCTTATCAGGGTTCTGTTGTACTTCTGGTTGTAAAAAGCAAAGACGGCAGCGGCCAAAAACCAACATGGCAGCAGCCAGAATATCGGACTTTCGACTATAAAACGGCAGGCCACCAATAAAAGGTTGACATCACGGTGACGACACGCTCCTCTTATTTACAGTCTTTGCTCAAATCTTACAAGCAAGGCCATATGTGCTCATGACATTATATTAATGTTCAATTTGGTTTGAAAAACTCAGCTTCCCTCCACACATCTGTAATTCAAATAGGTTCCCTCTGCTGGATTTGCTTATTTAATTGACTAGGCTCAAATTGGCAGATCTGCTGTTATTTCAACACACATTTTGAATTAGTTATAATAAATGGTTTGTTTAGATTTTAAGTAACTGCAACCAATGAATAAAGATGAATCTGCCTTTGTTAATCCTGATAGGATCAGGCCGCTGTAAATCATTTTCCTCATGCAAGCCAATGTTAAGCCATCATGAATCAGTAATCATAAGTACATTTCCTCCACGGTCGGATGCTGATTGAATGCAGGCAATGCAAAAATAATCACATATGAAGAGCGGCTTGCCACACACCAGAAACTTGTCTCTGGAGGTACATAAAAGAGCCGAGCTTTGGTTCCTTCATGTTCGACATTGCATGTTGCCCTTGTCATGCTTCAACCTCATAACTCCTCATGTTTTCACAAAAATGTTGAGGTTTATATATTTAATAAGGGAAATCCGTGATTTGATGCCACGTTCAGGCAAACTTGGCCATTTTTTATTTCATTTTTATCATCAGATTCTGTCTGTATTTTCCGCATCTAATAAACCATAGCTGGCTGTCGTATTTATTAAAAGCCAAACCATGAGGTTTACTAAACCTAACAGGTAGTTTTCTTGCTTAAACATAACAAAAGTAATTTTGTTGATGTTTTGTTTAAATTCTCAACCATAATCACAACAGAAAACCTATTCTGGGAAAAATACATTCCCCCCCAAAAGTTAATAAACAATGCAGTTCAGTTGTATGTGAACATCATATTATGTTGGTTGGAACAATGACAACAAAAATATATTTTTGTATTACACAGGTTCTACTCATTGGCTTTAAAATAAACACCCACCGTTTTTTTAATTTGTATTTTGTGAAAAAGCATACATATTATTCCAATAATGTTGCTGACTAGTTAAAACACTGTTTTTTCAAAATGTCAGCTCTTCATTAAATACAAACAATACCTTTGATTGAACTTAATGACAATACATCTTAAAGTTTAACCAGTGGGCTTTAAAATGACTTTTTAAGGACAAGGATTCAGAACTTTTCTCCTACTTATTATAAATGTTATTTTCACAGCACATGAGGCTAATAACAGGCTGCTGTGTTTTGGTTTCACTTACGGGCACGTTGCCTTTCTCCTCGGTTCTGTGTCGAGCCTCAGCTCGCTCGTACACACAATCATGACAAAGACGCCTTTTTAAAAAAAAATTATTTGACCTTTATTTAACCAGATGAAATCAGTTAAGAACCAATTCTCATTTACAATGATGACCTGGAGGCAGCAACACAGTCCACAAGAGGCACAAACAACACAGATACAATACAGCCTGTTAGTACGATTCCCTACAAACATGAGAAAAAATGCAGTTTTGTTGTATGAGCACATAAGTTTTAGGAGACCAAGCTGTTCCAACTATTTACCACACACACACACACACACACACACACACACACACACACACACACACACACACACACACACACACACACACCATATTCACAACAAACAAACCATTGACTTAAAAAAATAAGTAAAACATAAAATACATGTGCCGAGTCCGACTGACCTAGTGTACTGTATGTTCATTGCGCTGCTCTCATGCACGACTCAGTTTAGGATGTCATGACATTATCTATTACGGTTTAACTCCATTATTACCCAGAAACAATATCATGAGGCTTCCAGTGAATGTCTGTAGTTCAAATTGAGACAACACTGCCTTCAGAAATGAGCCGAGTGGAAGTGACAACGGTGAAGGCAAAACAAGAAGCTTTTTCAATGGCTAGTTAAACAGAGTTCCTGGGGGCGGGGGGATCACAAACTGAACGATTTAAAACAATCTGTTTACACTGTCTGATATTCCTGCTTATGTGTAATTACGGTACGTGAGCACCAGCAGACAGAGTGTTCACTGGAGGTCTTTATCCCCAGGCAGATATGGATAATACTATAATGTTGAGGTTCAGGCTGTATCACAGCTGATGACTAAAAGAGCAAACTGAGCCTCAGGCAAAAAACGAGTCAACCCCACAGAGCTGGATGAATGCTACTTCACCTTGATGTACGGCTTAATTCATTTGAAGGCAGTTCATAACAGAGTTTGTTTGATTTTCAGAAACCACAGAGAATATGGAATAACAGAGCTGTTTAAATTGTTTGCATAAACTGAGAATTCAAAATGTTTATGTACGTTGCATATGACCATTCTTTAATTAAGCAGCCTTTTGGGGATTATATTTCATATGTATTCCTAGTTTTAAAGCGGCACCAATCACTCAATCAAATGAGAATGTGTGAAATTTAAACCCACAGAATGATCAGCGGACTCTGCAGTCTGCAGTCTATCTTAACGGATCGTCTTTCAGATCGTTGTTTTTGGTTTTCCGGCCTACGATTCTTTCTTTCTGCCAAACAGTATTGTATTTGGCTGAAGCGGGCAAATATTTACAGCAAAAAGCTCTGATAAACCCACTGCACACTCCCTGCCACACACTAAATGGTCAACAAATAATGTCAGTGAGTAAATGATGAAGACAGAGCAGCATTTCAGCAGCTTTAGAGCTATATATTATGTTCTTTAGGAGTCGGTGGAGATCAAATCAGAGCTAAAAAGGAGAATGAATATAACATTTATTTTCATGAGAAAGCAGAAAAACCTGACTCTAAATGTTTGTTATGTTGCGCTTCATGTCATCTGCTGAATGTGTAAATAGGCAATGGTTTGTCCACCATGTCAATTAAATAAGATGCATGTGTTAACATTCTGTTTGTTTTACTTTAAAGCATCAAATTGAGGCCAATTGGATTTCTATCCAGGTGCAAAGATAGTTATCTTTTTTCATTTGTTTGAACGGGACCTCGTACAACATTAACATAGTGTTACAGTTGATGTCTTTTACCAGTTAGCCTGAAGCTTATTTTCATCAGCAGTCACTTGGCAGGTGATATAATAATTTTAGTGAGTTAAATAGAGACACAAATCAAATTTAATTGGAGTTATAATAGCTCCTGATCTGCTGGCAGAGATGCGATGCATTTCTGGTAACACAATTTTAAGTTTTAAACAAAAAACTGCTCCGAGCGTTGAAATCACAACATGCTTTTCCTCTTCGGTACTCATGTGGTAACAGGCGAAGGCTGCGTTGAACTGTTTGAAAAAAGCTGAATGGAAATGCTCATGTTGAACAGCAGTGTTCACTTGCAGAAGACAGTGAACAAAACGTCTTGAGGTGGATCATTGCTCGTTGGCATCTGAACATACCACATCTTAAAGTAATGACCTCCCCCAGGATACACATTTGATACTGTTGGTGGGTGCATATTTTCCTCTGTTTTCCAATACGAAATGGTGAGGAAATCACAAGAACCAAATGTTACACAATGCACTGCAAATCTAGGGCAGATTCTGAGAGTACATTCAGTCTAGTTCTTGGTCAAAATAACCTCTTTTAGACACAATGGCATATACATAATATTTACTCCATCAGCAGTCTTTTTATTTTGAAGCGTTGCTTTTTGTTTGGGTTTAGAGTTCCTGTAAACTTCATTAGATGCTAAAACAGTCAAAATAAAAAAAAAAATTACAAATGGAATTTGGTTTTAACTTCCTTGAAGTAAACATTCCTCGTATCATCACTCTATTATTTGGGCTTAAATCCCGGGAACGATGGTTAAATCCAAAGCATCTTTTTGACCAAAAGATCAGTGTCAGCGTGTGGCTTTGTAGTAACTGAAGGAGAAATTTGTGGGAAAGTATGTTTTCCGCATGAAGCGTCCACCATTCTGCTCTCGGTTATGTACATCTACATTTTATCAGCTCTGCCATACAAAGAGCTCATGGTGATGAAAAGGGATGTTTGAAGAGAAGATTGATAGGCAGTACCAATTCGGGCCATTCTTCACAAAAAGTAATTCGTCAAACAGATGACAAACATTAAAACAAATAAAGAAGCTTTGCATTATCTTTATGACATCATTGATAATGTGGGGAACAATTTCCAGCTCATTCTGGGGAATCCCGAGGCGTTCTCAGGCCAGCTGGGAGATATAATCCCTCGAGCGTGTCCGGGGTCTTCCCCGGGGTCTCCTCCCAGTTGGACGTGGCCGGAAAACCTCCAGTGGGAGGCGTCCAGGAGGCGAGTGAATTAGACGCCCAAAGCACCTCAGCTAACTGCTTATGACACGAGGAGAAAACCTTATGGTTTGGCTTAAAACCAATTTCTTACGTAATTTCTTACGGACATGAATTAAATTGACTTTTTGTTTCACAATGAACACGGACGAGGGGTCTCTGGACTTTCATGGACTATGTCATAGTGGACGTAATTTTAAAGGACTTGCTGAAACAGGATTTTAAAGATTACAGACAGAAGTATACAAGCCTGATAAAGTTCAATGCTACAAGTTCAGCTCCAGTACATCCGATTTTTAAACTGAAAACTGGAGCAGTTTGATGATCAGCTCTCTCACAACATCTTTGCCTGAAGAAAAAAAACATGTCGTAACACCACAGGAAGTTAAATCTCACATCATTAAATGTTTTATGGTTATAAATAGAGAATTTGGGAAATTTCTGTTGCCATATTTTTTGGATAACCACACTGAGGTTCCACCGCTGCCTGATGTTTAATTCCCAGAGACAAATGTTCATGATATTCCAGGAAGTTACAGTGTAGTATAATAATGTTATCTTGGTATGCACGCAGCACTCTGAATTCAAACATGTTTGTTTCCTTTTGACCGAGGCTACGAAAGACACCATTCTTGTGTGAAGAAGATGAAAGGGCATGTGGCAAGTGGGGGGTTAAATATGTGGCCCCTGTACTATTCAGGGACCAAAATGAGTCACTGAGCCTGTTGTTAGTTCTGATTGCTGCTGTTTTCCAGAGTCCATAATGAACAATTCCCTGTAGTCACGTCTCAGGTTCTGCCCATTTATTTATTTGTTCTTCGAGATGTAAGGATGAAGGGAGAGGAAAGGCGGAGGTGGAGGCAGAAAAAGATCTGGTTGAATGACAGAACACCCTGTTTCGTGAGCACATCCGGCCTGAAGTGATCCGCTGCTAAGTGGCTGCACACTGGAAGCTGCGAAGTGCATTGCGGACGAAAAAACATAAAGGCTGCATTTAATCAGGCGATTCATCCTCTCCCCGGTGCTCACACATACTGTAGGCCTCTGTGTCGGTACGCACTGGCTTCTCCTGTTCCACACATTGTTTCCAGAGGGAACGATAAGACCCGGAGTAATTACTGCAGTTTATGATCAAAGCTCGAACAATGTCCAAGACAAATACAATCGTGGCATCGGATAGCAGTACATCTGATGATACGAGGGAACTTGAGATTGCATGAGTGAGCCGTGCCAGCTAGAGGCTGAAACCACACCACACTTGTTTTGCAGGGAAAAGTGGCTGGAAGTCAATCACAGGAACTCATTATGTCTTCACGTATGAGTCGATCTCATGAACTCAGAGTGAACTTCAGCATATGATTAATGAGTCACAGAACATGATCGGGGTCAACGTCCTATGGCTGCTGTATTATACAAACCGGCTGCCATATAGTGTAGAGAACATACGACTGTACTAATCTGCATTTGGACAGTTTCTTTAGACATGTACGCTGTTTTCTTATTTAATCTCTGCCAAATACTTACTGACTATAATCATAATCACTTGTTTTTGATAAATATTGCATAACTTATCTTTGCATGCAATTTGACAAAGTATTTAATATTTTTTAGGCCCATTTTTCAAGTCAACAGTAGTAAGATAATAATGAAACAAGAGGGTGGGGAAAGGTTTGGAAACTTGTCAGACTTGTTTTAAGCCATAACAAAACAGGGACAAATGAAAAGCTCATATTTGGCTCCCATGGAAGGAGTTAAAGTGAAACATGTCTCCTATGGAGGACCAGCCGTTTGTGGTCCTGCTGATCCTCCTGCAATCACCTTGCACAGCTATCAGCTGCTGATTAACTGATGTTCAAATAAGCAAAATTGCTTCTGTCATGGTTCAAAGTAACTTTATACCTTTTGCTTTTCAAATTATTGTTCAATGCATTCAGAATTCCCAAATTGAGGTGTAATCGGGCCTTTTGCAAGTTCAGCACGTTTTTTGTAAATCTTCTTAAAATATAATGTTCATGTGCTTAAGAAAGCAGATGTCTTTGTGTCATAATACACTTAATACTCAAGTGTTCAAGGTCGAAAATCAACACATTGTAATTTTTATTTCCACTGGCCTAATACATATCTGATGAATGTATCAGCTGTAAGGTTTGATGAGGAATGAATAAATGCAGCGACAAATAGTTTCACGTAAAAGAGGCAAATAACATAATACCAAATAAGTGGCAGTGACGAATATATCCAGAATGACAGTATGTTTTGAAGGTTGCCTTTTTACTTTATTTAGCTGACGCTTTTATCTAAAGCGACTAACAATAAGTGCATTCAACAAAACATATAAACTCAAAACAACAAGAATCAAGAAATGTCTTCAAGAAAGTCAAACTACAAAGTGCTATAATTAAGCAACATTTAAGTGTGACTAAAGTGCTACCTTCTTTATTCAACGTATAGTCGGAGAAGATGTGTTTTGAGTTTGCGACGGAAGAAGTAGAGACTTTCTGCTGCCCTGATGTCAATGTGGCGCTCATTCCACCATGAAGGAGCCAAGACAGCAAACAGGCGTGACTTTGTTGAGTGTTTAGCTCGCAGTGGTGGTCCCTTTGCGACGATAAGGCATGAAAACATGGAGCACAACAGCATCATAAACAACATGCAGGGAGCATGTAAATCGAGACATAAACACAGACTGGGGTTTAAGGCACGGAGGAAAACAAAAGCAGGTGGAGGCTGTGGTGAAGAAGGCTTCCGCTGAATGCAACGAGCAAACATCCGTAGACTGAGTGAGTGGCAGCGTGAGGGCCTGTGACTGTCCACCAGCACCGTGACATGTGTTGTGAGAGGCGGGCCAGCTGTCAGCTGACTGTGCAGAGTGATGCATTAAATGAGGGCCTGATTCATATTGTACTACATTTATTTTCCAGTTTTAGGTACTTTGCACATTTAGATTATTATTACAAAATGTAGGATTTCCTAAGAGAGTATAGTATGTTGTGTTAAAAGGGCCAGGCTGAAAGATTTAGTGGCATCCTGCGGTGCGGTTGCAGATTTCCATGAAATGAATCCCCTATCAGAAACTGAGGTATCGCCGAGTACAAATTGGGCAATCTTATGTTATCTTCCAGGCACCTTTGCCTCACCTACTTTAGGAGCGACATAATTCATATGGCGGCTGCAGTTGCAACGTTTTTTTGCACTCCGCAGCTTGCTTTGCAGTTCAACAAGCTTTTCCGGAGAGCTACGGTGGCCCTTAGGCTAAAAGCAAAACCTGTGCTTGGTTTGTCCATTCTGGAAAAAACATGGCCGTGCACCACGGCGGACTTTGAGAACAGGACTCTGCTCCTTGTGGAGATATGAAGGGCTCATTCAGAGGTAAATTATATCTAAGTGAATTATTTGTGTACATCTTCCACCACTCATTAAGGGCATCACTGCTTTAGTTTACACAGCAGTCTGACCTCATTATGCCCTCTGCCATAACCTATACGTTCTGGCCGTGAATTCAACATCTTTTGGATCCATTTGTTTGTTTGTTTTCTCCTTTCACAATGAAGATGCTCATTTTATTCAACCACAGGCTCAATTACTTCATTTGTTTGGGAACCTTTTGGTTCATGCTGCAGCAGAAGTTTAAGTAGTCATATCTCCCTGCAGCCTTTGGGAGAACGTGCTCTGATTTCCATAACCAGATGCTGCTATGCTTTAGTCCCTTCAGTTTCAGCAGCTGAACAACATTGTGCATTGTGACTCATCTGCTCAACAGATCATTCTCATCTCATTTGCTTTGAAAAGGACAAACAACTTTTCTCCAAACTGTATCTGCTGCCTCCCAAAATAGCGTTATTTTAAGTTTGCTGTCGCCCACATGAATCGGACAAAATAATGATCTCGACCTTATAATTAAACTTTGTTTATTGTGTGGACAATATTTGCTATTTGCTATACGTGTGATGTAAAGAGACTGTTTTGATGCACAAGAGGAAGCCGTGAAGCAAAAGTTCACCCAAACACAACTTCACTGTAACCAGAATATTTTGTATTTTATAGCAGGATGGCCTTGACAGTCGCAGCTGCGTCTGGTTTTTAATATGTGATGTGAAGAGTTTTAAAGGGACATAACATGTCCATTAGATTTGTTTCAGCTGCATGAGCTTCTATTGCCAAGTGTCAAACACCGAAACATCTTAAATGCATATTTTGTTGGCCAAAACAACATGGAGATCCCTGACTGTAAACATCCCGTGTTATCTATGTGATAATCAGAATCATCATGAGAATAAACGCTTCACCTGTGTCTTAAACAGGTTCCTACAAAAATCTCACAATAATACGTTGAATATAATTATCAGAGAGCTTTAATAAAACACATCTTTGGAGATAATACCTCCTAAAAATGTAATGTTAAATGTGCTTTCTACCTCGACTTAGTGTTGCTTTTAGTGTAATCAGTTGGTATTGAAATATCTTCTTCACATAAAATTTGGTTTTCTTGATCAAATCAATGTAACTGTTGTTTGTGCTGTGATGGTCGCTAACTAATAAAATCCACAGGAACATTTTCCTCTCTTTGTTCAATATGTCTGTGGTGGTTTCCCAAATGTAATTTATTTTGAGACAACTCAGACTTACCGCATTTCTCACATGGCTCACAAGTCTTCCCTTCGTGCACTGGTTTCACGGACCGGTCAAACCTCCAGCTCTGTTCTGAGGTCACATCTGTGACCTCAGAAACCCTGGCGATGGTCCGGGTTACACTCTGGCAGCACGTGACAGCAATGCTCTGCGTATAGTGTGATCAGCTGACTGGAGTGTTTTATGCCAGCTTCGCTCTCCTCCTTCCATTTAACGGCACCTGTTAACACACATTTTGTACAACATCAGTCGACAAAAAAATGAGATATTGAGAGATTGGTAACAGACATGGGCTGACGCTGTCTGGGTTTGATAAGCCAAATGAATTCCAAACAGGATTTGGCATGAAATCCACCTAAAACAGAAAGTTACTCCAATATTCAATCCAATGTTTGTTAAATGTTAAACACTCCTTCTCAAAGCTAGAAACCAGAGTAAGCGAAAGGACAGTCCGTGACAAGAAACAAAACCCTGAGCTGCTTCGTGATATTGAATTTTGGAAACAGATTGAAATGTCATCACAGTGACTCAGAAGCAAGGATTATTGATTATTGATACGCAGTTGCATCTGCTATTTATCAACCTGAGCTCCACCTCGAACAGGCGTTAGGTAAATTTAAGTTGCTACATTATGCTAATGCCTCTCGTTCACTCTTCATATTTCACATGTACAACTTGTTCCGACTCATTTCGCTCCAAATTTACGTCATAGGAACAAACAACAAAAATGTCATCATTATCAGCTTCACGCATGTCCTTCCAAGTGCTTTGTAACTAATATCTGTGCTCTATGATGGTGAAAGGTACAGACATACTGTTGCATTAGGTGGGACGATCTTCCCAGAGGATGCTACAGTCCCCTTCTGTGCTGACAGCGTATCTGTTGTACATGGAGCCTGGAATTGTTCTTTCCTACAGTTCTCCAAGGTTATGAAGCAGATGCTTTCCTTTGATGTGCTCGCAGTTTAACATTTGATGGATGGACTCCGTCTGTCTGTCTGATCTCTTCATGTTGAGCCTCTGGCTCCCGAGGCAACGCTCCCGAGTCTGTCGAGCTCCTTATTCTGACATAATGCGTTGACAGGAAAATCATTAACCTTTAAGGTCAACCGCAGGATGATTTATCAGGTTTTTATAATCTTGTAGTGATGAGTGTCTCCTGAATTCTATATCAAAGGCAAATGTGATTAAAAAGCACAATATGGTGGCATGACTTGTGATTGTAGCTATTATCTGACTATGTACTGTGCATATACATCAAAAAGGTATTACTTCAATGTCATCTAGGCTTTCTGACAATTAAAACATAATATTATCAGTTTATTACATTTTTATTCTAACCTCTTAAATCCAACAAAAAAAACAACAGAGAATGACATGTTAAGCAAGTAGCAGCAGACACACATAACGGGAAGAAACTCTGCTAAAATATCAGGCTAAACATGTTTACCAAAACAAAACCTAATCCAGCATCAAGGAAACTAATTAAGCACACAGCAAAAAAAAAAAAAAAAAATCAAAGTAGCAACTCCACGGACTCCAAAAGTATAAGTCGTATCACTCGAGAACCAAAACTTACTAAACCAGCAGCCGGAGGACAGAAAAAATAAACTTCACTTCATGCAGCCTCAACTATAAATCATGTCTTGCCTTTTCTGTTGTGTGAAGTTGTGTTTTAGGGGCATATCAACGCTGCTCATGGCGACTACATTGTCTCTGTATTATTTCTTAGTTGATTCCAGCCGTCTGTATTCTTTCCTACAGCATGGATCTGCCTCTACCTGAGATCACCCGAGCACCTGAAC